>NC_086100.1:3322108-3642108 GCF_963921235.1 Mobula hypostoma | reverse complement strand
GAGAGAGAGAGAGAGCAGGGAGAGAGAGAGCGCAGGGAGAGAGAGAGCGCAGGGAGAGAGAGAGCGCAGGGAGAGAGAGAGCGCAGGGAGAGAGAGAGCGCAGGGAGAGAGAGAGCGCAGGGAGAGAGAGCGCAGGGAGAGAGAGCGCAGGGAGAGAGAGCGCAGGGAGAGAGAGAGCAGGGAGAGAGAGAGCAGGGAGAGAGAGAGCAGGGAGAGAGAGAGCAGGGAGAGAGAGAGAGCAGGGAGAGAGAGAGAGCAGGGAGAGAGAGAGAGCAGGGAGAGAGAGAGAGCAGGGAGAGAGAGAGAGAACAGGGAGAGAGAGAGAGAGAACAGGGAGAGAGAGAGCAAGGAGAGAGAGAGAACAGGGAGAGAGAGCAAGGAGAGAGAGAGCAGGGAGAGAGAGAGAGCAGGGAGAGAGAGAGAGCAGGGAGAGAGAGAGAGCAGGGAGAGAGAGAGAGAGAGAGAGCAGGGAGAGAGAGAGAGAGCAGGGGAGAGAGAGAGAGAGCAGGGAGAGAGAGAGCGCAGGGAGAGAGAGAGCGCAGGGAGAGAGAGAGCGCAGGGAGAGAGAGAGCGCAGGGAGAGAGAGAGCGCAGGGAGAGAGAGAGCAGGGAGAGAGAGAGAGAGCAGGAGGAGAGAGAGAGCAGGGAGAGAGAGAGCAGGGAGAGAGAGAGCAGGGAGAGAGAGAGAGAGCAGGGAGAGAGAGACAGGGAGAGAGAGAGAACAGCAGAGGAGAGAGAGAACAGGGAGAGAGAGAGCAAGGAGAGAGAGAGAACAGGGAGAGAGAGAGCAAGGAGAGAGAGAGAGCAGGGAGAGAGAGAGAGCAGGGAGAGAGAGAGAGCAGGGAGAGAGAGAGAGAGAGCAGGGAGAGAGAGAGAGAGCAGGGAGAGAGAGAGCGCGCAGGGAGAGAGAGAGCGCAGGGAGAGAGAGAGCGCAGGGAGAGAGAGCGCAGGGAGAGAGAGCGCAGGGAGAGAGAGAGAGCAGGGAGAGAGAGAGAGCAGGGAGAGAGAGAGAGCAGGGAGAGAGAGAGCAGGGAGAGAGAGAGCAGGGAGAGAGAGAGAGCGAGCAGGGAGAGAGAGAGAGAGAGCAGGGAGAGAGAGAGAGAGCAGGGAGAGAGAGAGAGAGCAGGGAGAGAGAGAGCGAGCAGGGAGAGAGAGAGAGAGCAGGGAGAGAGAGAGAGAGCAGGGAGAGAGAGAGAGCAGGGAGAGAGAGAGAGCAGGGAGAGAGAGAGAGCAGGGAGAGAGAGAGAGCAGGGAGAGAGAGAGAGCAGGGAGAGAGAGAGAGCAGGGAGAGAGAGAACAGGGAGAGAGAGAGAACAGGGAGAGAGAGAGAACAGGGAGAGAGAGAGAGAGAACAGGGAGAGAGAGAGCAAGGAGAGAGAAAGAACAGGGAGAGAGAGAGCAAGGAGAGAGAGAGAGCAGGGAGAGAGAGAGAGAGCAGGGAGAGAGAGAGAGAGCAGGGAGAGAGAGAGAGCAGGGAGAGAGAGAGAGAGCAGGGAGAGAGAGAGCGCAGGGAGAGAGAGCGCGCAGGGAGAGAGAGAGCGCAGGGAGAGAGAGCGCAGGGAGAGAGAGAGAGCAGGGAGAGAGAGAGAGCAGGGAGAGAGAGAGAGCAGGGAGAGAGAGAGCAGGGAGAGAGAGAGCAGGGAGAGAGAGAGCAGGGAGAGAGAGAGCAGGGAGAGAGAGAGCAGGGAGAGAGAGAGAGCGAGCAGGGAGAGAGAGAGAGAGCAGGGAGAGAGAGAGAGAGCAGGGAGAGAGAGAGCGAGCAGGGAGAGAGAGAGCAAGCAGGGAGAGAGAGAGAGAGCAGGGAGAGAGAGAGAGCAGGGAGAGAGAGAGAGCAGGGAGAGAGATAGAGCAGGGAGAGAGAGAGAGCAGGGAGAGAGAGAGAGAGAGAGCAGGGAGAGAGAGAGAGAGAGCAGGGAGAGAGAGAGAGAGCAGAGAGAGAGAGAGAGAGCAGGGAGAGAGAGAGCAGGGAGAGAGAGAGAGCAGGGAGAGAGAGAGAGCAGGGAGAGAGAGAGAGCAGGGAGAGAGAGAGAGAGCAGGGAGAGAGAGAGCAGGGAGAGAGAGAGCAGGGAGAGAGAGAGCAGGGAGAGAGAGAGAGAGCAGGGAGAGAGAGAGAGAGCAGGGAGAGAGAGAGAGAGCAGGGAGAGAGAGAGAGAGCAGGGAGAGAGAGAGAGAGCAGGGAGAGAGAGAGCAGGGAGAGAGAGAGAGCAGGGAGAGAGAGAGAGCAGGGAGAGAGGGAGAGCAGGGAGAGAGAGAGAGCAGGGAGAGAGAGAGAGCAGGGAGAGAGAGAGAGAGCAGGGAGAGAGAGAGAGAGCAGGGAGAGAGAGAGGAGAGAGAGTGAGGGCGCGTGCACGAGAGGATGTGAGGCAGAGAGCGAGAGAGCGAGTGAGCAAGAGACAGCTTATTTCTCTCTCAGGACAATTCAACACAGCAAAATGGAAAGGTTAAGAGGTTAACGGTTAAAATATAATCAATGTTTTAGGTCAAACATTTCCTCAGAACTGTACTTGAAGGATCTTCATCTATAACATAAACTATTTTGAATTTGGCAGATGCTACTCCAGCTTTTTCCAGCATTTTTGTCAAGCACAACAGCGTCTCCACTTCCTGAGGAGATTGATGCAAATGAGGCTCCCACCTCCTCGCCATTCTAATCATTTTTTAATATAAATAGGAGTACCATTGAGAGCCCTGACCAGCTGCATCACTGACTGGTCCAGGAATTGTAAGGAATTTGACCGCAAGTCCCTATAAAAGATTGCAAGGACTGCTGAGAGGAGCATCAGGGTCTCTCTTGCACAAATTAGAGATATTTATCAGGAGCATTGCCAGGGAGGGCCCTTGGCATTGTCAATAATCACTTCCATCTGTCCAACAATCTCTTTGATCTCCTACCATCAGGAAGGAGGTACTGTACCATTAAAACAAGAATGGTTAGGATGGAAAGCAACTTCTTCCCTTAGGCTGTAAGACTACTGAACTCCCTGCCACCGACCAGGTCTCATCACGCATAAAGCACCAGCGGTGCTATACTTTAATTTTTAAACTTGTGTCCATTATCTGTTAATTTATTTGTGGTAACACTACTCTGTGTGCTGCCTGTGAGTTATATGTACTGTGTTGTGCACCTTGGTCCTGAGAAACATTGTTTCATTTGGTGGTATACATGTGTATGGTCAGATAACAATAAATTGAATTTGAACTTGTTGTAATTTCAGATTTTCAGCATCTGCCATTTTTTTTTTGCGTTTTCAAAGAAACTGTGCCTTGGGAATGTTTCAAACTTTTGTTACCCTGAAATAACCCAAAAATCTGGCAGTATGAATAACCCACAATATTACCCTTAAAATATAAAAACAAGGATATGAAAAGAAAACATCAACTTCTTACAATAACTCCATCTGCAAAAGGACTAACCGCATCACAGGCAGCAGGTCCCGAAGAAACCTACTTCATGGGGGTTTTGAAGTTTATATGTTAACTCACTACTTATCAGCTTTTAAACCAGAAACACACTTCTACAACCCTTCCAAGAGAGAAATAAAATGAAACAATATCTTCCACTTTCAGCACTCAAAACATTTGAAATCTTTATATCACAAATGTTACTTGGAAACTGTGCTATTTCAGTTAGCTTAGAGAAATTCCATTCCAAATTTTAAGATGTTGGAACCATACTTATATCCAGTTTCAATAACAATCCCTGCCCAGTTTCAATAAACCTGATCTTTCATGCTCAGACAAGAGGCAGTGAAGGTGAATGCTGTCACAGTCATAGAGCAAAACAGAACAGCTACAGGCCTTTCAGCCCAATGTGCCGACCACAGGGCACACACCCAGCTGGACCCAGATTCCAACATTCCACCCATATCACTCTAAGCTCCAAGCCTTCATGTAGAGATCCAAGTGTTTCTTAAATCAAACCACTGTACCTGTCTCAACCACTTCCTGCAGTAGCTCGTTCCACACACTCACCACCATATGGGTGAAGAAGTTGGCCTTTGGGTCCTTTTTAAATCCCTCTCACCCTAAAAATATAATCCTTGTGTTGGATTTCACTACCCAAGGGAAAAGATTGTTCCCATTAAGGGTCTCCATTTTATCCTCCTGATCATTCATTTAGCATCAACGAGGTCTCTGTCATCTTTAAACTCAAAATTACAATCAGCAAGATTAGCCTAAACCACACTGTTTTACTGTTTGTTCATCAAGAAATTATTTCCTTATGCCTCTTTACCTTTATGACTCCCCATTCATTTCTTTTCCCTCTTGTCACAGACCCCAGTTCTGCTACATTCACATTTTTCTTCACAACTCATTCTCCTGTTTTCCTTTTCTCTATTCAACAGATCCCAGTCTCCCCCTCCTGTTTCCATCTATTTTTGTTACCATTTTACCCAACTAACCCTACAAACGTTTTTTTTTACAAATGCTCCCTTCTGTCCTCTAATAAATTCAGAGGATTGACGATCCATTCTCTGTGACACAGAAAGGATGGCCTGGTAACATAGCGTTAGTGTAACAGTTTTACAGCATTAGCTGTAAGACAAGGATCAATTCTCACTGTTATCTGTAGAGTTTGTACACTGTCCCTGTGAGTTTTCGCTAGGAGCTCCAAAGATGTGGACAGCTATATTGGTGGCAGAACTGTGATGACACTTGCAGGCTGCCTGAGCAAATCTTGACACAAAGAATGCACTTCATCGTACATTTCGCTAGACACGTGACAAAAAAGGACAATCAACTTTATTCACTTTATAATAGGCATCCGTTAGTCTCATGAGACCATGGATTTGCGCCTTGGAAAGTTTCCAGGGCGCAGGCCTGGGCAAGGTTGTATGGAAGACCAGCAGTTGCCCATGCTGCAAGTCTCCCCTCTCCACCGCACCGATGTTGTTCAAGGGAAGGGCATTAGGACCCATACAGCTTGGCACTGGTGTCATCATAGAGCAATGTGTGGTTAAGTGTCTTGATCAAGGATACACACGCTGTCTCAGCCAAGGCTCGAACTAGTGACCTTCAAATCACTAGACAAACACCTTAACCACCTGGCCACGTGCCAACACTGTATACATTTACATGTATTAGTTATTTGCTGTGGAGTGTTGGTCAGGGTGTAGCATGCAACAAAAACAACATTCAACAATAATAAAAAATAAAGAATTACATCAAACATAAAGTACAGATATGGAATAACATGTGAATACATAAATACAAATATAAAAAATGTGTGAAGTGTTCATAGTGCAGTCCAGTGACGGGTGTAATCGACAGAGGTGGGTGGGGAGGCGCTAACTAGAATGGTCGATGGCAAGAAACTTTTAAGATAGTATGAAGTTTAGTTTTAATAGCCCTATAGCACTTACAAGAAGGGAACTTATAGAAAAGGCAGTTTGCAGGGTCGGTAGTGTCTGCAATGATTCTTTCCTGCCTGATTTTTTGTCCTAGATACATACAAGTCCTGCAATGATAGTAGACCTTTTCTGCTGACCTGACGGTTTGCTGTAGTTTTCGTACAATGTGAGAGGGTTCTGCAACAAGCCAGACAGTAGTGGTGAGGATCCTCTCTGTGATGGCACTGTAGAATCACACCAGTATGCTCTGGGGAAGATGGATTTTTAATAACCGCCGCTAATCTTTAAAATTTTAAGGGCTCTTGGCCAAAATGGTCCACTACATCTTTCTATAACAGTTGATCAGACTGGGAAAAACAAAGTGCAATACTGGGACATGCTGGGTAACTTCAAAGAGACAGAATGCTTGCTCACAGGAGCCAAAGAGCTGATGAGGCTTATTTTTTGAGAGAAATATTTTAAAAAGCACTGCACATAAAGCTGTGCCAATATTATCCCTGGACCGGTGAATGAGCACAAACAGAAGGTAATTCTTAGTCAGCTTTCCATTCCTCACAAAGCACTATTCACCTGCAGCACACTGTCCTACAATAGGAGGACTGGGGTGAGTTAGAATTCGTTACATGCTGTTTAGAATCTGATTTTTCCCCTCCCTTCATTTCCCCCACTCTGGCTCCCCTCTTTCCTTTCCACTTCACCTGCCTATCACCTACCCCCGGTGCCCCTCTCACTTCCCTTTCTCCCATAATGCTGGAGGTCAAGCAGCAATTATGGAGAGGAATAAACATTCCATGTTTCAGGCCACCACCCTCCGTCAGGACTGGAAAGTCAAGGGGAAGAAGCCAGAATGAGAAGGTGGGAGCAAATGGAGGAGTGCACGCTGGAAGATGATAGGTGAAACCAGATGAGGTGGAAGATGGGTGGGTGGGAGATGGGGGTGGTGGTGGTGGAATGAAGTGAGAAGCTGGGAGATTGGTGGAGGATGTAAAAATCTAAAGAAAAAGGAATCTGATAGGACAGTGGGCCATGAGAGAAAAGAGAGGAGGGGAACCAGACAGAGGTAATGGGCAGGTAAGAGAGGGGTGAGAGGGAAGCCAGAATGGGGAATGCAACAAAAATGAAGGCAAGAGAAATTAGTGGAAGTTGGAGAAACCGTCAGGTTGGATGTTATCCAGACGGAATATGAGGTGTTGCTACTCCAACCAGAGATTGGACTCATCGTGGCAGCAGATGACTTAAGTTAGCTAAGTCACCTGGACCAGATGGTGTAAGCACCAGAGTTCTGAAACAGGTAGCGGAAGAAATCGTGGAGGCATTTGTAGTGATCTTTCAAAAATCACTAGATTCTGGGATGGTTCTGGAAGACTAGAAAATTGCAAATGTCACTCCACTCTTCAAGAAGTGAGAGAAACAGAAGAAAAGAAACTATAGGCTAGTTAGTGAGACCTCAGTAGTTGGTAAGATGTTGGAGTCAATTATTAAGGATGAGGTCCCAGGATACTTTAAGGCACATGTAAAATAGGCCACAGTCAGGATTGTTTCCTCAAGGGAAAATCTTGCCTCACAAATCTGTTGGTATTCTTTGAAGAAGTAACAAGCAGGATAAATAAAGGAGGATCGATTGATGTTGTGTACTTCGATTTTCAGCAGGTCTCTGGCAAGGTGCCATACATGAGGCTGCTTAAAAGCTCCAAGCCCATGGTCCTACAAAAAAGATTCTTGTGGGGAACAAAGAGTCTTTTTTTGACTGGCTGCTGGTGAGTAATGGTGTTCCACAGGAGTCTGCATTGGGGCTGATTCTTCTTATTCTACAAGTCAATGATTTGGATGATGGAAGCTCTTTTAAGTATATAAAGGGTAAAGGAGAGTCGAGGATAGTTATAGGGCCAATACAAAATAATGCTGGAGATACTGTAATGAGAGATGCAGAGATGGCAGAGTGCCCTTTTGTCCTAGAATCCCCTACCATGGGAAATAACTTTGCCACATCTAATCTGTTCAGGCCTTTTAACATTCTGAATGTTTCTGTAAGATCCCCCCGCTCATTCTCCTGAACTCCAGGGAATACAGCCCAAGAGCTTCCAGACGTAACCTTTTCATTCCTGGAATCATTCTCGTGAATCTTCTCTGAAGCCTCTCCAATGTCAGTATATCCTTTCTAAAATACGGAGCCCAAAACTGTACACAATTCTCCAAGTGTGGTCTTACGAGTGCCTTAGAGAGCCTCAACATCATATCCCTGCTCTTATATTCTATACCTCTAGAAATGAATGCCAACATTGCATTCGCCTTCTTCACAACTGACTCAGCCTGGAGGTTAACCTTTAGGTATCTTGCACAAGAACTCGCAAGTCCCTTTGTATCTCTGCATTTTGAATTCTCTACCCATCTAAATAATAGTCTCTTCCACCAAAGTGCATGACCATACACTTTCCCACATTGAATGTTTGTATTTCACTGGCCACTTCTTTGCCCATTCCCCTAAACTATACAGGTCTCTCTGCAGGCTCTCTGTTTCCTCAACACTAACTGCTCCTCCACCTATCTTTGCATCATCATCAAATTTCACCAAAAATCCACTAATACCGTAGTCCAAGTCATTGACATACGTAGTAAAAAGCAGTGGTCCCAACACCGACCCCCGTGGAACTCCACTGGTAACCGGCAGCCAGCCAGAATAGGATCCCTTTATTCCCACTATCTATTTTCTGCCGACCAGCCAATGCTCCACCCACGCTGGTAACTTCCCTGTAATTTCATGGGCTCTTATCTTGCTAAGCAGCCTCATGTGTGGCACCTTGTTAAAGGCCTTCTGAAAATCCAAGTACACCATGCCTACTGCATCTCCTTTGTCTACCCTGCTTGTAATTCCTCAAAGAATTGCAGTAGGTTTGTCAGGCAGGATTTTCCTTTCAGGAAACCATGCTGGCAGAGGAACTGAATGTGTATTTTGCATCAGTCTTCACAGTGGAACACATATGCAGTATACCGGACATTCAAGAGTATCAGGGAGGTGATGCTTGTGTAGTGAAAATTACGACTGAGAAGATGCTCAGGAAGCTTAATGGTCTGAGGGTGGATAAATCTCCCAGACCTGATGGACTGCACCCTCGGGTTCTGAAGGAAGTAGCTGGAGAGATTGCGGAGGCATTAACGATGATCTTTCAAGAATCGATAGATTCTGGCATTGTACCGGATGACTGGAAAATTGCAGATGTTACTCCACTATTTAAGAAGGGTGAGAGGCAGCAGAAAGGAAACTATAGACCTGTTAGCCTGACACTCAGCTCTCACCAATGGCTCCAAGTAACTGTTTACATGTGACAGTAGCTACACCCCAGTACACCAGTTCGACAGGTGGACTAACCATGTGATGGCAGTTGGCGTGCCTATAAACCAGTAAGACAGGGACATGCCTGTCTTAGCATGTGGAGTGAGTTCCGGCAGACTGGAATGCTGAGATCAACAATTCTGCAATACTTCATGGAGGGCGAAGGGCATTGTAAGCACAGAAGATGCCATGGTCATCAGAGCAACCAACAAAGACACCAGTTTGTGATGACTACTAGTATCACTGGACCTGGGTGAGGTCCGGAGAGTGGAACTGTCCAAGTGCAATGACTTTTCCACTTTAAAATCTCTCCCGCACCGGTGGCCTATCACTGTCGGACACAATGAACAATCAACATTGAGCACCCAGTACTGGACACCCTGCAGCTACATCACAAGCAGATCAATCTATCATGTTATCTCTAATGACCAAGTGCCACTCAAATCATACAGATGAACGTGCTCGATACTTACAAGGGGCTTGCTGACTTCTGTGAACTCTTCTCGGTCCTCTTCTCCTGCTTTGCTTTCAGCCTGGCTTCAGCTTTCTCCAGTTTCTTCGCATCTACCGTCTGAAATCACAATGAATGAAAAATTTGTTAAGTCAGGAATCAAGACTGTTTAATGTCATCAGAGAGCTTACATACATAGATTGATTGTATGTTCATAAAGTGACACCACCTACAGGTGACTGTACATAAGGGGACTGATATAAATGACAAAACAGTGGTGGTTAGGTGTGAGTAGGGGTGGGTTAGTGAGTGGAAGCAGCTTTACTGCTTGGGGAAAGAAACTGTTTTTGAGTCTGGTGGTCCTGGCGTGGATGCTATGTAGCTTCCTCAAAGATGGGAATGGGACAAACAATCCATGAGCAGGGTGGGTGGGATCCTTCAAAATTTCACTAGCCTTTTTCCAGCACATTCCTGCTGTTACGTACCCCATAACCGGTTAAAGAACCAGCAGAAATGGAAGACACCTTGGAGTCTGGTATTGCTGTTAACTAACGCTATTTATTAGTAACTATGCAATACAGTAATATAAATTCAGATATATCAAACAGATTAGCAAAGTTCATGCATATATAAGTGTGGAAATATAAAAACCAAGCTTCTTCAAGCCTAGGGGTTAAATGGATACAGTCTTATGATGATGGGTAAATGAAATCAGTTCAGCTCGTGGTATTGAGTTGAGTAGTGATGGAGAGAGAGAGGTGTCGTAGCTGTCCAAGTAGCCAATGCGGTTGATTCTTCCCGTTGTCCTCCGAAACTTCCAAGTTAGCCAAACTTGACCAACTTAAGAGCACCGTCTTCAAGTGATAGTCTACCAACCCAGGCAAAGGTTAAACACTCTGGTAGACTCCACAGGGTCGCTCTTTCACGCACTAATAATCACAGATCGATCCCTCACGATCGATCCTCAGTCCCACACTCATGGGCTCCTGAACAGGACAATGGTAACTTCACCACACCTTAATGCGTCTGCGTGTCCTCCAAAACAAGCAATTACGCTGGTTTAAATACTGTTGAGCTGAACACCAGCTGTCCATCAAGTAGCTCCTCCCTTCTCTCTCTGTAGGAACTCAGAAGCTGGCAGTGTCCTTGCAAAAATCCTAAACAAACTGTGAGCAGTCTTCACCCATCTCTCTCAGTAACAAGTTGTTTGTGCTGTACAGCTACTCTCGCTCTCTCTCTCTCTCTCTCTCTTTTTAAAAGCACAGTCCATAATGAATAACTCAGGATATCGTCACACTGTACACATGACCTTGATGGCTCGTAGGCTGGTGCTGATGATACGACGGTCAGTTTTGACTACCGTAGCAGAGCCTTCCTGGACACTGCAGTGTAGAATCCGTACCATGCAGTGATGTAGCTTGTCAGGATGCTCTCTACTGCACATCTGTAGAATGACGCAAGGGCAGACGTGCAAAGGCTGCCTTCAGTCTCCTCAGAAAGAAGAGGTGTTGGTGAGCTTTCCTGATTGAGTAGTATGTGTTCTGGGACCATGAGAGTTTGTGGAAGATGCGTATTCCCAGGTGTTTGAAACTGCTTGTAGTTCCCGCTGCTGTGCCACTGACGTAAAGGGTTGTGAATGGTGCGACAAATTGCAGCAAGGAAACCCAGTGCTGGATTTGCTGCTCTCTACCATTCACCTTCTGTAAATGCAGAATCACCCCAAAGTACAGTCCTTCCGCGTATGTGGCTAGACTTAGAGCAGAGAACATAGAGAAGGTATAGTACAGCACAAGAACAGGCCCTTCAGTCCACAATGTTGTGCCGAACCAAACTAATTAGTAATCAAATGACCAACTAAACTCATCTCTTCTGCCTACACACAGGAAAGATGTTGTCCCGTTGGCAATTTTATGAGATTCACCATTTTGTTAATTCGTAACATTCCATGTCATATGACGTGCGTGATCATGGTCTTTCCATGACCATGATTATTGTTGGCAAGCTTTTCTACAGAAGTGGTTTGCCATCATCTTCTTCCAGGCAGTGACTTTACAAGATGGATGACCCCAATATTATCAATACCCTTCAGAGATTGTCCGACTGGCATCAGTGGTCATATAACTAGGACTTGTGATGTGCACCAGCTGCTACAGCTTGCCCAAGGGTGACCTGCAGACAAGTTGAGGGAAGGAGCGCCTTACACCTTGTTTGGTAGGGACACATCTCCACCCTGCTACCCATGGCATTCACCACAGCAGTTTAAATAATTAACCTCCCTACTCACCTACGTTATGGAACATAATGAGCAGGGTATCTGCCAGCTAAAGAACAAGAGATGTATCAACACAGTTCCACAATTTAAATACACAGATTGGGTTTTCTTTAACCACTTGCCTCAGAGATGAATGAAGACGAATAGAATGGATGCCAAGTTAACTTTTAAAAAGTCTGGAAACATATAAAACCTGCAGCACAATACAGGCCCTTCAGCCCACAAAGTTGTGCCAAACATGTCCCTACCTTAGAAATTACTTGGCTTACTATTACTAGCCCTCAATTTCCCAAGCTACATGTACCTATCCAAAAGTCTCTTAGAAGACGCTATCGTATCCGCCTCCACCACCGTTGCCAGCAGCCCATTCCACACACTCACCACTCTCTGAGTAAAAAAAACTTACCTCTGACATATCCTCTGTACCTACCCCCCAGCACCTTAAACCTGTGTCCTCTTGTGGTAACCATTTCAGCCCTGGGAAAAAGCCTATGACTATCCACACAATCAATGTATGCAGTTTTGGTCTCCAAATTTGAGGAAGGACATTCTTGTTATTGAGAGAGTGCAGCGTAGGTTCACAAGGTTAATTCCCGGGATGGCGGGACCGTCATATGTTGAAAGATTGGAGCGACTGGGCTTGTATACTCTGGAATTTAGAAGGATGAGAGGGGATCTTATTGAAACATAAGATTATTAACGGATTGGACACGCTGGAGGCAGGAAGCATGTTCCCGCTGATGGGTGAGTTCAGAACCAGAGGCCACAGTTTAAGAATAAGGGGTAGGCCATTTAAAATGGAGTTGAGGAAAAACTTTTTCACCCAGAGAGTGGTGGATATATGGAATGCTCTGCCCCAGAAGGCTGTGGAGGCCAAGTCTCTGGATGCTTTCAAGAAAGAGATGGATAGAGCTCTTAAAGATAGCGGAATCAAAGGTTATGGGTATAAGGCAGCAACTGGATACTGATTATGGATGATCAGCCATGATCACAGTGAATGGTGGTGCTGGCTCAAAGGGCCAAATGGCCTACTCCTGCACCTACTGTCAATGCCTCTCATCGTCTTATACACCTCTATCAGGTCACCTCTCATCCTCCGTCGCTCCAAAGAAAAAAGGCCGAGTTCACTCAACCTGTTTTCATAAGGCATGCTCCCCAATCCAGGCAACATCCTTATAAATCTCCTCTGCACCCTTTCTATGGTTTCCACATCCTTCCTGTAGTGAAGCGACCAAAACTGAGCACAGTACTCCAAGTGGGGTCTGACCAGGGTCCTAAATAGCTGCAACATCACCTCTCGGCTCCTAAATTCATTTCCATGATTGATGAAGGTCAATACACCATACAACCTTCTTAACCACAGAGTCAACCTGCGCAGCTGCTTTGAGTGTCCTATGCACTTGGACCTCAACATCCCTCTGATCCTCCACACTGCCAAGAGTCTTACCATTAATACTATATTCTGCCATCATATTTGACCTACCAAAATGAACCACTTCACACTTATCTGGGTTGAACTCCATCTGCCACTTCTCAGCCCACTTTTGCATCCTATCAATATCCCGCTGTAACCTCTGACAGCCCTCCACACTATACACAAAACCACCAACCTTTGTGTCATCAGCAAACTTACTAACCCATCCCTCCACTTCCTCATCCAGGTCATTTATAAAAATCACGAAGAGTAAGGGTCCCAGAACAGATCCCTGAGGCACACCACTAGTCACCGACCTCCATGCAGAATATGACCCTGTCTACAACCACTCTTTGCCTTCTGTGAGCAAGCCAGTTCTGAAACCACAAAGCAATGTCCCCTTGGATCCCTTGTCTCCTTACTTTCTCAATAAGACTTGCATGGAGTACCTTATCAAATGCCTTGCTGAAATCCATATATACTACATCTACTGCTCCACCTTCATCAACGTGTTTAGTCACATCCTCAGAAAAATTCAATCAGGCTTGTAAGGCACAACCTGCCCTTGACAAAGCCATGCTGACTATTCTTAATCATATTATACCTCTCCAAATGTTCATAAATCCTGCCTCTCAGGATCTTCCCCATCAACTTACCAACCACTGAGGTAAGACTCACTGGTCTATAATTTCCTGAGCTATCTCTACTCCCTTTCTTGAATAAAGGAACAACATCCACAACTCTCCAATCCTCCGGAACCTCTCCCATCCCCATTGATGCAAAGATCGCTAGAGGCTCAGCAATCTCCACCCTCGCCTCCCACAGTAGCCTGGGGTACATCTCATCCGGTCCCAGCAACTTATCCAACTTGATGCTTTCCAGTAGCTCCAGCACATCCTCTTTCTTAATATCTACATGTTCAAGCTTTTCAGTCTGCTGCAAGTCATCACTACAATCACCAAGATCCTTTTCCATAGTGAGTACTGAAGCAAGTATTCATTAAGTACCTCTGCTATTTCCTCTGGTTCCATACACACTTTCCCACTGTCACACTTGATAGGTCCTATTCTTTCACGTCTTATCCTCTTGCTCTTCACATACTTGCAGAATGCCTTGGGGTTTTCCTTAATCCTGCCTGCCAAGGCCTTCTCATGGCCCCTTCTGGCTCTCCTAATTTCCTTCTTAAACTCCTTCCTGCTAACTTCGTAATCTTCTAGATCTCTATCATTACCTAGTTCTTTGAACCTTTTGTAAGCTTTTCTTTTCTTCTTTTGACTAGATTTTCAACAGCCTTTGTACACCATGGTTCCTGTACTCTACCATCCTTTCCCCGTCTCATTGGAACGTACCTACACAGAACTCCACACAAATATGCCCTGAACATTTCCCACATTTCTTTCGTACTTTTCCCTGAGAACATCTGTTCCCAATTTAAGCTTCCAATTTCCTGCCTGATAGCCTCATAATTCCCCTTACTCCAATTCAACACTTTTCTAACTTGTCTGTTCCTATCTCTCTCCAATGCTATTGTAAAGGAGATATAATTATGATCACTATCTCCAAAATGCTCTCCCACTGAGAGATCTGACACCTGACCAGGTTCATTTCACAATACCAAATCAAGTACAGCCTCTCCTCTTGTAGGCTTATCTACATATTGTGTCAAGAAACCGTCCTGAACACACTTAACAAACTCCACCCCACCTAAACCCCTTGCTCTAGGGAGATGCCAATCAATATCTGGGAAATTAAAATCTCCCATCACGACAACTCTGTTATTATTACACCTTTCCAGGATCTGTTTCCTTATCTGCTCCTCGATATCCCTGTTACTATTGGGCGGCCTATAAAAAATACCCAGTAAAGCTATTGACCCCTTCCTGTTCCTAATCTCCACCCACAGAGACATCAACCTTTTCTTCAGCCGTGACACCATCTCTGATCAGCAGTGCCATGCCCCCACCTCTTTTGCCTCCCTCCCTGTCCTTTCTGAAACATCTAAAACCCGGCACTTGAAGTAACCATTCCTGTCCCTGAGCCATCCAAGTCTCTGTAATGGCCACCACATCATAGCTCCAAGTACTGATCCACGCTGTCAGTTCATCCACTTTGCTCACAATACTCTTGCGCTAATATAGACACATCTCAACCGAGAGCGTCCCTTCTCTATCACCTGTCTATCCTCCCTTTCGCACTGTCTACAAGCTTTCTCTATTCATGAGCCAGCCTCCTCCTCTTCCCCAGTCTCTTCAGTTCAGTTCCCACCCCCAACAATTTGAGTTTAAACTTTCCCCAATAGCCTCAGCAAACCTCCCCGCCAGGATATTGGTCCCCCTGGGATTCAGGTGCAACCCGTCCTTTTTGTACAGGTTACACCTGCCCCAAAAGAGGTCCCAATGATCCAGAAATCTGAATCCCTGCCCCCTGCTCCAATCCCTCAGCCACACATTTATTCTCCACCTCATTCTATTCCTGTACTCACTGTCACGTAGCACAGGCAGTAATCCCGAGACTACTACCTTTGCAGTCCTGCTTCTCAACTTCCTTCCTAACTCCCTAAAGTCTTTTTTCAGGACCTCTTCCCTTTTCCTACCTATGTCATTGGTACCAATAAGTACCATGATCTCTGGCCGTTCTCCCTCCCACTGCAGGATATCTTGGACGCGATCTAAAACATCCCCGACCCCTGGCACCTGGGAGGCAAACTACCATCCGAGTTTCTTTGCAGAATCACCTGTCTGACCCCCTAACTATAGAGTCCCCTATCACTACTGCCTTCCCCTTCCTTACCCTACCCTTCTGAGCCACAGGGCCGGAATATGTTGCTTCTCCCAGGTAGGCTGTCCCCCCCGCAACAGTACTCAAACAGGAGTACTTATTGTCAAGCGGGACAGCCACAGGGGTACTCTGTAGTACCTGACTCTTCCTTTCCCTCTCCTGACTGTTACCCACTTGTCTGTCTCCCGTGGCCCCGGTGTGACCACCTGCCTGTAACTCCTCTCTATCACCTCCTCGCTCTCCCTGACAAGACAAAGGTCAGCGAGCTGCATCTCTAGTTCCCTAACGTGGTCCCTTTGGAGCTGCAGCTCGACACACTGGGTGCAGATATGGCTGTCTGGGAGGCTGGGAGACTCCAGAACCTCCCACACCTGACAGCAAGCACAGAAAACCGGCCTCACACACACAATACTACATCCTTTCCGCAAATAACACAGTTAAACCTACCTCGCCTCGTTACCGCCTAAGCCTGTTGAACCAAAGCCTTATCACTCTGCTGTCTAATATTATATTGCCATCAGATGAAACAACACAGATTAAAGGTTTGATGGAATAACATATTAAATGATGTAACTCATTCATACAATTAGTAACAATGCAAGAAGGGGAAGTTGAGGAAATATACACCAACCTCAATGAGGAATCAAAAGCGGGAAGGGTGAGCAGTTTCAAATTCCTGGGTGTCAACTTCTCTGAGGTTCTATCCTGGACCCAACATATTGATGTGGACTACAGGAAGAGGAAGTCTAGGAAACACACACCAGTGCTCATCAAGGGATCAGCAGTGAAAAGGGTGAGCAGTTTCAAGTTCCTGGATGTCAAAATCTCTGAAGATCTATCCTGGGCCCACCATATTGATGTAATTACAAAGTAGGCAATACTTTATACTTTATTGTCGCCAAACAATTGATACCAGAATGTACAGTCATCACAGCGATATTTGATTCTGCGCTTCCCACTCCCTGGATTACAAATATTAAATATTAAAAATAGTTAAAATTAGTAAATATTAAAAATTGAAATTATAAATCATAAATAGGTAATAGAAAAATGGGAAGTAAGGTAGTGCAAAAAAACCGAGAGGCAGGTCTGGATATTTGGAGGGTACGGCCCAGATCCGGACGAAGATCCGTTCAGCAGTCTTATCACAGTTGGAAAGAAGCTGTTCCCAAATCTGGGTGTACGAGTCTTCAAGCTCCTGAACCTTCTCCTGGAGGGAAGAGGGACGAAAAGTGTGTTGGCTGGGTGGGTCGTGTCCTTGATTATCCTGGCAGCACTGCTCCAACAGCGTGCGGTGTAAAGTGAGTCCGAGGACAGAAGATTGGTTTGTGTGATGTGCTGCGCTGTGTTCACGATCTTCTGCAGCTTCTTTCGGTCTTGGACAGGACAACTTCCATACCGGGTTGTGATGCACCCTAGAAGAATGCTTTCTATGGTGCATCAATAAAAATTAGTGAGGGTTTTAGGGGACAGGCCAAATTTCTTTAGTTTTCTCAGGAAGTAAAGGTGCTGGTGGGCCTTCTTAGCAGTGAACTCTGCTTGGTTGGACCAAGTCAGGTCATTTGTGATACTGACCCCGAGGAACTTAAAGCTTTTGACCTGTTCCACTTGCGCAACACTGATGTAAATTGGGTCGTGCGGTCTTCTACTCCCTCTGAAGTGAACAACCAATTCCTTCATCTTGCTGACGTTGAGGGATGGATTATTGTCTTTGCACCATGCCACCAGGTTCTTAATTTCCTCTCTGTACTCCAACTCATCATTACCCGAGATACAGCCTACAATTGTGGTGTCATCAGCGAAGTTATATATTGAGTTTGATGGAAACTTGGCTACATAATCATGGGTGTACAGTGAGTACAGCAGGGGGCTGAGTACACAGCCTTGTGGGGCACCGGTGCTCAGAGTGATTGTAGAGGAGAGCTTGTCCCATATTTTTACAGCCTGGGTCCTGTCTGTGGGGAAGTTGAAGATCCAACTGCAGATCTGAGTGCTAAGGCCCAGGTTCTGGAGCTTAGGAATCAGTTTATCTGGAATGATGGTATTAAAGGCAGAGCTGTAGTCAATGAAAAGGAGCCTTACATATGCGTCTTTATTCTCCAGGTGTTCTAGGGAGGAATGTAGGGCCAGAGAGATGGCATCTGCCGTTTACCTGTTGCTCCAGTAGGCGAATTGCAAAGCGTCGAGGTTGACCGGTAGGCTGTGGTTGATGTGTGCCATAACCAATTTCTCGAAGCACTTCATAGCAATTGATGTCAGAGCCACAGGTCGATAGTCATTCAGGCATGCCACCTTGCTCTTCTTCAGCACTGGGATTATCGTTGCCTTCTTAAAACACGAGGGGATCTTAGACTGAAGCAAGGAGCAGTTGAAGATGTCAGCAAACACTCCAGCTAGCTCGCTTGCACAGGCCCGGAGAACCCGTCCTGGGATGCCATCTGAGCCCGTCGCCTTCCTTGGATTTATCTTCAGGAAGGCCCTTCTAACGTCCTCCTCGGTGATGATGAAACTCGATGCCACCAGGTCCTGTTTATCCGGAGGGAGCGGGACACTCTTTTTCTGTTCGAATCTTGAATAGAATACGTTAAGTTCGTCAGGAAGAGAAGCGCCACAGTTATTGATATTCCCAGCCTTTTCTTTGCGTCCAGTGATCTCATTTAGACCCTGCCATAGTCTACTGGCATCCCTCTGGTTAGCCTGGGCTCAAACTTGGCTCAATATTGGCTCTTGGCGCCTTTAATGGGTTTCCGGAGTTCACATCTGGATTCCGTATAGCGACTGGTATCCCCGGATCTAAAAGCTGCAGCTCTAGCCTTTAAAAGGGACTTGACCTCATAATTCATCCAAGGTTTCCTGTTAGAGAATAGAGTCCTCCATGCATTTCCAAATAAAGTCCGTGACAGCTGAGGCATGCCCATCAAGGTTAGCTGCCGAGTCCTTGAATACTAACCAGTCCACTGATTCAAAGCAGTCACGGAGGACCTCATCCGTTTCCTCCATCCAATGCGACACTACTTTTGACATCATGACCTCCCGCTTCAGTCTCTGTTTGTAAGCCAGGAGGAGGAGTACAGCCTGATGGTCTGATTTTCCGAAGTGAGGTCGTGGGACAGAACGGTAGGCATCCTTGATTGCTGTGTAGCAGTGGTCAAGTATATTTGGGCCTCTAGTGGGGCAGGAGACATGTTGGTATAACTTTGGCAGCGCCTTTCTGAGGTTGGCCTGGTTAAAGGAAAACCCCAAGGCATTCTTCAATTATGTGAAGAAAAAAGGATGACAGGAGTGAAGCTGTTGGAAAAGATTCTTAGAGATAGGATCTATGGGCACTTAGAGAATCATGGTCTGATCAGGGACAGTCAGCATGGCTTTGTGAAGGGCAGATCGTGTCTAACAAGCCTGATAGAGTTCTTTGAGGTGGTGACCAGGCATATAGATGAGGGTAGTGCAGTGGATGTGATCTATATGGATTTTAGTAAGGCATTTGACAAGGTTCTACACAGTAGGCTTATTCAGAAAGTCAGAAGGCATCAGATCCAGGGAAGTATGGCCAAGTGGATTCAGAATTGGCTTGCCTGCAGAAAGCAAAGGGTCATGGTGGAGGGAGTACATTTGAGTTGGAGGGTTGTGATTAATGGTGTCCCACAAGGATCGGTTCTGGGACCTCCACTTTTCGTGATTTTTATTAACGACCTGGATGTGGGGGTAAAAGGGTGGGATGGCAAGTTTGCAGACGACATAAAGGTTGGTGGTGGTGTGGATAGTGTAGAGAATTGTCGAAGATTGCAGGGAGACATTTTTAGGATGCAGAAGTGGGCTGAGAAGTGGCAGATGGAGTTCAACCCGGAGAAGTGTGAGGTGGTACACTTTGGAAGGACAAACTCCAAGGCAAAGTACAAAGTAAATGGCAGGATACTTGGTAGTGTGGAGGAGCAGAGGGATCTGGGGGTACATGTCCACAGATCCCTGAAAGTTGCCTCACAGGTGGATAGGGTGGTTAAGAAAGCTTATGGGCTGTTAGCTTTCATAAGTTGAATGTGGAAGCATTGGAAAGGGTACAGAGGAGATTTACCAGGATGCTGCCTGATTTAGAGAGTATGCATTATGATCAGAGATCAAGGGAGCTAGGGCTTTACTCTTTGGAGAGAAGGAGGATGAGAGGAGGCATGATAGAGGTGTACAAGATAATAAGAGGAATAGATAGAGTGGATAGCTAGCACCTCTTCCCCAGGGCACCACTGCTCAATACAAGAGGACATGGCTTTAAGGTAAGGGGTGGGAAGTTCAAGGGGGATATTAGAGGAAGGTTTTTTACTCAGAGAGTGGTTGGTGCATGGAATTTGCTGCCTGAGTCAGTGGTGGAGGCAGATACACTAGTGAAGTTTAAGAGACTACTATACAGGTTAATGGAGGAATTTAAGGTGGGGGCTTATATGGGAGGCAGGGTTTGAGGGTCGGCACAACATTGTGGGCCGAAGGGCCTGTACTGTGCTGTACTATTCTATGTTCTATGTAAGAATAAAGCCACCCTATCCAATCTTTTGTTATAACCACAGCCTTCCATTCCAGACAACATCCTAGTGAATCTCTTCTGCATTCTCACTCTCTATTGTTACCACATCCTTCCTGTGATGTGGAGACAAGAAATGCACACAATATTCCAAGTGTGGTCTAAGCAAAGTATTGTACAGCTACAATATGATGACAACTGAGTATATCTGATGTATGACCTCCTCACAAGAACCAGTCTAGCTGGTGTGTGCAAACATTACCCTCTTGAGAGTACAGGTGGACCATGGAAAGCATTCTGACTGGTTGCATCACCGTCTGGTAGGAAGGGACCACTGCACAGGAATGAAAAAACCTGTAGAAAGTTGTAAACTCAGCCAGCTCCATCATTGGCACCAGCCTCCCCAGTATCTAGGACAGGCGATGTCACAAAAAGACAGCACCATTATTAAGGACCATTGTGATCCAGGAAATGCCTTCTACTCATTGATATCATCAAGGAAGAGGTACAGAAGGTTGCAGACACACACTCAAAATTTTAGGATCAGATTATTCCGCAACGTCATCATATTTCTGAATGGACAATGAATCCCTGCATACTAATTCACTACATTTGTTCTTGTTTTTGCAGGTATTGTGTGTGTATGTGTGTGTGTGTAAAAAAGTATATATATCCACATACACACATATATATCCACACACATATACATAGATATATTTTATTATGACTCATAGTTTCTTATTCTGTATTGCAATGCACTGCTGCTGCAAAACAACAAACCTCATGACATATGCCAGTGATACTAAGCCTCATTCTGATTCTAATCCAATGCAAGTCCATTAAGTCGGAAGATTCTTTTGACTCACCGTGCCCATATCCCTTCTCATCATCCAGATTCCTTTGACATCTTCTGTTTTGTAGTCTGTACGTAGTGCACAATAAAAATAAATCAGTACATCTTTCTCTCAAGATTGAAGATTATTAAATGTCATGTACAGTTCACAAGTGTAAAGAAGAAAAAAACAACTGTTACTCTGGATCCAATGAAACACACAAAACACACAATAGATAGAGAACACAATAACTAAAAAACACAATAAATAGTTAAGACAGTATATATATATATATATATACATACACACATATATACACACACACACACACACACCCATACATAAAATGATTGTACATCCACAAAGTGATGCTAGGCACAGGAGTGTCTGCACAAAAGGTGACTGACAGGAACTGATAAAATAGTGCTGGATAGGGGTGGGAAGGATGAGTTAGTGGGTGGAGGTGTTGATCAGCCTTATTGCACGGGGAAAGTAACTGTTTTTGAGTCTCTAAACGCAAACAACAGGAATTCTGCAGATGCTGGAAATTCAAGCAACATACATCGAAGTTGCTGGTGAACGCAGCAGGCCAAGCAGCATCTATAGGAAGAGGTGCAGTCGACGTTTCAGGCCGAGACCCTTCGTCAATGAGTCCTGACGAAGGGTCTCGGCCTGAAACGTCGACTGCACCTCTTCCTATAGATGCTGCTTGGCCTGCTGCGTTCACCAGCAACTTTGATGTATGTTTTTGAGTCTGGTGGTCCTGGTGTGGATGCTACGTAGCCTACTCTCTCATGGGCGTGGGACAAACAGTCCAGGAGGAGGGTGGCTGGGATCCTTCATGATATTGCCAGCCTTTTCCGATACCTTTCTATATATATATATATATAACCTCGATGGAGGGTTGGCTACTGCCAGTGATGTGTTGGGCAGTTTTCACTACCACACAGTGATGCAGCTTGTTCAGATGCTCCCTACTGCACACCAATAGAATGTCCTGAGTATAAATGTGCATAGTTCGTAGCTCTGATATACTTTAACCAAGTTGCTTCACACTCTAGCTGAACAAACCAGTATTCAAAGTTCATGTGGAAGTTGCAGTAAAGCAAGGGTTAAAGACAGCAACCAGCCAAGATTGACTGAGGCAGTGTGTAGTCAACCAAGCCAAGGGAGACTTTTGACTGGGGCATCTGAAGTGAGGCCTTTTCTAGAAAGATCTTTGAAGAACATAGCTTCCATTTACACAGTAGGGGTGCTGGAGAAAGACAATATAGGAATAACAGAAGATGTGACTAACTTAACAATGAAGGAACAATTATTTTACTAACTTCAAAGTATCATCAGTTGCCAGCTTGCAATTATTGATTTTTAACATCTCCATTCTGAATGGCAAATGATCTTGTAAGCAGGGAATTGAAACATGCACAATTTACAAAATGGTCAATATCTGTAACAGATAAGTGAATTCTGTATACAAAAAACAGCTATTTTCTGTCCTGACTTCAGAACAGTGTGGCGACAGGGGCCATGGAGCTCTCCTGTGCATGAAGTGTGGTTGAGTCATAAGTGTGCGTGTGTTCTGAGTCCAGTTATTTTATTATCAGCAACAATACCACTAAGGTAAGAAATAAAAGACAGTTTCCAGATCAGTTCATCTCTACATCGAAGGTATCAAGTGCTGTTGGGATCTGCTGGGGTCATCTACCATATCTGGTGCTCCCAGAGTGGCCTCCCGTATATCGGTGATATCTGACATAGACTGAGACCTGACTTCGTCCAGCACCTTCGCTCTATCCGCCACAAAAAGCGGGATCTTCCAGTAGCCATCAATTTCAATTCTACTTCCCATTCCAACATGTCTGTCCATCGCCTCCTCTACTGCCCACGATGAGGCCACAGTCAGGATGGAGAAGCAACACCTTTGTTCCATCTGGGTAGCTTCCAAATTGACAGAATGAACATTAATTTTCTGAACTTCTGGTCATTGTTCCCCTTCCTCTCCTTTACCATTCCCCATTGCTGACTCCCTCTCTCATCTTATCTCCTCACCTGCCCTTCGCCCCCCCCCCCGATGCTCCGACCCCTTCCCTTTCTCCTAGGGTCTTCTATCCTCTCTGATCAGATCCTCTCTTCTCCAGCCCTTTATCTCTCATCAATCAACTTTTCAGCTCTTTATTTCACCCCTTCCTCTCTCCCACTTTCACCAGCCACCTCGCACTTCTTCTACTCCTCCCCTCACCTTCTTACTCTCACTTCTCCCCTTGCTTTCCAGTCCTGACGAAGGGTCTGAAATATTGACTGTTTACTCTTTTCTATAAATGCTCCCTCACCTGCTGAGTTCTTCCAGCATTTTGTGTGTGGTTCCTTTTTGTTTTCTGCTCAATAACAGGACTGTTCAAGAGTAAATAATCACAAACACTTTCAAAAGCAAAATAAAAATGAAACATTTTACTTCCCGTTTGTGGTTCACTCAGAGTAGTATAGAGGAATACAGGAATAAAATTAGACTATTCAGCAGGAAATAGTCTACATTTCAGAGGCCCATTACCTTTCAAGAAGTGAAAACTGGATGCTGCTTGAGCCAAGTCTTCCCCAGTTTCAAAGTCAAAGTAAATTTAACCATATAGAGTGGATTCCAGTTCACTGGACCATCGGATAATACACCCAATGATTCCAGGAACATCACTGAAGATGTGTCCAGAAGCATCAGTAGATGTATGGACACAGCTTAGACCCTGAGTTCATCAGTGACAACCACGAAAGACTGGGTGACAACCGTGAAAAGAGTGGTGATGACTGCAGAGTCAGTGACAGCCCAGAGAGACGGCAACCGGGGCAGAACGGGCTGGCAACCCAATCTGTGTCCTCTGACAGGAGGCCCCCACAAAAGCTACGATGAATCTAAGGGAAAGATACCCCCAGGGGTGCCGGGGGGAAGCACCCCAGTCGAACGGACATAATGGCATCAGACCCAGGAAATGAACAAATGACGATGAGGAAGCAGTATGCATGTGGCAAAATCTGCAAGAACGGTCGCGGCTTGAAGATCCACCAAGCGAGGACGAAGTGTTTGGCGGGAGCAGGAGCAGCACAACGTGTAGGTAACCAACCTGGTGAGACGAAGGAGGGACCAGGTCCAGAGTCACCCCATAGTGCCCAGAATCTCCAAGTGTTGCAAGCTAATCCCTCTAACGTGAAGTCTAACAGGAGGTGGATCAAATGGCCTGCAGCTAACATGACTTCACTGTGGAAGCAGTTTGATGAAGATGTTAACCAAATTCTGGAGGCAACGGCGAAGGGAGGGATTAATAGGAAGCTGCAAGCCATGACAACAATTATTGTCAGTGATGGAGAGCGAGATGTCTCCCAGTGGAGGTTGGTTGTAGGGGATTCGTAGCCCGTTCCTTAGTTAGAGCCTCCAGCATTTTGGGCATCGAGGGAGAGAGGAAGAGGAGAGCCATAAGCAGAACCACCGATGCGGCAGAGAGGGCCTCAAGATGGCTGTGGCTCAAAAGAGGGGAGCCATGGAGTCATAAGTAGCTAGCCATCTGGACACAAGCTTGGGTCTGATCAGCCCCAGCTGGGTCACCTGGAGGAGGGTGTATGATGTTGAAAGACCCGAAACACCCGATGATTCCAGGAGCATCACTGAAGATGTGTCCGGAAGCATCAGTAGATGTATGTACACAGCAGTGATATAATTTGTTCTGTATTTCATTTAAATACATAATTTGTTACTCAATTAAATGGTTGTTCATCTTTTTTATACCATTTTAGCTATTTCCATTAAACTTTGACTAACTGGGGTAGCCTCTTAATTGGGCCAAAATGTACTGGTTCTGGCGTGTCCCAATTAACCTGAATTTGCTGCACCACCTCAGGATTTACCTTCTTGCACATATTTGTAGGAAAATTTAAAAAAAGCAACAGAATTTATTATTAAAATATGTACTTGGTACCGCATTCTACCTTAAGATTAATTTTCTTCAAGGCATTTAAGGGAAAATAAAGAAATACAATAAGACTTGTGAAAATCTATAGATAAATAATGAACGACAAAACCAATGTGCAAAAGACAAATTGCGTGAATACAAAAGCATGTTTATTTCACATTTACACAATCTGCAGAACTTTCTTTACCTACAATATGAGGTAATATGTTTCAATAAGAACTCAATGCACTGAGATTTCTCTACTTTTATACTCCCTTCATATAAAGCAGGGGTCCCCAACTTTTTTTGCACCGCAAACCAGATTAACATTGACAATATTCTTGCGGACCAGCCGACTGGGGGTGGGGGGGGGGGTAATCACGACTGGTATACAGGTGATAAGTCAACTGAAAGTCACTTATCAGTGGCTAATACACTCAATTTCATTTCTAAAAGGGTTTATCTAATGAATTTAATATTAAACACACAGCGTATATTTTCCTCGCATGAATATAGTGATAAGTCAATTACAAGTCATAAGGGGGATCCTTATGTCTAGTCTATTCCGCAGTTTAGTTTTCATTGCATTCATTGCAGAAAACTCCACTTCACAGCAATATGATGTTGGAAATGGAAGCAACGTTTTCAGTGCATTCGTGGCTATCTCAGGATATTCAGCCTTGACTTTGATCCAGAATGCCGGCAGAGATGTTATGTCAAACATACTTTTCAGCCCACCGTCATTTGCAACCTCGAGGAGTTGATCTTCTTCCCGCACTGACGTGGATGATTCACCGGGGACATTCACAAATGGGTCACGGACCTATTCCTTTGCACATCTTGGGTCATTTGCGGTTGGAAAGTAACGCTCGAATTCTGTCGACAGCGAAGATAGGTGTTCGCGCACCAGCTGTGAGGCTCAGTCTCTCCCAAATTCCCAGCTAATGCTGGGAACATGTCAAATATGCCACTGTCCACTCACCGTCCCCACAGTTCATTGAGCAGGTTGAAGATGTCACACAGATAAGTGAGTTTTGCTATCCACTCCTCGTCACTGAAGTGTGCTGCCAGTGGTGACTTTTTTCTTGAAAGAAATCTCTGTAGCGGCTCTCTTAACTCAAAAACCCTGGCCAGGGCTCTCCCCCTTGATAGCCACCTGCCTTCAGTGTGTAAGAGAAGGCGTTTGTGCTCTGCATCCATTCCCTCGCAAAGCTGCACAAACAGACATGAGTTAAGGGCTTTTGCTTTGATGTGATTGATAACTTCAACAACGTCACTCAATACGCTGTTAAGATCAGGTAACATTTTTCGGCTAGCCAGCATTTCCCTGTGTGTGACACAGTGTGTAGACTGGCATTCAGGGCAACCTCTTTGACTCGGGTAGTGAAACCAGACTCATTAAGCCGTTCCAACAGCTGTGCTTCGATGTCCTCCGCTATGTCATCGATTCTCCTTGAAACTGTGGTAGCTGAAAGAGAAACCTGTGCAATCTTGTTAGCTGCAGCTTCTCCCAACAGTTCACGGCACATGTCCTTGGCAGCAGGCAGAATCAATTCTTCACCAACAGTGAAAGGCTTCTTAGCCTTTGCAATACGGCTAGCCACTAAGTACGACGCTCTCAGAGCAGCAGCATTTGTGGAGGTGATGGCTCTCAGCACTTGCTTCTGTCCTGCTCGCTCCTGTTTTAGGGTAAGATGGCGTGGGTAACTGGCGACTCTGCGCATGCCCTCCCGAGCAAACTGCCCTCTACACTATCCTATACCTGAGAAACCCTTCTAAACCTCCAATCTGCTACATCTAGCAAGATCAACAACACCGTGGTGAAGCTACTAACCCAGCTGGAGATCACCGCGCCAGAATTGCTTCTTAAACTCTGGACCGCACCTAGACCCAACCAGCGAGGCCTGGTTCGAGGCTCACCATGTTTCCGGAGACCCGCGGTCTGCTACTGTGCCAGACCGCTTGAAGACGCGGCCCATTCCGACCAGCACCTCTCTGGAGCAGATGACCACACAGAAATGACGCTGGAGACCTCAAGGTGCCCCAGACGCTTCCCCGGAGCAACCACCGTAAAGCCCCGTTGGTGGCCATCCACAGCTGCCCGAAGTGAGGCCTCTGCCGAC
Source organism: Mobula hypostoma (assembly GCF_963921235.1). Lineage (NCBI taxonomy): Eukaryota > Metazoa > Chordata > Chondrichthyes > Myliobatiformes > Myliobatidae > Mobula > Mobula hypostoma. The sequence goes on along the minus strand of NC_086100.1, from coordinate 3,615,117 downwards.
GACCTCGGAAATCAAGCCCGAGGCTCGACTGGAGCGGAGGGCTCCGCAACTGTGACTCAGCTTACGGACTTGTTTCAGCAAGGAGCCCGGCCCTCCGGGATAAGTGTCCGCTTCGGGGCCCGACCCAATCGACAGCCCGGGAAGTGGCAGCAGAGCCTCCACCATCACTCGGCCCGACCTGGAGCGCCCGACGACGTGACCTGCCGATCGATCCCCACGGGACACGTCCACCAACCTCAAAGAACTGACAACAACACACTGCATCGACGGAAACCTGGAAAGATGCACTATTTACTGAGAAAGTGTGGGAAAAGAGCTGAGCTGCTGGTCAGATTGAAGCTGAGGGGCTTCAGGGTCCCTATGCCCACCATTCTATTAGCTAACGTGCAAGCCATAGAGAACAAGGTGGATGATGTTAAAGGGAGACTCACCTACTGAAGGGAGATGAAGAACTGCTGTGTATTCTGCTTCACCGAGACCTGGCTCTCCCCTGCCACCCCTGACTGTGCCAACCAACCGGAGGGATTTTCGATCCATCAGATGGACCGCACGGCATCTTCGGGCAAGACGAGGGGAGGTGGTGTCTGCCGACTGATCAACACTGCGTGATGCTCAGACACAGTGGCACTGACAAGTTCCTGCAGCCCGGACCTGGAACACCTGTCGGTGAAGTGCCTGCCATGGGAATTCACCTTGGTCATACTGACAGCGGTCTACATTCCCCCCAAGGCGGATGTGGAGTGTGCTCTGAACATACTGTATGCCAACATCAGTGAACTGGAGACCAGATATCCGGAGGCTTTGCTCATTACAGACGGGGACTTTAACCAGGCCAACCTCAGAAAGGTGCTGCCAAAGTTAAACCAACATGTCTCCTGCCCCACTAGAGGCCCGAATATACTTGACCACTGCTACACAGCAGTCAAGGATGCCTACCTTTCCGTCCCACGACCTCACTTCGGAAAATTGGAGCATCAGGCCGTACTCCTCCTCCTGGCTTACAAACAGAAACTGAAGCGGGAGGACACAATGACAAAAGTAGAGTCGTGTTGGATGGAGGAAACGGATGAGGTCCTCCGTGACTGCTTTGAATCGGTGGACTGGTTAGTATTCAAGAACTCGGCAGCTAACCTTGATGAGTATGCCCTCAGCTGTCACGGACTTTATTTCGAAATGCACGGAGGACTGTGTGTCTTGCAAGACGATCCGGGTATTTCCTAACCGGAAACCTTGGATGAATTATGTCAAATCCCTTTTTTAAGGCTAGAGCCGCGGCTTTTAAGTCCGGGGATACGAGCCGCAACACGGAATCCAGGCGTGAACTCCGGAAAGCCATTACGGGCACCAAGAGGCAATATCGAGCCAAGTTGGAAGCCCAGGCTAACCAGAGTGATGCCGGTAGACTATGGCAGGGTCTAAATGAGATCACTGGGCGCAAAGAAAAGACTGGGAATATCAATGAATGTGGCGCTTCTCTTCCTGACAAACTTAACGTATTCTACGCAAGATTCAAACAGAAGAGAAGTGTCCCGCTCCCTCCGGATGAACCGGACCTGGTAGTATCGAGATTCATCATCACCGAGGAGGACATTAGAAGGGCCTTCCTGAAAATAAATCCAAGGAAGGTGACGGGCCCAGATGATGTCCCGGAACGGGTTCTCTGGGCCTGTGCAAGCGAGCTAGCTGGAGTGTTTGCTGATATCTTCAACTGCTCCTTGCTTCAGTCTATGATCCCCTCGTGTTTTAAGAAGGCAACGATAATCCCAGTGCTGAAGAAGAGCAAGGTGGCATGCCTGAATGACTATCGACCTGTGGCTCTGACATCAATTGCTATGAAGTGCTTTGAACAATTGGTTATGGCACACATCAACCACAGCCTACCAGTCAACATCAATGCTTTGCAATTCGCCTACCGGAGCAACAGGTCAACGGCAGATGCCATCTCTCTGGCCCTACATTCCTCCTTAGAACACCTAGAGAATAAAGACGCATACCTAAGGCTCCTTTTCATCGACTACAGCTATGCCTTTAATACCATCACTCCAAACAAACTGATTCCTAAGCTCCGGAACCTGGGCCTTAGCACTCAGATCTGCAGCTGGATCTTCAACTTCCTCACAGACAGGACCCAGGCTGTAAAAATAGGGGACAAGCTCTCCTCTACAATCACTCTGAGCACCGGTGCCCCACAAGGCTGTGTACTCAGCCCCCTGCTGTACTCACCATACACCCATGATTGTGTGGCCAAGTTTCCATCAAACTCAACATATAAGTTTGCTGATGACACAACAATTGTAGGCCATATCTCGGGTAATGATGAGTTGGAGTACAGAGAGGAAATTAAGAACCTGGTGGCATGGTGCAAAGACAATAACCTATCCCTCAACATCAGCAAGATGAAGGAATTGGTTGTTCACTTCAGAAGGAGTAGCGGACCGCACCACCCAATTTACATCAGTGGTGCGCAAGTGGAACAGGTTAAAAGTTTTAAGTTCCTCGGGGTCAATATCACAAATGACCTGACTTGGTCCAGCCAAGCAGAGTTCACTGCCAAGAAGGCCCACCAGTGCCTTTACTTCCTGAGAAAACTAAAGAAATTTGGCCTGTCCCCTAAAACCCTCACTAATATTTATAGATGCACCGTAGAAAGCATTCTTCTCGGGTGCGTCACAACCTGGTATGAAAGTTGTCCTGTCAAGACCGGAACAAGCTGCAGAAGATCGTGAACACGGCGCAGCACATCACACAAACCAATCTTCTGTCCTTGGACTCACTTTACACCGCACACTGTCGGAGCAGTGCTGCCAGGATAATCAAGGACACGACCCACCCAGCCAGCACTCTTTTCGTCCCTCTTCCCTCCGGGAGAAGGCTCAGGAGCTTGAAGACTCGTATGTCCAGATTTGGGAATAGCTTCTTTCCAACTGTGATAAGACTGCTGAACGGATCCTGACCCGGATCTGGGCCGTACCCTCCAAATATCCGGACCTGGCTCTCGGTATTTTTGCACTACCTTACTTTCCATTTTTCTACTTTCTATTTATGATTTATAATTTTAATTTTTAATATTTACTAATTTTTACTATTTTTAATATTTTGTAATATTTAGTATTTGTAATACGAAGTGGGAAGCGCAGAATCAAATATCACTGAGATGATTGTACGTTCTAGTATCAATTGTCTGGCGACAATAAAGTATAAAGTATAAAGAAGATTCACTAGAATGATTCCAGGAATGAGAGGGTTAACATATGAGGAACGTTTGTCCGCTCTTGGACTGTATTCCTTGGAGTTTAAAAGAATGAGGGGGGACCTCATAGAAACATTTCGAATGTTGAAAGGCATGGACAGAGTGGATGTGGCAAGGTTGTTTCCCATGATGGGGGAGTCTAGTACGAGAGGGCATGACTTAAGAATTGAAGGGCGCCCTTTCAGAACAGAGATGCGAAGACATTTTTTTAGCCAGAGGGTGGTGAATCTATGGAATTTGTTGCCACGGGCAGCAGTGGAGGCCAAGTCATTGGGTGTATTTAAGGCAGAGATTGATAGGTATCTGAGTAGCCAGGGCATCAAAGGTTATGGTGAGAAGGTGGGGGAGTGGGACTAAATGGGAGAATGGATCAGATCATGATAAAATGGCGGAGCAGACTCAACGGGCCGAATGGCTGACTTCTGCTCCTTTGCCTTATGGTCTTATTTTCTGTTGAAGGAAGCTTCCCTTTTTTTGCAGTCTCGGCCTCAGCTGTCTCTGCGTTATCATCAACGTTAGGCCTTTTATGTGCCCTACCATCTCTTCCAAAGAAACTCTCAAGCGATGTTTGTTTTTTTACTCATCGAGTAGTTGCAGGTTACTAACTGACTGATGACCTCACGTGCGTTCAAGATCAACAGTGGATGCAACAGAGAATGAGGAAAGGTGCAGTTGACTCATATTGTTTCCTCGCGGCCCAGTAGCACATGCTTTGCGGCCCAGTGGTTGGGGACCACTGACATAAAGCACAGATTCCCATTTATCTTCCTGGATCCCAGCTACACCTGCACACATGCTCACAGCTTCATCTACAAGAATCCCTATTTGCTTGTGCTACAGCCATTGTTTTGTCGAACTCCCACCAGGGAGGAGGCTGTGTAGCTTCCATGCCAGGACCACATACTCAGAAACAATTACTTTCAACAAGCAGTAAGGCTGATCAACACCTCTACACATTAACCCCCAACCACTACGATTTTATCATTTCCTGTCAGTCACCTTATATACAGACACTCCTGTGCCTAGTGTCACTTTATTAACACACAATCAATGTCTAAAAGTTGTCTTTAGTATTTATATTTATTGTGTTTGACTTTATTGTGCTATACTGGATCTGGAGAAACAATTATATCATTCTCCTTTAGATTTGCGTATACTTTATAGTTGTGTACTCGAAGTGATCATAATATGATTGAATTCACATTACAATTTGAGAGGCAGAAGCACAAGTCACAAGTATCAGCATCACAATGGAATAAAGGGAGAGGAGCTTGCCAAGGTGGATTGGAGGGGGATACTGGTAGGGATGACAGTAGAACAGAGGTGGCTCAAGTTTCTGGGAATACTTCACAAGGCGCAGGATAGTTATGTTCCACAGAAGTTGTTGTTCTCAAATGGCAGGGCCAGGCACCTGTGGCTGACAAGGAAAGTTAAGAACAGCATAAAAGCCAAGGAAAGGGCATATAAGGTAGCAAAAGTGAGTGGGAAGACAGACGACTGGGAAGCTTTTAAAATCCAAAAAAAGGTGAACTTAAGAAGTGCTTTGCTTCAGTCTTTACTGTGGAAGACACTAACTGTATGCCAGAGGTCCATGAGAGTTGGAGAGCAGGACTGAGTGCCATTGCTAGTACAAAGGAAAAAGTCGGCAAACTGAAAGGTCTTAAGGGGGATAAGTTCCTGGGCCAGATGGACTACATCAGTGGTCCCCAACCTCCGGGCCGTGGACTGATACATTGCTGCGCAGAATGTAGGGATGCAGCGGTAGTCTGAACGCACCCAGCACATCTTTAAGAAAAAAGCCGAAATAAACAAGCTAATTAATTAGGTGCCACCCAGCACGTAAATGTCAGCCCAGATCAGAGGCAATTGCCAATTGCATTGCTAAGAACGAGGTTTCGGGGTATTTGGAGTCTAATGATAAAATAAGTCAAAGTCAGCATGGTTTCTGTAGAGGGAAATCTTGCCTGACAAACATGTTGGAATTCAAGGAAGTAGCAAGCAGGGTGGACAAAGGACAGGCAATGAATGTCATTTACTTGGATAGTCAGAAGTAATTTGATAAGGTGCCTCAAATGAGTCTGCTTAAACCAGGTAAAATCACAAGCACATAAGACATACAAGCAGAATTAGGCCATTTGGCCGACTGAATCTGCTCTGCCATTCAATCATGGCTGATCCTTTTTCTCCCCCTCCTCAGCCCCACTCCCATCTTCCCCTGTAACCTTTGATGCAGTGCCCAATCAAGAACTTATCAAGCTCTGCCTTAAATATATCCAAAGACCCCAGCCTCCACAGCTGCCTGTGATAATATATTCCACAAATTCACCACCCTATGGCTAAAGAAATTCCTCTACATCTCTGTTTTAAATGGACACCCCTCTATCCTGAGGCTATGCCCTCTTGTCCTAGACTCCCCCATCATGGGAAACATCCTTTCCACATCTCCTCAGACTAGGCCTTTCAACATTCGAAAGGTGTCAGAGGTTCCCCACTCATTCTTCTAAATTCCAGCATGTCCAGACCCAGAGCTATCAAACATTCCTCATCTGATAACCCTTTCTTTCCCAGAATCATCCTTGTGGACCTCCTCTGAACCCTCTCCAATGCCAGCACATCTTTTCTAAGATGAGGAGCCCAGAACTGTTCACAATACTGAAGGTGAGGGCTCACTGGTGCCTTATAAAGCCTCAGCATCACATCCTGCTCCTGCATTCTCGATCTATTGAAATGGATGCTAACATGGCATTTGCCTTCTTCACCACCGACTCAACCTGCAAACTGAACCTTAGGGTGTTCTGCACAAGGACTCCTAAGTCCCTTTGCATCTCAGAGTTTTGGATTTTCTCCCTGTTTAGAAAATATTCTGCACATGTATTTCTACTACCAAAGTGCATGACCATACATTTTCCACTTTCTTGCTCATTCTCCTAATCTATCTAGGTCCCTCTACAGACTACCCGTTTCCTAAACGCTACCTGCCTTTCCACCAATCTTCGAATCATCTGCAAGCTTGGCAACAAAGCCACCTACTCCATGATCTGAATCATTGATATACAGCATAAAAAGAAGCGGTCTCAACACTGGCCCCTGCGTAACACCACTTGTCATTGGCAGCCAACCAGAAAAGGATTCTTTTATTCCCAGTCACTGCCTCCGACCAAACACCCAATGCTCTAACCATGCCAGTAACTTTCCTGTTTATAATCCTATGGTGTTACAGGAAATGTATTGGCATAAATAGAGGAATGGCTGACAGGCAGGAGGTAGTAAGTGGAAACAAAAGGGGCCTTTTCTGGTTGGCTGCCAGTGACTAGTGGTGATCCTCAGGGTTCAGTATTGAGACCACTACTTTTCATATTGTTAGTCACTGATTTAAATAGTGGAATTGATGACTTGTGGCAAAGATTGTGGATAATACGAAGATAGGTGGATGGGTAGGTAATACTGAGGAAGCAATGCAATGCAGCAAGACTTAGACAAATTGGAAGAATGGGCAAAAAAGTGGCAGATGAAATACAGTGTTAGGAAATGTATGATAATGCATTGTGGTGAAAGGAACAATAGTGCAGACTATTATCTAAATGGGAAGAAAATTCAAACATCTGAGGTGCAAAGGGACTTGGGAGTCCTCGTGCAAGACTCCCAGAATGTTAATTTACAGGTTGAGTCTGTGGTAAAGAAAGCAAATGCAATGTTGGCACTTATTTCAAGGGGAATAGAATACAAAAGCAAGGAGATATTGCTGAGCCTTTATAAGACAACAGTCAGGCTGCACTTGGAGAATTGACAACAGTTTTGGGCCCCTATCTCAGAAAGGGTATATTATCATTGGACAGAGTCCAGAGGAAGTTCACAAGAGTGATTCCAGGAATGAAAGGGCTAACATTGAAGGAGCGTTTGGCAGCCTTGAGTCTGTACTCACTGGAATTTACAAGAATGCAAGGGGCTGTCATTGAAACATACTGAAGGTGGATGTGGAGAGGATATTTCCTTTGCTGGGGGCATCCAGAACTAGTAAGTACAGCCTCAAAATTGAGGGGCGACCCTTTAGAACAAGAAGTAAGGAGGATTTTGTTTTTAGCTAAAGAGTGGTGAATCTGTGGAATGCTCTGCCACAGACTGCGGTGGAGACCAAGTCAGTGGGTATATTTAAAGGAAAGTTCGATTCCCGATTGGTTGGGGCATCAAGGGATATGGTGAGAAAGCAGGTATATGGGGTTGAATGAGATCCAGGATCAGCCATGATGATATGGCAGAGCGGACTCGATAGGCTGAACGGCCTAATTCTGCCCCTATGTCTTATGGTCTAAATGACATTAAATGATCTTGAATCTTGAACTCCTAGGCAAATAATCAGCTAGATCAATCTAGCAAACTGAATTTTACTATTTAACACATAATATTCCATTTTTCAAAACTGATTTTTTATCCCACTGATTTATCAATTTCTGTTTGAATTTCTTCACAACTTTCTTCCCTCCAACTTTTCTACCATCCTTAAAGTTGGAGTTCAGGAAAGGGAAGTTGAGGGAACACATAGTTATCTCATTGAGGGATCAGCAATGGAAAGGGTGAACAGTTTCAAGTTCCTAGGTGTCAACATCTCTGAAGGTGTATCCTGGCCTCCAACATAAAGATGCAAAGAAGGCACAACAGTGGTTATATTTTATTAGGAGTTTGAGAAGTCTAAAATTTTGACTGGTTGCATCACTATCTGCTATGGAGGGGCAGAAAAAGCTGCAGTAAGTTGTAAAGTCATACAGCTCCATCATGGGCCCTAGCCTACCCAGCATCGATGACATCTTCAAATGGCGATGCCTCAAAAAGGCGCATCTATCATCAAGGACATCCATCACCCAGGACATACCCTCTTCTCATTGCTACCATCAAGGAGGTGGAACAAAAGCCTGAAAACAATGTTCAGGAACAGCTTCTTTCCCTCTGCCATCAGATTTCTGAAGGTACAATGAAGCCATGAACACTCCTTCACTATACCTTTTGCTCTAATTTAACCTTTATTAAATAGATTTCTTATTGTAATTTATAGAAACATAGAAAACCTACAGCACAATACAGGTTCTTCGGCCCACAAAGCTGTGCCAAACATGTCCTTACCTTACAAATTACCTCAGGTTACCCGTAGCCTTCTGCTTTTCTGAGCTCTATATACCTGTCCAGGAGTCTCTTAAAAGACCCTATCGTATCCGCCTCCACCACCGTCGCCGGCAGCCCATTCCATGCACTCAGCACTCTCTGCGTAAAAAACTTACCCCTGATATCTCCTCTGTACCTACTTCCTAGCATCTTAAAACAATGCCCTCTCATGCTAGCCATTTCAGCCCTGGGAAAAAGCCTCCGACTATCCACATGATCAATGCCTCTCATCATCTTATACACCTCTATCAGGTCACCTCTCATCCTCCGTCGCTCCAAGGAAAAAATGCCAAGTTCACTCAACCTATTCTCATAAGGCATGCTCCCCAATCCAGGCAACATCCTTGTAAATCTCCTCTGCACCCTTTCTATGGTTTCGACATCTTTCCTATAGTGAGGCAACCAGAACTGAGCACAGTACTCCAAGTGGGGTCTTACCAGGGTCCTATATAGCTGCAACATTACCTCTCTGCTCCTAAACTCAATCCCATGATTGATGAAGGCCAATGCACTGTATGCCATCTTAACCAGAGTCAACCTGCACAGAAGCCTTGAGTGTCCAATGGACTCGGACCCCAAGATCTTTCTGATCCTCCACACTGCCATTACCATTAATACTGTATTCTGTCATATTTGACCTACCAAAATGAACCACCTCACACTTATCTGGGTTGAGTATTTTATTACCCAGTATTGGATGTCAGCTGTCGCAAAGCAACTAGTTTTACAACACATGCCAGTGATATTAAACCTGATTCTGATTCTGTACATTTGCCTCCTTCCTCTTGATAATATATGACAAACAGGTTTCACAATGTGGCATTGCACTGTAGTGTAGCAGTCAGTGTAACGCTGTTAAAGCGCCAGCAAAAAGGATTCAGTTTCTGCCTCTGTCTGTAGAGTTCATATGCTCTCCCTGTGACCTCCAGGTACTTCAGTTTCCTCCCAAATTCTAATGATATACAGTGGCACTAGAAAGTTCTCCTGTAGAATTTTCTCTATTTCTGCATAAATATGACCTAAAATATGATCAGATCTTCACATAACACCTAATGCTACATAAAGAGAACCTAATTAAATATATAACACAAAAATCATATTTGTTCATTTATTTATTGAGAATTAGAGAAAATTCTACAGGGTTTACAAACTTTCTAGCACCAATGTACAGGTTCAAAGTTCATAGTAAATTTATTCTAATTGTACATATATGTCACCATATAAACCTTAAGATTCATTTTCTTGCAGGCATTTGCAGTAAATTCAAAGAATACAAAAAAAATCAATAATAAGTAAGTGATAAATATTGAGAACATGACATGAAGTGTCCCTGAAAATGAGCCTATAGGTTGTGGGAACAGTTCAGCGTCGGGGTGAGTGAAATTATCCCCTCTGGTTCAAGAGCCTGATAGTTGAGGGTTAATTATATTTCCTGATCCCGATGATGCAGGTCCTGAACCTCCTGTACCTCCTTCCTGAAGGCAACAGCAAGGAGAGAGAATGGCCTGATGGTGGGGGTCCTGGATGATGTATGATGGGTTAGTAGGTTAATTCGTCACATGGATGTAATTAGATGACGCAGGCTCGTTTGGCCAGAAGGGCCTGCTGTCGTGTTGCATCTCTCAATAAATAAATTAAACAAACCGATCCCGGCAGCACTGCATTGGTCATAGGTTGCCGGTTTGAAATTACCTCCTTATTCCAAGTCACTCCTTTCTGCTAATTATCCAGTCCTCTCTCTACACAAGCACACTACCTTGTTAAATAATCCCACGTGCAGCACTTCATCAAATGCATTTCCACATTATAGGAAGGACGTGAAAGCTTTAGAGAGGGTGCAGAGATTTACCAGGATGATGCCTGGATTAGAGAGTACCGTGGCGACCCACTTTCTGGCACACACGAACCGGCTCACAACAGCGCGCGCAGGCAGGGGGCCGGCAGCTAAAAGGGCGCCAAGCCATCTTCACCAGCAGGGGGAAAATCCCGCGCGCAGAAAGGGTCTGGGAATATACATTCCCCACAGTAGTCCCGCCCAGGGAGGGCGGGAACGGGAAGGCTTTAAAGCGGGCCGCGAAGTTTGAATAAATCTCTTTCATCGCAACTCTAACTCACCGACTCCATGTGGTTATTCTAGCGCTGTGTGTAGCACATCGCTACAATTGGTGACCCCGACGGCCCAAACGATATTTGGACCAGAGATGACCGACGCTGCATCTGTTCACACAGTTTCGTTAAAACTGCCAAGCTTCTGGACGCTGCGACCCCATTTATGGTTCGAACAAGCAGAAGCACAATACCACATTCGGCAGATAATCTCGGAGTCCACTCGCTACTACTACGTGCTGAGCTCCCTCGACCAGGAGACTGCTGCACAAGTTGAGGAGTTTATACAGTCGCCCCCGGAGGACGGCAAATACACAGCATTCAAAACCCTGCTCATAAGGACTTTCGGACTCTCATGGCGCGAACGAGCACGCCGCTTAATGCACCTGGATGGTTTGGGAGACAGGCCGCCATCAGCATTATTGAACGAGATGCTGGCCCTGGCTGAAGGGCACAAACCCTGCCTCATGTTTGAGCAGGCGTTCCTAGAGCACTGCCCGAGGACATATGCTGCTGCTGTCCGACGCAGATTTCAGCAACCCCCGGGAGGTGGCGGTCCGAGCAGATGTGCTGTGGAATGCCAGGAAAGAGAGAGGAGCATCCGTCACACAGATCACCAAGCCGCGTGCCCAACGACAGACTAGACCAGGCCCGGCAGCAGAGCCTACAAAAGCCGGTGACGGGAGTGAGGAGCCCAACGAACAATGGTGTTTCTACCACCAGCGGTGGGGCACAGAGGCCCACCGCTGCAGACCGCCCTGCAAATTCCCGGGAAACGCCAGGGCCCAGCCGCCGCTGATGGCTACGGCAGCTGGCCATCAGGACAGCCTCCTGTACGTCTGGGACAAGCAGTCGGGACGCCGCTTTTTGGTCGACACCGGAGCGGAGATCAGCGTCTTACCTCCAACGAGTTACGACACCCGCAGCAGAGAACCGGGACCCACCCTGAGGGCCGCTAATGGCAGCACAATACGAACCTACGGCACCCACACGGTGCGGCTACAGTTCAGCTCCAGCCGGTTCATGTGGGACTTCACACTGGCCGCCATGGCCCAACCACTGCTGGGGGCAGATTTTCTACGACCCCACAGCCTGCTGGTCGACTTGCAAGGGAAGCGATTAGTCCACGCCAAGACTTTTCAAACGTTCTCCCTGGGTGAAGCACAGTTGCCAGCCCCACACCTGGACTCCATCACGCTGTCCGACGATGAATTCACCAGGGTCCCGGCGAATTTCCCATCAGTACTGACACCGCAGTTCACGGCAGCCATGCCCAGACACGGAGTACAGCACCACATCCCGACCCAGGGACCACCCCTCCACGCCCATGCTCGAAGGCTTCCCCCGGACAAGCTCCGACTGGCGAAGGAGGAGTTCAAGAAGATGGAGGAATTAGGGATCATACAACGGTCCGACAGCCCATGGGCCTCCCCCCTTCACATGGTGCCCAAGGCAACGGGGGGCTGGAGACCATGCGGTGACTACCGTAGACTGAACGAGGCTACAACTCCACATTCAAGACTTCGCAGCAAACCTACACGGTGCAAGGATCTTTTCCAAGGTAGACCTCGTCCGGGGATACCATCAAATCCCTGTACATCCGGACGACATCCCCAAAACAGCACTTATCACCCCGTTCGGACTTTTCAAATTCCTCCGAATGCCGTTTGGTCTAAAGAATGCCGCACAGACTTTCCAGCGGCTAATGGACATGGTGGGACGCGACCTGGACTTTGCATTCATCTATTTGGACGACATCCTCATAGCCAGCAGTAGTCGGCAGGAGCATCTGTCCCACTTCCGCCAGCTCTACTCCCGCCTGAGTGAATTCGACCTCACAATCAATCCAGCCAAATGCCAGTTCGGACTTGACACCATCGACTTCCTGGGCCACAGGATTACTAAAGACAGGGCAACCCCGCTGCCCGCCAAGGTAGACGCGGTCCGCAACTTCCCCCGACCCAACACAATCAAAGGCTTGCAGGAATTCGTGGGTATGGTGAACTTTTACCACCGTTTCCTCCCCTCAGCAGCCCGAACCATGCGCCCCCTGTTCACCCTGATGTCGGGTAAAGGCAAGGACATTACCTGGGACGAAGAGGCCGCAACCGCTTTCGTTAAAACCAAAGAAGCCTTGGCAAACGCCGCGATGCTAGTGCACCCCAGAACGGACGTTCCTACTGCCCTCACGGTGGACGCATCCAACACAGCGGTCGGTGGAGTGCTGGAACAACTCATCGAGGGTCGCTGGCAACCCCTGGCGTTCTTCAGCAAACACCTACGACCACCTGAACTCAAATACAGTGCTTTCGACCGGGAGCTATTGGCACTATACCTGGCAATCCGGCATTTCAGGTACTTCTTAGAAGGTAGGCCCTTCACCACGTTCACAGACCACAAACCGCTTACCTTTGCGTTCACTAAGGTGTCTGACCCCTGGTAGTCCCGCCAGCAGCGACATCTGTCCTACATCTCCGAGTACACGACAGACATCCGGCATATCTCTGGAAAGAACAACGTCGTGGCGGACGCACTTTCCAGACCTACCATACAGGCCCTGTCCCAGGGGGTGGACTATGCAGCGCTGGCAGAGGCACAGCAGGCAGACGCTGAGATCCCCAGTTACAGGACTGCAGTCTCCGGTTTGCAGCTCCAAGACCTCCCCGTAGGCCCAGGTGAGAGGACCCTACTATGTGACGTAGCTACCGGCCAACCCCGCCCCGTCGTCCCAGCAGCCTGGCGCCGGTGGGTTTTCGAATCCATTCACAACTTAGCGCACCCCTCCATCAGGACAACCATCCGGCTGGTCTCCAACAGGTCCGTGTGGCATGGACTTCGTAAGCAGGTCAGTGAATGGGCCAAAACGTGCATGCAGTGCCAAACGGCCAAGGTGCAGCGGCACACCAAGGTTCCGCCGCAGCGGTTCGAACCCACCCGCCGGAGGTTCGACCACATCCATGTGGATATTGTGGGGCCCCTGCCAGTGTCACGAGGAGCACGGTACCTCCTAACTATGATAGACCGGTTCACCAGATGGCCAGAGGCAGTCCCGCTCACCGACACCACCTCCGAATCCTGCGCCCGAGCACCGATCGCAACCTGGGTAGCACGCTTCAGGGTACCAGCCCACATTACCTCCGACAGGGGCGCCCAGTTCACCTCCAGCCTGTGGTCGGCTATGGCCAGCCTTTTAGGAACACAGCTACACCACACAACTGCCTACCACCCACAGTTGAACGGACTAGTGGAGCGCTTCCACCGTCACCTGAAATCGGCTCTCATGGCCCGCCTGGAGGGGCCTAACTGGGTGGACGAACTTCCCTGGGTCCTGCTCGGAATCCGCACGGCACCCAAGGAGGATCTACACACCTCGTCGGCCGAGTTGGTGTACGGCGCGCCCCTGGTCGTCCCAGGAGAGTTCATACCAGCCCCAAGGGGGCAAGAGGAAGAACCCACAGCAGTCCTGGACAGACTACGAGAGAGGCTCGGTAACCTGGCCCCCATACCCACTTCACAGCACGGACAGAGCCCGACCTGCGTACCCAAAGACCTGCAGAACTGTAAGTTTCTTCTTGTACGACCGGGCGGACACCGGGCACCGCTACAGCAGCCCTACGAGGGACCGTTTAAGGTAATCAGGAACAACGGGTCCACGTTCGTGCTGGACATTGGGGGGGAGAGAGGAGGTATTCACGGTGGACCGACTCAAACCGGCCCATGTGGACTTGGCGCAACCGGTCCAGGCTCAGGCACCGCGGCGCAGGGGCAGACCTCCCAAATAGAGGCCGATCCAGACTGTGGACCTTGGGGGAGGTATCGCCGGTTCTGCGGGAGGGGTTATGCGGAGACCCACTTTCTGGCACACACGAACCAGCTCACAACAGCGCGCGCAGGCAGGGGGCCGGCAGCAAAAAGGGCGCCAAGCCATCTTCACCAGCAAGGGGAAAATCCCGCGCACAGAAAGGGTCTGGGAATATACATTCCCCACAGTAGTCCCGCCCAGGGAGGGCGGGAACGGGAAGGCTTTAAAGCGGGCCGCAAAGTTTGAATAAATCTCTTTCATCGCAACTCTAACTCACCGACTCCGTGTGGTTATTCTAGCGCTGTGTGTAGCAAATCGCTACAGTACATCTTATGAAGACAGGTTGAGCGAGCTGGGGCTTTTCTCTTTGGAGTGAAGGAGGATGAGAGGTGACTTGATAGAGATGTACACGACGATAAGAGGCATACATCAACTGGATAGCGAGAGACTTTTTTGCAGGTCAGAAATGGCAAGTATGAGGGGCCATAACATTAAAGCACTGGGAGGAAATTTAGAGGGGATAACATTAGTAGGCAGGGATGGTGGTAGATGTTGTGCCACTGTAACATATTGCAAGATGAATCTAACCCATCCCTTCCACATTGCCCTCATTTTTCTATGTATCCAGCTAAGAATATATTAAACATAGAACATAGAAACATAGAAAATAGGTGCAGGAGTAGGCCATTCGGCCCTTCGAGCCTGCACCGCCATTTATTATGATCATGGCTGATCATCCAACTCAGAACCCCGCCCCAGCCTTCCCTCCATACCCCCGATCCCTTTAGCCACAAGGGCCATATCTAACTCCCTCTTAAATATCACCAATGAACTGGCCTCAACTGTTTCCTGTGGCAGAGAATTCCACAGATTCACCACTCTCTGTGTGAAGAAGTTTTTCCTCATCTCGGTCCTAAAAGGCTTCCCCTTTATCCTCAAACTGTGACCCCTCGTTCTGGACT
This sequence comes from Mobula hypostoma, assembly GCF_963921235.1. Taxonomy (NCBI): domain Eukaryota; kingdom Metazoa; phylum Chordata; class Chondrichthyes; order Myliobatiformes; family Myliobatidae; genus Mobula; species Mobula hypostoma. The sequence goes on along the minus strand of NC_086100.1, from coordinate 3,599,843 downwards.
TCCCCAACATCGGGAACAATCTTCCTGCATCTAGCCTGTCCAATCCCTTTAGGATTTTATACATTTCAATCAGATCCCCCCTCAATCTTCTAAATTCCAACGAGTACAAGCCCAGTTCATCCAGTCTTTCTTCATATGAAAGTCCTGCCATCCCAGGAATCAATCCGGTGAACCTTCTTTGTACTCCCTCTATGGCAAGGATGTCTTTCCTCAGATTAGGGGACCAAAACTGCACACAATACTCCAGGTGTGGTCTCACCAAGGCCTTGTACAACTGCAGTAGTACCTCCCTGCTCCTGTACTCGAATCCTCTCGCTATAAATGCCAGCATACCATTCGCCTTTTTCACCGCCTGCTGTACCTGCATGCCCACTTTCAATGACTGGTGTATAATGACACCCAGGTCTCGTTGCACCTCCCCTTTTCCTAATCGGCCACCATTCAGATAATAATCTGTTTTCCTATTTTTGCCACCAAAGTGGATAACTTCACATTTATCCACATTAAATTGCATCGGCTTTCTTTTCTTTCTTTTTTTTCTTTTTAAATCTTTTTATTGAGTAAGTATACAAAAAAGGTAAGCCATATAAACATTAATACAATGTTAAAGTATAATAAAATTCCAAAAGATAACAATACCAAAAAGAAAATATTACAAACAATGAGTTCTACATTCCCATCCTCATCGTCTCCCCTTCCCAGTTCTACACTCCCATCCTCATTGTTTCCACTTCCCAGTTCTACATTCGCTTCTTCATCGTCTCCCCTTCCCAGTTCTACACTCCCTTCCTCATCATCTCCCCTTCCCAGTTCTACAATCCCCTCCTTATCGTCCCCATATCCCAGTTCTACACTCCCCTCTTCATCGTCTCCCCTTCCCAGTTCCACACTCTCCTCCTCATCGTCTCCCCAAACCAGTTCTACATTCCTCCCCATCGTTTCCCCTTCCCAGTTCAACAGTCCCCTCCTCATCGTCTCCCCTTCCCAGTTCTACACTCCCCTCCTCATCGTCTCCCCTTCCCAGTTCTACATTCCCCTCCTTATCGTCTCCATATCCCAGTTCTACACTCCTCCCCATCGTCTCCCCTTCCCAGTTCTACACTCACCTCCTCATCATCTCCCCTTCCCAGTTCTACACTCCCCTCCTCATTCTCTCCCCTTCCCAGTTCTACACTCTCCTCCTCATCGTCTCCACAACCCAGTTCTACACCCTCCTCCCATCTTCTCCCCTTCCCAATTCTGCACTCCCTCCTCATCGTCTCCCCTTCCCAGTTCCTCACTCCCCTCCTCATCGTCTACCCTTCCCAGTTCTACACTCCCCTCCTCATCGTCTCCCCTTCCCAGTTCTACATTCCCCTCCTTATCGTCTCCATATCCCAGTTCTACACTCCTCCCCATCGTCTCCCCTTCCCAGTTCTACACTCACCTCCTCATCATCTCCCCTTCCCAGTTCTACACTCCCCTCCTCATCGTCTCCCCTTCCCAGTTCCTCACTCCCCTCCTCATAGTCTCCCCTTCCCAGTTCCTCACTCCCCTCCTCATCATCTCCCCTTCCCACTTCTTCACTCCCCTCCTCATCGTCTCCCCTTCCCAGTTCTACACTCTCCTCCTCATCGTCTCCCCTTCCAGTTCTACACTCCTCCTCATCGTCTCCCCTTCCCAGTTCTACACTCCCCTCCTCATTGTCTACCCTTCCCAGTTCTACACTCCCCTCCTCATTGTCTACCCTTCCCAGTTCCACACTCCCCTCCTCATCGTCTCCCCTTCTCAGTTCTACACTCCCATCCTCATCGTCTCCCCTTCCCAGTTCTACACTCCCCTCCTCATCGTCTCCCCTTCCCAGTTCTACACTCCCATCTTCATCGTCTCCCCTTCCCAGTTCAACAGTCCCCTCCTCATCGTCTCCCCTTCCCAGTTCTACACTCCCCTCTCCATCATCTCCCCATCGCAGTTGTACACTCCCCTCCTCATCGTCGCCTTCCCAGTTCTACACTCCCATCCTCATCGTCTCCCTTTTCCCAGTTCTACACTCCCATCCTCATCGTCTCCCCTTCTCTGTTCTACACTCCCCTCCTCATCGTCTCTCCTTCCCAGTTCTACACTCCCCTCCTCATCATCTCCCCTTCCCAGTTCTACACTCCCCTCCTCATCGTCTCCCCTTCCCAGTTCCTCACTCCCCTCCTCATAGTCTCCCCTTCCCAGTTCCTCACTCCCCTCCTCATCATCTCCCCTTCCCACTTCTTCACTCCCCTCCTCCCATCTTCTCCCCTTCCCAATTCTACACTCCCTCCTCATCGTCTCCCCTTCCCAGTTCCTCACTCCCCTCCTCATCGTCTACCCTTCCCAGTTCTACACTCCCCTCCTCATCGTCTCCCCTTCCCAGTTCTACATTCCCCTCCTTATCGTCTCCATATCCCAGTTCTACACTCCTCCCCATCGTCTCCCCTTCCCAGTTCTACACTCACCTCCTCATCATCTCCCCTTCCCAGTTCTACACTCCCCTCCTCATCGTCTCCCCTTCCCAGTTCCTCACTCCCCTCCTCATAGTCTCCCCTTCCCAGTTCCTCACTCCCCTCCTCATCATCTCCCCTTCCCACTTCTTCACTCCCCTCCTCATCGTCTCCCCTTCCCAGTTCTACACTCTCCTCCTCATCGTCTCCCCTTCCAGTTCTACACTCCTCCTCATCGTCTCCCCTTCCCAGTTCTACACTCCCCTCCTCATTGTCTCCCCTTCCCAGTTCTACACTCCCCTCCTCATTGTCTACCCTTCCCAGTTCCACACTCCCCTCCTCATCGTCTCCCCTTCTCAGTTCTACACTCCCATCCTCATCGTCTCCCCTTCCCAGTTCTACACTCCCCTCCTCATCGTCTACCCTTCCCAGTTCTACACTCCCATCTTCATCGTCTCCCCTTCCCAGTTCAACAGTCCCCTCCTCATCGTCTCCCCTTCCCAGTTCTACACTCCCCTCTCCATCATCTCCCCATCGCAGTTGTACACTCCCCTCCTCATCGTCGCCTTCCCAGTTCTACACTCCCATCCTCATCGTCTCCCTTTTCCCAGTTCTACACTCCCATCCTCATCGTCTCCCCTTCTCTGTTCTACACTCCCCTCCTCATCGTCTCTCCTTCCCAGTTCTACACTCCCCTCCTCATCATCTCCCCTTCCCAGTTCTACACTCCCCTCCTCATCGTCTCCCCTTCCCAGTTCCTCACTCCCCTCCTCATAGTCTCCCCTTCCCAGTTCCTCACTCCCCTCCTCATCATCTCCCCTTCCCACTTCTTCACTCCCCTCCTCATCGTCTCCCCTTCCCAGTTCTTTCTTTCTTTCTTTTTAAATCTTTTTATTGAGTACGTATACAAAAAAGGTAAGCCATATAAACATTAATACAATGTTAAAGTATAATAAAATTCCAAAAGATAACAATACCAAAAAGAAAATACTACAAACAATGTAATTTAAGCATAAGAAACCAAGATAACATAATAGTATACTAGATTTTATATATATCAATGGAAAAAAAGAAAAAAAAAACCCCCCAAAAAAACCCACCGTGCAACTAACTAAAAGCAAAGCAAAGCAATGGGCTAACTTGAAACCAAACAGAGTTAAACTTAAAATCACGTCCTCAATCCCGACCTCCATTAAAACAGTGAAAAAAAAACAAGAAGGGTAAATATTACATTAAATGAAAATATCGAATAAAAGGTCCCCAAATCTGTTCAAATTTAAATGAAGAATCATAAAGGTTACTTCTAATTTTCTGCAGATTCAAACATAAAATCGTCTGAGAAAACCAAAAAAAGGTAGTTGGAGCATTAAGCTCTTTCCAATGTTGTAAAATACATCTTTTCGCCATTAAAGTAAGAAATGCAATCATTCTACGGGCTGAAGGGGAAAGATTACTAGAAATTTTAGGTAGTCGAAAGATAGCAGTAATAGGGAGAGATATCTATATTTAATACCTTAGAAATAATATTGAAAATATCTCTCCAAAAAGTTTCCAAAGTAGGGCAAGACCAAAACATATGAGTTAAAGAGGCTATCTGCCCCGAACATCTATCACAGAAAGGATTAATATGCGAGTAAAAACGCGCTAACTTATCTTTGGACATATGTGCTCTATGCACCACTTTAAATTGAATTAGGGAATGTTTAGCACAAATAGAGGAAGTACTAACTAATTGTAAAATCTGCCCCCAATCATCCACAGAAATGGTAAGCCCCAATTCCTGTTCCCAATCTACCCTAATCTTATCAAATGGAGCTTTCCTAAGTTTCATAATAATATTATAAATCATAGCCGATGCACCTTTCTGACATGGATTAAGGTTAATTATCGAATCTAAAATATATATAGGAGGAAGCATTGGAAAGGAAGAAAGTATAGTACTTAGGAAATTTCTAACTTGTAAATATCTAAAAAAATGTATTCTTGATAAGTTATATTTATTAGATAATTGTTCAAAAGACATAAGGGAACCATCTAAAAATAAATCCAAAAACCGTAAAATACCCTTAGTCTTCCAAGTTTGAAAAGCGCGATCCGTAAAAGAGGGAGGAAAAAATATGTTACCTAAAATAGGAATCGCTAACCCGAATTGATTAAGATCAAAAAATTTTCTGAATTGAAACCAAATACGCAAAGCATATTTAACGATCGGGTTAGAGACCTGCTTAAGGCGTTTCGAATCAAAAGGAAGAGATGAACCTAAAATAGAACCAAGTGTATAACCCTGAACAGATTGTAATTCCAATGCTACCCATTTAGGAATAGATAGTATATCCCGGTCAAGTAACCAAAATTTCATATGTCGAATATTAATAGCCCAATAATAAAATCTAAAGTTAGGTAATGCTAAACCTCCATCTCTCTTAGCTTTCTGTAAATGTATTTTACCCAGTCTCGGATTCTTATTCTGCCAAATAAATGAAGAAATTTTAGAGTCGACTTTATCAAAAAAAGATTTAGGAACGAAAATTGGTAATGCCTGAAACACATATAAAAATTTTGGCAAAAAAAACATCTTAACTGCATTAATACGACCAATCAAAGTTAAATATAAGGGAAACCATTTAGATGAAAGTTGAGTAATATGGTCTATTAATGGTAAAAAGTTAGTCTTAAATAAATCTTTATGTTTACAAGTAATTTTAATCCCAAGATATGAAAGGTAATTATTAATCAATTTAAATGGAAATTTATAATATAAGGGAAGATGTTTATTAATCGGAAAAAGTTCACTCTTACTAAGATTTAATTTATAACCTGAGAAAAGACCAAATTGTGCTAATAACTCTAAAACAGCAGGAATAGATCTCTCAGGATTAGAAATATATAAAAGTAAATCATCAGCATAGAGTGATAATTTATGGGACTTTAATCCCCGAGTTATCCCAGTAATATTTGAAGATTCTCGAATAGCAATTGCAAGAGGTTCTAATGCAATATCAAATAATAGGGGACTAAGAGGACAGCCTTGTCGAGTACCACGAAAGAGAGGAAAAAAAGGTGAGTTTAAAGAGTTAGTACGAACCGAGGCTGGAGGGGAGTGATATAACAGTTTAATCCAGGATATAAATTTCAAGCTAAAATTAAACATTTCAAGCACCTTAAATAAATAAGGCCATTCTACTCTATCAAAAGCTTTCTCGGCATCTAAAGAAATAACACACTCAGGAACATTTTGTGAGGGAGTATAAACGATATTTAACAATGTACGAATATTATAAAAAGAGTAACGACCTTTAATAAAACCCGTTTGGTCTTCCGAAATAATAGAAGGAAGTACTTTTTCTAGTCTATTTGCTAATAACTTAGAAAAAACTTTAGAATCAACATTTAATAAAGATATTGGTCTATAAGATGCACATTGAGCAGGGTCTTTATCCTTCTTTAGTATTAAAGAAATTGATGCTCTATTAAAAGATTCCGGAAGTTTACCAAGTTTCAAAGAAGCCTCAAAAACCTTATAGAGCCAAGGAATCAATAAAGAAGCAAAACATTTATAAAATTCAACAGTAAACCCATCAGGGCCAGGAGCTTTCCCCAGATTCATAGAAAAAATAACATTCTTAATCTCATCCATTGTAATGGAAGTATCTAATAAAGAAGACATATCCTGTGAAATCTGAGGAAAGTCTAACTTATCTAAAAAATCATTCATATATTTAGAATCTCGAGGAGACTCTGATTGATATAAAGAAGAATAAAAATCACAAAAGGTTTGATTAATCCCCACATGATCCAATATCAATCGATCATTTTGGTTATAAATCTGATTGATTTGAGATTTAACATAATTAGATTTCAATTGATTAGCCAGCAGCTTGCCAATTTTATCACTGTGAACATAAAAATCACTTCTTGTTTTCTTTAATTGGTTTACAATCGAGGACGAGAGTAGTAAACTGTGTTCCATTTGAAGTTCAGTTCTTTGTTTGTATAGCTCCTCAGAAGGAGCCATAACATATTTCTTATCAATTTCTTTAATCTTGTCCACAATTGCCATCTCCTCCTGCTTCTGTTTCTTCCTCAAAGCAACGGAATACGAAATAATCTGACCCCGAATATAGGCTTTAAAAGTGTCCCAAAGAGTGTTAACCGAAATATCTTCTGTATGGTTAATTGTAAAAAAAAGCTCAATCTGTTCATTCATAAAATTAACAAAGTCCGAGTCCTGAAGCAACAGCGAATTAAAACGCCATTGTCTATTGTTCGGTATATTGGCCATAATTTTAATAGAAAGCTTAAGTGGAGCATGATCCGAAATGGTTATAGAATCATAATCACATTTAATCACTGAAGGAATGAGACGAGAATCAATAAAAAAATAATCAATTCTTGAATAGGAATGATGAACATGTGAAAAAAAGGAAAAATCTTTTTCCTGAGGATGCAGAAAACGCCAAATGTCCGTCGACCCAGAATCAGAAAGGAAAAAATTAATCAAATTTGCAGATTTATTAGGTAAAGTCCGCAAAGGAGCCGAACGGTCCAAAGCTGGAGATAAACAGGTATTAAGATCTCCGCCCCAAATCAATGAAAACTCGTTCAAATTCGGAAACTGATCAAACAATGATTTATAAAATTCCGGACAATCCATATTAGGAGCATAAACATTAACCAAAACTACTTTTTTATTAAATAGTAAACCACTAACCAATAAAAATCTACCATTCGGATCAGAAATAATATCCTGTTGTATAAAAGTAACTGAGGAATCTATAAAAATAGAGACGCCTCGAATCTTAGCATTGGAGTTCGAATGAAATTGTTGTCCCTTCCAGAATTTGAAAAAACGTAGTCTGTCCCCCCTCCGTACATGGGTCTCTTGTAAAAATAAAATTTGTGCTTTAAGTCTCCGGAACACTTTAAAAACTTTTTTTCTTTTAATAGGATGATTAAGACCATTAGTATTCCAGGAGACAAAATTAATAATAGACTCCATAAATCCTAAAGTCAACCCACAACAAGGAGGATTGACAATAGGCGCGACCCACAAACCCGGAGAGGAAACAGAACATACAAAAGATACCGGGGAAAAGGACGCAACCAGTACTTCAATAATGTATATAGCCCAAAGAAAAACAAACTAAAACGTGAAGCCCCTCCCGCCACCCCCCAGCCCAAGACCCCAAGGCAAAATCTAAAGCAGACCCGCCAGAAAGAAGCAAGCGCTAAAACTACCCCCATGACTTCCGGTATACGCTCCCTAAAAAAAAGGTATAAATATGAAAAGGATCAGCTAATTGTAAAACAGTAAAAAAATAAGTAAAAAAAAAGTTAGCTCAATTAGAATACACACAGAACAGAACAAAAGCCGGAAAATATATATTAAAAAAAAACCACAATAAACCTCAAACTCATGAATAGACACAGCAACAAAAAAAAAAATAGGATTATTAACATAAAGTGATTATAAAAAGCAAAACAGAATAAAATTTAAAAAAAACTACAAAATTTAAGGCCGCACAGGAAATACGTAAGATGACAAAAGGGAAGTAACCACCCAGAATCCCCTGGGAAAAGAAAGAAATGACGCAGTTAAAAAGAAAGTTTAGCAGCCATATTAAGAAATCGAAAGTAAACTTTTCTGCCCAAATAGGGCACAGAAAAGTTAAAACCAACCAATTCACAGCCTCCGATCAACGGAGAAAATTAAAAAGAAGGCAATTAAGATGTTGGAGATGAAAGTTGATCCAGATAACTCTGGGCTTCCGATGGAGAATCAAAAAAACGAAGGGCTCCATCTAACATGCGAATCCTTAGACGTGCAGGGTACAGCAGCGCTGGTCTTAAATCCATCTTATAGAATTCCGACATCACGGATCTGTAACGGACCCGTTGGTCCCAGATTGGTTTACTGAAATCTTCCACGAATCGGAACTTAAGATCCGAAAAATCAATGAAACCTTTAGATCGAGCGAATCGAAACAGTCTCTCCTTGTCTTGAAAGTAATGAAAACGTAAGATAACATGCCTAGGTCTATCTGACCTAGACGAGTATGATGGGATTCTGTGAACACGATCCAGTAGCGGTGGTTGGTCAGGAAATACAGTAGGGAATGCATCTTTTAAAAGTTGGGAGAAATATTTCATGGGGTTGTTAGCTTCAACGGCTTCCCTCACGCCAATCATTCGTAAATTCTGCCGTCGCATTCTAGATTCCAAGTCAGAGTTTTTAAAAGTCAAAAAGTCAAGTTTCTTCTTCATTACATTAATTGTTTCTTCGATTTTCCCCATCTTAAGCTCACTTTGTTGCGCGGATTTTTGAAGATCAGATATAGCCGACTGATGTTCCGCAATACATGTTTGCATCTTATCAATTAAATCGGCAATTTTCTGGAAATTAGTTGAGATTTCCGTATGAATCAGGTCTTTAACAAAGCCTGCAATTTCCGTACGAATCATCTCCCTAACAGAGGTTGAAATTTCCCTCTGAATTAACTCCGATATCGCTTTCAAAGTCACCGGTGATTCAGTCGGAGGGAGATCCGTAGCTTTCGGTTTAACCGGAGGTTTACCATCCTTGCCGTCTTTCCCGTTCTTAGACATAGCAGATCTAAGTATCATCCAATTGTCAGAGAATTCAGTTTAATTCAAAGTATTGTAAAAATTGATGCCTTAATGGTTAATTAAAGTATAGCTGACCATAGAGAAAAAAACTCAGAGGTAATGGAGCGAGTCAAGAACGCGACTTCACTCCATGAGCGCTACCGGAAGTCTCCGCATCTGCCATGAATTTGCCCACTCACCCAACCTATCCAAGTCACTCTGCATCCTCTTAGCATCCTCCTCACAGCTAACACTGCCACCCAGCTTCGTGTCATCCGCAAACTTGGAGATGCTGCATTTAATTCCCTCATCCAAGTCATTAATATATATTGTAAACAACTGGGGTCCCAGCACTGAGCCTTGCGGTACCCCACTTGTCACTGCCTGCCATTCTGAAAAGGTCCCGTTTATTCCCACTCTTTGCTTCCTGTCTGCTAACCAATTCTCCAACCACATCAATACCTTACCCCAAATACCGTGTGCTTTAAGTTTGCACACTAATCTCCTGGGTGGGACCTTGTCAAAAGCCTTTTAAAAATCCAAATATACCACATCCACTGGTTCTCCCCTATCCACTCTACTAGTTACATCCTCAAAAAATTCTATGAGATTCGTCAGACATGATTTTCCTTTCACAAATCCATGCTGACTTTGTCCGATGATCTCACCGCTTTCCAAATGTGCTGTTATCACATCTTTCATAACTGACTCCAGCAGTTTCCCCACCACCGACATTAGGCTAACCGGTCTATAATTCCCTGGTTTCTCTCTCCCTCCTTTTTTAAAAAGTGGGATTACATTAGCCACCCTCCAATCCTCAGGAACTAGTCCAGAATCTAACGAGTTTTGAAAAATTATCACTAATGCATCCACTATATCTTGGGCTACTTCCTTAAGCACTCTAGGATGCAGACCATCTGGCCCTGGGGATTTATCTGCCTTCAATCCCTTCAATTTACCTAACACCACTTCCCTACTAACATGTATTTCGCTCAGTTCCTCCATCTCACTGGACCCTCTGTCCCCTACTATTTTTGGAAGATTATTTATGTCCTCCTTAGTGAAGACAGAACCAAAGTAATTATTCAATTGGTCTGCCATGTCCTTGCTCCCCATAATCAATTCACCTGTTTCTGTCTGTAGGGGACCTACATTTGTCTTTACCAGTCTTTTCCTTTATACATACCTATAAAAGCTTTTACAGTCAGTTTTTATGTTCCCTGCCAGTTTTCTCTCATAATCTTTTTTCCCCTTCCTAATTAAGCCCTTTGTCCTCCTCTGCTGAACTCTGAATTTCTCCCAGTCCTCAGGTGAGCCACTTTCTCTGGCTAATTTATATGCTTCTTCTTTGGAATCGATACTATCCCTAATTTCTCTTGTCAGCCACGGGTGCACTACCTTCCTTGATTTATTCTTTTGGCAAACTGGGATGAACAATTGTTGTAGTTCATCCATGCAACCTTTAAATGCTTGCCATTGCATATCCACCGTCAATCCTTTAAGTGTCATTTGTCAGTCTATCTTAGCTAATTCACATCTCATACCTTCAAAGTTACCCATCTTTAAGTTCAGAACCTTTGTTTCTGAATTAACTATGTCACTCTCCATCTTAATGAAGAATTCCACCATATTATGGTCACTCTTACCCAAGGGGCCTCTCACGACAAGATTGCTAATTAACCCTTCCTCATTGCTCAAAACCCAGTCCAGAATAGCCTGCTCTCTAGTTGGTTCCTCGACATGTTGGTTCAAAAAACTATCCCGCATATATTCCAAGAAATCCTCTTCCTCAGCACCTTTACCAATTTGGTTCACCCAATCTACATGTAGATTGAAGTCACCCATTATAACTGCTGTTCCTTTATTGCACACATTTCTAATTTCCTCTTGAATACCATCTCCGACCTCACTACTACTGTTAGGTGGCCTGTACACAACTCCCACCAGCGTTTTCTGCCCCTTAGTGTTACGCAGCTCTACCCATATCGATTCCACATCTTCCCTGCTTATGTCCTTCCTTTCTATTGCGTTAATCTCTTCTTTAACCAGCAACGCCACCCCACCTCCCCTTCCTTCATGTCTATCCCTCCTGAATATTGAATATCCCTGAACGTTGAGCTCCCATCCTTGGTCACCCTGGAGCCATGTCTCTGTGATCCCAACTATATCATAATCATTAATAGCAATCTGCACTTTCAATTCATCCACCTTATTATGAATGCTCCTTGCATTGACACACAAAGCCTTCAGGCGCTCTTTTACAACTCTCTTGGCCCTTTTTAATGCTTGCCCTGGATTTGTCAACTCAGGTGCCTCATCCAGAAGTTTTTTTTTTAAAAAAGCGGTTAGACTGGCTGCCTTTTGTTTTAGGTTTTATAGAGCCAAGATGGCACCAGTTAAGCATGGTGACATGTTGCAGGCTGCTTACAAAACTTCTAAATATACCTCGTTTGAACTATACTCTCTGCAACCTGCAGCTTGTAAATTCCATTAACGATTTCTTTTTCCCTTTTGTAGTTGCAGTTACTTGTCCTTTGTACATCGGTTGTTTGCCCATACTGTTGAGTGCGGTCTTTCAATGATTCTATTGTTTCTTGGAATTACTGTGCATGCCCACAAGAAAATGAATTCAGGGTGGTATATAGTGACGTACAGGCACTTTGATAATAAATTTTACTTTGAACTTACCTCGCAAGCAATGCATTCCAAATTGCAATCACTGCCCAGATTCTTCCTCAAATCGCCTTTATGCCTCTTACTCACCTTAAACCTACGTTTTCTAAACCCAGACACCTCTTTCATGGGGAAGAGATTCTTACGATCCAAGATAGAATTCTGCCTTTCTTGGTTTTATATTTGAAAAGTCTCTGTGTAATATGTTACTACTGCACAATACAGTACAGGCCCCTTCAGCCTTCAATGTTGTGCCGACCTTCAACCTCCTCCAATATCAATCTAACCCTTCCCTCCCACATAGCCCACCATTTTTCTATCATCCATGTGCCCATCGAAGTGCCTCCTAAATGTCCCTACTCTATCTGCCTCTACCATCACCCCTGGCAAGACTTGCTGCACGCTCATCACTCCCTGTGTAAAACAAAACTACCTCTGGCATCCTCAGAAGGTGGCATTACATAGAAAGAACTTTCATCTATGAGATATCACTCAGAAATGTGCACATGCGCCGGTAGTGCATGCAGCCTGTTACAGCCATTCCAACTAGTTTTCTTACATCTTTCTTCTTACTTTTTTAACTTACGTTATTTGTTGTATTTTTTTTCACGGTAACACGTTGAAGCTGCACCCTCTCTAACGTGCTGGTGGAGAGAGTTTTATTTGGGCTTTTAGTGCTGGAAATAGTTACATTCAGACATGTCTCATTAGCGAGGCAGCAGGATGGCCGCATTGTTTATTCCAGGGACCAGCTGATTGCGCTTATGCCGGCCGGTTTAGCGAACAGAGCGGTGGACACCCCTGCTGAAATCTGGAGGAAAACACACAGAGGATGCAGAGGGGGATCAAAAAGGTGAGGAAAGAGGACCAGGTCGAGACAACAGAGACTTATGGAGAAGGTGAGTTCTCCACTTGGATTGCACGTGGTCATACCCGACAAAACTTTTCCATGGATGGCTTCCAGACCATTCGGGCTGACCGGAAGTGCACTGAGAGCAGTAAGCATAAAGGAGTTGGGAGCTTGCTGTTCTGGTTAACAACGGATGGTGCAATCCTGGTCATATTACGATCAAGGAATGTGTTTGTAGACCGGATGTTGAACTCTTTGCTGTTGGACTCCGGCCATATTCCACCGAGATACAACACTGGGCGTCACGGGAGGTTGTTCCTGCCTGTCGCCATCGAACTTTGCAGCTCCTCCCGTGGAGGGTCAGACACCCTGAGCCAATAGGCTGGTCCTGGACTTATTTCCATCTAGCATAGTTTGCACATTGTTGTTTGATTGTTTGTGGTTTTTGTATTTCTATATTTATGTTCTATTCTTGGTTGGTGCAGCTGTAATGAAACTCAATTTCCCTCGGGATCAATAAAGTATGTCTATGTCTATTGTCTAAATGATGAGGGTTTACAGTGAAAAATAAAATGCTACTTTCAAAAGAAAGTGAGGAAAATAAAAGGTGACAGAATTGGCTATGAGAAAGTCATAAAATAAAAACTCTGCATTTAATATAAGAGTACTGAGAGTATTACTCACCCGAGTTGCTGGCTACTTTTGAGAGCTGTATTGGTGCTTTCAGCAATACATTTGATTTTGAGGAGTTGGATGTGTTTCTGGAAAGTAAAAACACAAAGGATTACACTAGCCTAGCTGGCTCTTAGAAACATTCATTTACAGACGAAACTACTCACACGGTATGAGAAATTTGAAAATAATGAAGAACTTTATATTTTTTTGTTGAACTGTTTAATTGTTATTTTCTTTGTAGCTTAACAATTTAGGCCTGCTAGTATAACTACTTGTATAATGCAACTGTTTAGTATGTTTCCTAGTGGTCACAGTATGTATAAGCAGTTGTTCAGTTTGTATGATTCTGGAAAGCTCTGGAAGCTTTTCTGGTGCTTCCAGAGCTTTTCAAGGGGCATCTGACTAATTAACTCTTATCTACAAATTTGAATGGACTGTTTCTTAGAGTATCTATGGGTATAAAAAGAGCTGACCACACAGCTCTGCCACCTTTGCTTCCTCTCTCCCTTCCACTACTAGCCTCTGCTCCTATTACTGTCTGTTTTAGATTTTCTTTGTCCTATTAACGATTAATAATTGTGAAGCAACAAGTTTTGTGCCTCTTTCCTGACTTCTCAAAGAACTTTAGATTAAAACATAAGAATCCAACAATTTTAAACTCTGACAACATAGAACATAACATAGAACATAGAATAGTACAGCACATTACAGCCCTTTGGCCCACAATGTTGTGCCGACCCTCAAACCCTGCCTCCCATATAACCCCCCACTTTAAATTCCTTCATATTTGACAAGGAGCCAGAAATGAAACTAAGTAATTTTCAAGAGTATAAGGTGGCATCAAAATACGTAAATAGAGTCAAAACCCAAAACAGGTGTCAATATTTGCTAAAACCGAATAATTGTATAAATGTTACATTAGTTTATTAAATGGACCAACACACTCAGATTTATTTATCACATATACATCGAAACATACAGTGAAATACCTCACCTGTACTCCCTGGAGTTTAGAAGAATGGGGGGGGGGGAGAAAATCTCACTGAAACTTATCGAATACTGAAAGGTGCAGACAGAGTGCATGTGGAGAAGATGTTTCCTATAGTGACTGAGTTTAGGATCAGAAGGCACAGCCTCAGTACAGAGGGAATGTCCATTTAGAACAAAGATGAGGAGGAATTTCTTTAGAGGTTCTTGATTAGTCAGGGGGTCAAAAGTTACGTGGAAAATGCAGGAGAGTGGGGTTGGACAATAAATCGGCCATGATGAAATGGCAGAGCAGACTCGATGGACTGAATTGCCCTTATTCTATTCCTAACTCGTATGGGCTTACTGTCTGTGTCAACAACCCAAGGATGAGTTGGGGGCATCCCGCAAGTTTCAACATACATTCCAACGCCAGCACTGCATGTCCACAATGTTTATGAATTAGTCACAAACTCTATCATAGAAACATAGAAAACCTACAGCACAATACAAGCCCTTCGGCCCAGAGTTGTGCCGAACATGTCCCTACCTTAGAAATTACTAGGCTTACCTATAGCCCTGTTTTACTAAGCTCCATGTACCTATCCAAAAGTCTCTTAAAAGACCCTATCGTATCTGCCTCCACCACCGTTGCCGGCAGCCCATTCCACGCACTGACCCGAGTAAAAAAACTTACCCCTGACATCTCCTCTGTACCTACTCCCCAGCACCTTAAACCTGTGTCCTCTTGTGGCAACCATTTCAGCCCTGGGAAAAAGCCTCTGACTATCCACACGATCAATGCCTCTCATCATCTTATACACCTCTATCAGGTCATCTCTCATCCTCTGTTGCTCCAAGGAGAAAAGGCCGAGTTCACTCAACCTGTTTTCATTAGGCATGCTCCCCAATCCAGACAACATCCTTGTAAATCTCCTCAGCACCCTTTCTATGGTTTCCACATCCTTCCTGTAGTGATCGACCAGAACTGAGCACAGTACTCCAAGTGGGGTCTGACCAGGGTCCTCTATAGCTGCAACATTACCTCTCGGCTCTGGAATTCAATTCCACGACTGATGAAGGCCAATACACCGTACACCTTCTTAACCACAGAGTCAACCTGCACAGCTGCTTTGAGTGTCCTATGGACTCGGACCCCAAGATCCCTCTGATTCTCCACACTGCCAAGAGTCTTACCATTAATACTATATTCTGCCATCATATTTGACCTACCAAAATGAACCACTTCACACTTATCTGGGTTGAACTCCATCTGCCACTTCTCAGCCCAGTTTTGCATCCTATCAATGCCCTGCTGTAACCTCTGACAGCCTCCACACTATCCACAACACCTCCAATCTTTGTGTCATCAGAAAACTTACTAATCTATCCCTCCACTTCCTCATCCAGGTCATTTATATAAAAATCACGTTGAGTAAGGGTCCCAGAACAGATCCCTGAGGCACCCCACTGGTAACCGACCTCCATCCAGAATATGATCTGTTTACATCATGTTACGAAAGATATTTATTAGTGGGGGCCCTTTGTCAGTCACCTGTAAAAGGAGCCATGAGCCTTTAAGGCTTTCATTGACCTCTCTTGTTGATCAGCTGGGATTCAGCCATTTACATTTTCTTGCTTTTCAGGTTGCCACATCATAATCACCACACTATAGGAAAAATGTGGAGGCTTGGGCAAGGGAACCGAGGAGGTTCACAGTGAAAGTCAAAGTACATTTATTATCAAACAGGCAAGCAGCCACAAAACAAAGAAACACAATAGAATCTACAAGAAAATGCACACTACACAGACTATCAAACATCCAATGTGCAAAAAAACAAATTGTGCAAACAATAAAAAAGCAATTAAAAAAATACAGAACATGAACCACACGGTCTCTGAAAGAGTGCCCACAGCCACAGAGCTACTGAGGTTCATCCCAGGCCTCAATGCCTTAATCTTTATAATCTGGCTCGGTGCTTGAATCAACTAAACATCAGCTGATTTTTCATCGTCAGACCCGGGCCCCACCACTTCAGTATGGCCCAAAGTACACTCCATCCATGGCCACTGCAGCCGTTACTGCATTCTCGAGAGTCCAGTTCACCGAACCCTTTCAGACACCGCAAAAATACCAGGTTGCAGAGACGGTTCAAAAGCACACATCCAAAAAGGAAATTACAGGCTGCAAACTGCAGTGATTGCAGTGCAGAGAAAGTATATTTGGTAGAATAGTTAGTAGTTTGGTTATCTGCCCACAAAATGTCGCCATGTCTTGCCAGCACCATCTTGGACCACCAGTATGTTGCCAAATTTGAAGCGTATTAGCTTAAGGAGAGGTTCGACACACTTGGGTTGTTTCCTCTGGGTGCCAGAAATTGAGCAATGGTGCTACAGAAGTATATAAAAATTACTGAAGACCGAGACAGAACAGGGTGAAAATGGCAGACACTAAAGTAAAGAGGATGATGTTCCTAGAATGTTACAGCAGAGGCCCTCAGCCCACAATGTTGTGTTTACCTTTCAACATACTCAAACCAGCCCTCGATTTTTCTAACATCCATATGCTTATCTGAGAGATTCTTCAATGTCTCTAACGTATGTGTCTCTACTACCACCCCTGGCAAATGTAGGACTTGCACGGTGAAAGGTAGGGCACTAAGGAGTGTGGTAGAACAAAGTGATGGGGAATACTGGTGGATAACTCAGTGAATGCAGCATAAAGAAAGGTTTTGGTGCATTGGCCTTTATAAATTGAAGTATTGAGTACAGCAGATGAGGTGTTATGTTGGAGTTCTATAAGACATTGGTGAGACTTAATTTGGGGTACTGTGTGCAGTTTTGGTCAGTTATGTACAGGAAAGATGTAAATAAAACTAAATGAGTACAGAGGAAGTTTGGAAGAATGGTGCCAGGACTTAAGGACCTGAGTTATCGGGAAAGGGTGAAAAGGTTTGGACTTCATTCCCTGGAGCATCGGAGAATGGGAGGTGATTCAATATAAAAAGATACGCAAAATCATGGGGAGCATAGATCGGGTAAATGCAAGCAGGCTTTTTCTACTGAGGTTGGGTGAGACTAGAACTAGAGGTCATAGGTTAGGGTGAAAGGTTAAATATTTAAGGGGAACATATGCGGAACTTCACTCAGAGGGTGGTGAGTGTGTGGAATGAGTTGCCACAGGAAGTGGTGGGTGTGGGTTTGATTTAAACATTCTATGAGAAGTTTGGACAAGTATGTGGATGGGAAGGGTATGGAGCCCTGTGGTCCAGGTGCGGGTGATGGGCGATGGGACTGGTCAGAATAATAGTTGGGCACGGACTAGATGGGCCGAGGTGACTGTAGGGCAAACTCCTGGGAATAAATCCAGCCTATCCAATCTATTTTACAAGTGAAGAATGTCATTTTTGACAAGTCTCTTCTGCACTCTTTCTAATGCTGTCAACATCCACCCTGTAGGTGACAAACTATACGCAAGTGTAGTCAGGTATGGGTACAACACAACATCCTTTTTTTTCATAAACTTGAGATTCTGCAGATGCTGGAAATCTTGAGCAGCACACACAAAATGCTGGAGGAACTCAACAGGTCAAGCAGCATCTATGGAAATGAATAAACTGTTGACATTTCAGGGAATGATCCTTCATCATGTGGTCCTGATGTATGATCTCTCCCCAAAGTGTCAACCATTTATTCCTTTCCAATGTTTTTATACTCAGGCATCACAAATGTCATTTTCGCTGCCCTGTCCATTCATGTCTCCAATGTCAGGGTGTTAATAACTTTAACTCAAGGGTTGCCCTGCACACCAAACTTTCTATGGTGCCAGCCATTATTGTACATGTTCTGTTAAGGTCAGAAATAGGTCTATCAGTTTGTGTGGTACACTGTGACCTCCAGGAAGCCTCAGGACAGCAAACAACCTTCTAGGAGAACAGTGCATTGAGCAGCATTTGTGGGAGAAAGGAATTGTTGATGTTTTGGGTTGAAATCCATCTGCAGTTTCTTGTGTTTCCACAATTTTGGCAAGTTTGATACACTGTATTATCCACTGGGGTACTGAACTTTGCTCGTATGTAAGCCTGATATTGGGGTGTATGGGTTAGCACCTCTGGTTAAAGGACTTGTCGTGTCCATTCTGGGACTGCTCACTCACCTTTGGGACCTATCGGACACTCAGCTCTTATCTGTAGTTGCCTGACTGTCTGCATGCAATAGCAGCCACACCCCAGCACACTGTTTCGACAGGCAGGCTTAAAAAGGCGAGGGTCGCAGGCTGGCCTCTTAACTGGTGAAATAGGAACATGTCTGTCCCAGCATGTGAAGTCGGACTGGACAGAGGAGATCCACAGTAAGATCCAATGCCCAGGAAGGTGGCTCTATAACGTTTTGTGGAGAGAAAAGGGCATGACAAGGCACAGAAGTAGTCATGGACATCCACTGCAACCAAGGAAGACCCCAGTTCACAACAACCACTTGTACCACTGGACCCGGACTTTCTAGGTCGTGAGAGTGGACCTGCCCCAGAGCAATGGCTTTTCCACTTTAAAAACTCTCCCTCACAGTTTTCCTGCCACGTTTGGATACGATAGACAACCAACAAGCCCGATATTCCTACTCAGACAACTCAAGTTCTCAATATTTATTGCTTATTTATTCATTGTTATCATTTTCTTTTCTTTCGGTATTTGCGCAGTTTGTTCTCTTTTGCATATTAGTCATTTGCCTGTTTCTGTTGTGAGCGGTTTTTCGTTGATTTTACCGTGTAATTTAAAAAGATAAACAGTAAACAAAACATCAACAAAAACAAGAATGAAAACATTTACTCACAGTTTAAGCGTATTGAACATTTTCTGACAGATCTCACGCACATCATCTTCATTTTTTGAGGCCGAGACTTCCTGAAGAACATCTCCAATGGCCTCAAAAATCTCATCCACAGATTCAAAATCAGCAGCACTGCTGTCTAGCACGCCTGAGGAAAACAAGGCATTGCCCTCAATTGGACTGATTCCACAATGCAAACCAGGTAAACTGCAACACACAGACAAAATAAACCATAAAAAGCTGGGGCACTAACGGTAGTGTAGCGGTTAACGCAACGCTATTACAGCTCGGGGCACTGGAGTTCGAATTACAATCCCGACACCCTCTGTAAAGAGTAACTGTACATCCTCCCTGTGGAATGTGTGGGTTTTCCCAGGTGCTCTGGTTTCCTCCCACAGTCCAAAGACCTACCGCATAGTAGGATAATTGGTCCTTACAAATTGTCTCATGATTAGGTTAGGATTAAATCAGGATTGTTGAGGTTGCTGGGTTAGCATGGTTTGAACGGCCTGTTCCACACTATATCTCTAAATAAAATAAATAAATTTAAATGCAGACAATTGCGAGGTTTGCAATTTGGTAGGATCAATCAGCGTAGATGGTAAATGGTAGGGCACTGAAGAGTGTGCTAGAACAAAGAGATCTGGGAACACAGGGACCAACGATCAGAGTTCATTTCCCACCGCTGTCTATAAGGAGTTCGTACGTTCACCCCGTGACCTTGTGGGTTTCCACCCACATCCCAAAGGCGTACAGCTTAGGGTTAGTAAGTTGTGGCCACGCTATGTTGGCATGGATACACTTGTGGGCATTTGCCAGACCTCACTTGGAGTATTGTGAGCAGTTTGAGCACCTTATCCAAGAAAATTGGAAAAGGTCCAGAGGAGGTTTACGAGAATGATCCCAGGAATGAAAGGGTTAATGTATGAGGAGCATTTGATGGTTCCAGGCCTCTACTTCCAGGAGTTTAGAAAAATTAGGGGGATCTCATTGAAACGTTTCAAATACTGAAAGACCTAGATAACAGTGGATGTGGAGAGGATGCTTCCTATAGTGGTGGCACCTAGGACCAGAGGGCACAGCCTCTGAATAGAGGGACATCCATTTAGAACAGAGATGAGGAGGAATTTCTTTAGCCAAAGGTTGATGAACTTATGGAATTAATTGACACAGAGGCCAAGTCATTGAATATACTTAAAGTGGAGTTTGATAGGTTCTTGATTAGTCAGGGCATCAAAGGTCACTGGCTAAAGGTAGGGGAATGGGATTGAAAGGGATAGTAAATCAGTATTGATCGAATGACTAATTCTGCTCCTATGTCTTATCACTGCAGGAAATGTACTCAAGCTGAAAACCAATGTTAGATAGAGATACTTCATTGTTCCCAAAGGAAATTAGTGTCTCAGTAGCACAGATATACAATAAAAAATAAAACACAAGTTACCTTAAAAATAGGATGTACAAGATTTACAAGTCAAAGATTACAAGTTTTACAAATTCACACTGATAAAATGGTAGTGCAAGAATTACCGTAATATCATACAGTAATGGGTGCACATTCACACCGTGAAGAAGTGATGGTAGGATTCACAGGGTGTCTGCAATAGCAGGGTGTGGTAAACAGAGATTAATAACAGTCTAACAGGAGGGGACCATCACTTCCCTGGCTACAGGTTGACTCATTATAGAGCCTAACGTCTGAGGGCAAGAATGGCCTCATGGAGCACTCTCTGGAGCAGCACAGTTGTCTTCGTCTATCACTGAAAGTGCTCCTCTCTTCAGCCAAGGTGGCATGCAGAGGGTGAGAAACATCACCCAGAATTGCCAGGATTTTCCATAGGGTCCTTTGTTCTACCACAGTCCCAGTGTGTCCAGTTTGACTCCTATAACAGAGTCAGCCGATTTAATCAGTTTATTGAGCCTGCTGGCATCACCCATGTTGATGCCATTGCTCTAGCACACCACCACATAGAACATTGTACAGGAGACAACTGGCTGATAGAATATGTGAAGGAGAGGCCTGCATACTTCAAAGGTCCTCAGTTTCCTCAGGAAGTGGATGCAACCCTTCTTATACACAGCCTCTACTCAAGTCTGTCATCCAGGTGCGCCCCCCAGGTACTTGTAGGTCCTCACCACCAATAGTAACAGGGAGCAGAGCAGGCTTCTTCCTAAAGTCCATCACCATCTCCTTTGTCTGACTGATGTTGAGCTACAGATGATTCAGCTTGCACCAATCAACAAAGAGCTCCACCAGGGCCCTGTATTCCTCCACCCATCCTCACTTTATAAACCCAACAATTGCTGATTCATCAGAGAATTTCTTCGGAGGACATGACTCAGTGTTGTATCTAAAATCCAAGGTATACAGGGTAAACAGGAAGGGACATAATATCATTCCCTGTGGGGCCCCAGTACTGCTCATAACCATGTCTGACACACAGCTCTGCTGCACAAACTGCAGTCTGCCAGTCAGGTAGTCCGTTATCCAGGATACAATGGAAATGCCAACCTACAGTGAATGGAGCTTTCCCCCCAGCAATGAGGGCTGTGTGGCATTGAGGGCACTAGAAACATCAAAAAACATGGTCTACACAGTGCTGCCCTGTTTAGCCAAATAGGAGTAGGCTCGGTTCAGCAGGCAGATGACAGCATCGTCGACTCCAATGTGCTCCTGCTAGACAAACTGCAGGGGATCGAGGGCAGATCTGACCAGGGGTCGGAGGTGAGCCAGGACCAGCCTCTCGAGGGGCTTCATGATGTGTGAGGTCAGGGCCACTGGACGGTAGTAATTCAAGGCTTTCAGTCAACCCTTCTTGGGTACTGGGACCCCACACATGATGTTTTCCACACAGTCAAGACCCTTTCCAGGCTGAGAGTCAGACTGAAAATGCACTGGAGAGCTCCTCACAACTGTTCAGTGCACTCTTTCAGGACCT
The DNA here is from genome assembly GCF_963921235.1 of Mobula hypostoma. Classification (NCBI taxonomy): domain Eukaryota; kingdom Metazoa; phylum Chordata; class Chondrichthyes; order Myliobatiformes; family Myliobatidae; genus Mobula; species Mobula hypostoma. The sequence goes on along the minus strand of NC_086100.1, from coordinate 3,577,857 downwards.
TAGGGCTCACATCATCAGGTCCCAATTCTTTGCCAGGCCTGAGTTTCCCCAGAGCCCTTCTCACTTGCTCAGTAGAGAAGGTGAGTCCATGATGACTGGGAGTTGGTGAAAGGTAGGGGTGGAGGAGGTGAAGATTGGGACAATCACAGTTGGTAGTGGAGGTGTGTATGGTAGATGCAGAGGAAGCGGTAGCCTGTGTTGTTCATCCAAGTGTTGAACTGGAGGAGGGGAGGCATTGGTGCTGAGAAAACATTGGGTTCCTGGGCACTGGGGTGCTGAAGGGGGGGCGGGGGTGTGGACAGGAGGGCAATTGCCAAAGCTATTGAATATTTAGTTGAATATTAACCCATTTTACAGAGAAACATAGAAAACCTACAGCACAATCAGACCCTTCAGCCCACAATCCTGTGCCGAACGTGTACTGACATTAGAAATTATCTAGGGCTACCCATAGCCGTCTATTTTTCTAAACTCTATGTACCTATACATAGTCATAGTCATAATCATATTTTATTGATCCTGGGGGAAATTGGTTTTCGTTACAGTTGCACAATAATAAATAGTAATAAAACCATAAACAGTTAAATAGTAATATGTAAATTATGCCAGGCAATAAGTCCAGGACCAGCCTATTGGCTCAGGGTGTCTGACCCTCCAAGGGAGGAGTTGTAAAGTTTGATGGCCACAAGCAGGAATGACTTCCTATGACACTCTGTGTTGCATCTCGGTGGAATGAGTCTCTGGCTGAATGTACTCCTGTGCCCAACCAGTACATTATGTAGTGGATGGGAGACATTGTCCAAGATGGCATGCAACTATCGGTGACCCCTGTTTCCATCCAGGGGGTCAGTGTGGACATGGTGGAAGATTACAGATACCTGGGGATACGAATTGGCAATAAACTGGACTGGTCAAAGAACACTGAGGCTGTCTACAAGAAGGGTCAGAGCCGTCTCTACTTCCTGAGGAGACTGAGGTCCTTTAACATCTGCTGGACGATGCTAAGGATGTTCTACGAGTCTGTGGTGGCCGGTGCTATCATGTTTGCTGCTGTGTGCTGGGGCAGCAGGCTGAGGGTAGCAGACACCAACAGAATCAACAAACTTATTCATAAGGCCAGTGATGTTGTGGGGATGGAACTGGACTCTCTGACAGTGGTGTCTGAAAAGAGGATGCTGTCTAAGTTGCATGCCATCTTGGTCAATGTCTCCCATCCACTACATAATGTACTGGGTGGGCACAGGAGTACATTCAGCCAGAGACTCATTCCACCGAGATGCAGCATAGAGCGTCATAGGAAGTCATTCCTGCCTGTGGCCATCAAACTTTGCAACTCCTCCCTTGGATGGTTAGACACCCTGTGCCGATAGGCTGGTCCTGGACTTATTTCATAATTTATTGGCATAATTTACATATTACTATTTAACTATTCATGGTTCTATGACTATTTATTATTTATGGTGCAACTGTAACGAAAACCAATTTCCCCCGGGATCAATAAAGTATGACTCTGACTATGACTAACTTGGACAGCATCCTCTTTTCAGACACCACTGTCAGAGAGTCCAGTTCCATCCCCACAACATCACTGGCCTTACGAATGAGTTTGTTGATTCTGTTGGTGTCTGCTACCCTCAGTCTGTTGCCCCAGCACACAACAGCAAACATGCAAACGTCCGGCAGATGTTAAAGGACCTCAGTCTCCTCACGAAATAGAGACGGCTCTGACCCTTCTTGTAGACAGCCTCAGTGTTCTTTGACCAGTCCAGTTTATTGTCAATTCATATCCCCAGGTATTTGTAATCCTCCACCATGTCCACCCTGACCCCTGGACGGAAACAGGGGTCACCAGTACCTTAGCTCTCCTCAGGTCTACCACCAGCTCCTTAGACTTTTTTCACATTAAGCTGCAGATAATTCTGCTTACACCATGTGACAAAGTTTCCTACCGTAGCCCTGTACTCAGCCTCATCTACAGGAGTCTCTCAAAAGACCGTATTGTATCCGGCTCCACCACTGTCACTGGCAGCCCATTCCACGCACTCACCACTCTGAGTAAAAAACTTACCCCTGACATCCCCTCTCTACCTACTTCCAGTCACCTTAAAACTATGCCCTCTCATGTTAACCATTTCAGTCCTGGTAAAATGCCTCTGACCATCCACACGTTCAATGCCTCTCATCATCTTATACACCTCTATCAGGTCACCTCTCATCCTCTGTCGCTCCAAGGAGAAAAGACCAAGTTTACTCAACCTATTCTCATAAGGCATGCTCCCCAAACCTAGTAACATCCTTGTAAATCTCCTCTGCACCCTTTCTATGGTTTCCACAACGTTCCTGTAGTGAGGAGACCAAAACTAAGCACAGTACTCCAAGTGGGGTCTCGTCAGGGTCCCAGATAACTGTAACATTACCTCTCGGCTCTTGAACTCAATTCCATGGTTGATGAAGGACAATGCACCATTTGCCTTCTTAACCACACAGTCAACCTGCACAGCAGCTTTGAGTGTCCTATGGACTCGGACCCCAAGATCCCTCTGATTCTCCACACTGCCAAGAGTCTTGCCATTAATACTATATTCTGCCATCATATTTGACCTACCAAAATGAACTACCTCATATTTATCTGGGTTGAACTCCATTGGCCACTTCTCAGCCCAGTTTTGTATCCTGTCAATGTCCCGCTGTAACCTCCACACTATTCACAACAACCCCAACCTTTGTGTCAGCAGCAAATTTACTAACCCATCCTCCACTTCCTCATCCAGGTCATTTATAAAAAATCACGAAGAGATGGGGTCCCAGAACAGATCCCTGAGGCACGTCACTGGTCTCCGACCTCCATGCAGAATATGACCCGTCTACAACCACTCTTTGCCTTCTGTGGGCAAGCCAGTTCTGGATCCACAAAGGAAGGTCCCCGAGGATCTCATGCCTCCTTACTTTCTCAACAAGCCTTGCATTTTCAACTCTTTGAGTGATTATGTAGAAAGTTTGAAGTTAATAATTCATCTCCTCCTATCTTAGGCCACGAACTTACCAATCACCCCTTGTATGTACCATGACCTCTGGCTGTTCACCTTCCCACTTTAAGATATCGTGGATGCGATCAGAAACATCTTGGACCCTGGCACCTGTGAGGCCAACTACCATCCATGCCCAGCTCCTGGCTTAGCTACCAAACCCAGCAAAACTATTTCTACTGACAGGAGTAGGGGCAAAGATGGGTTACTGGCAGCTTAAAACCAGTCGCTTTGGGCAAATGGGGCTTGTCAGCCATGGTTGGTAGCTCACCAAGGAGAAATAAAACTCTGATCTCTACGACTATACCTACTCACAGGGAAGGATCTGGAAGTAAACCCCAAGAAAAATCCAGAGCTAGAGTTTTTAAGGCAGTTCTGCATTGAGTTTAATGCTGACTGGTAACTCCTGCAACACTGCAGGTGTCAAACTGTATTGGTCCCTATCATTCCATTGGATTTAGCAGTGGGAAGTCTCCAACAATCCCAACCATAGTGTGGGGGGGGGGCACAAAGCTGGGGTTGCAGTCAAAAAGCCCAAAGAATTGTTCAGGATCCCTACCACCCTTCCCACAATCTCTTTGACCCATTACTATCAGGAAGGAGGTGCAGGAGCATCAGGACTAGGTCTGCCAGCCTGGGTAACAGCTCTTCCCTCAGGCTGTGAAACTAATGAATCCGCTGCCACCGTCAAGGTCTCGTCGCTAGGACAGCGAGCTGTTTACCAGTGCTACACACTACACACATTTGTAATATTTTTGGTTTGTGTGCTGCTTTGTGGGTGCACCATGGTCCAGAGCAACATTGTGCATATATACAACCAAGTGGAACAGTCAGATGACAATAAACTTCAACTTAATTTCACTGCACAGGCGCTGGGACCTGACGACCAGCCGTCTCCGGATGTCAGTGCGTCCAGGCCAGCCTATCTATAACACTATAAGACAAAGGAGTAGAATTAGGCCATTCTACTCATCGAGTGTGCTCTGCCATTCCACCAAGGCTGATTTATGATCCCTCTCAACTCCATTCTGCTTCCTTCTTCCCGTAACCTTTGACACTCTAATGAAGAACCTATCAACCTCTACTTTAAATACACCAATGGTTTGATCTCCGCATGGGCCCGTAGCAATGAATTCCACACAGATTTACTCTATGCCCGGAGACGCGGCGGGATTCACCTTACAAGAGCTGGGACCTGATCTGATGACGAGCCGTGTCCCGGTGCCAGTGTGGGCCGCCGGTCGGCCTGTCTGTGCCCGGCGACGGACAGCGGGAAGGCTGGATGCTGAGTGAAGGGAGAAGAGTCACATCCCCGGCCACCGGCGGTATCCCTCACCTGTCACATATTGGAAGAGCTCCGAGTCGATGTCGGGGAACTCGTGCCTGATGATCTCCACATAGGTCGCCATGTTCTTTTCACGGGCCAGCCGGGTCCTGTCACCACTGCGCCTGTGTGACGCCTCCGTTCCGCAAGGTATGCCGGGACTGGTAGTTCCATTTCTTGAAGCATGAGACTCTCTGGCCTCGAAACACGGGACTACATTTCCCGGAGGGCAGAGCGGCTCGGCTGAGGGAGGCGGGGTCTGGCGGATGATTGACGGCGGCGGTTGCCTCTCCCCCCCCCCCACCTCCTGACAATGTGGCGGGTCGATCCGGGACGTAAGAGGTCTCCATTCCCAGACAATGGCGGAGCAGACACGATGGGCCAAACAGCCTAATTCTGCTTCTATGGGTGAGCAATGTGCACAGTAATGGAAAATATGAGGCATCATAGAGTTACCTAGCAGGGCAACAGGCCATTCAGCCCAACCCATCTATGCTAACCAAAGTAAAGCACAAAAAATGCTGGAGTAACTTCGCAGGCCAGGCAGCATCTATGGAAAAGAGTACAGTCGACATTTCGGGCCGAGATCCTTCCGCAGGACTGGAAAAAAAAGCTGAGTAGATTTAAAAGGTAGGGGAGGAGAGAGAGTAACACAAGGTGATAGGTGAAACCGCGAAGGGGGAGGGGTGAAGTAAAGATCTGGGAAGATGGATGGTGAAACAAATACAAGGCTGGAGAAAGGGGAAACTGATAGAAGAGGACAGAAGGCCATGGAAAATAGAAAAGCGGTAGGAGCACCAGAGGGAAGCAATGGACAGGCAAGGAGATAAGCTGAGAGAGGGAAAAGGGAATGGGGAATGTCAGCAACTTTACTTCACTGAAGTTCACTTTACTTCATTAGGAGTTTGTAGAGATTTGGTATCTCACCAAAACCTACAGCAAATTTTCCCTTATTTATGACATTTACCAGGAGCGTTGCACATGAAGGGCCCAAGGATTCCACACATCACACATCCCACAATCTCTTTGACACTACTGTCAGGAAGGAGGTACAGGAGCATCAGGAGTAGGACTGTCATACTGGGTAACAGCTACTTCCGTCAGGCTGTGAGAGTAATGAATACCCTGTTTACTTGTACTGTGCACTACATGCATACATGCATTTTGAATTGTATTTTATTAACTTATGGTAATATTTTTTACGTGCTGTTGTTTCATTTGCTTTTATACACACACACACAAACACACACACACACACACAGTCGGATGACAATAAACTTGAATTTGAACTTGAAGCTTCCGCAGATTCTGACTGGTTGCTTCACAGTCTGGTACGGAGGGGCCACTACGCAGGATCAGAGGAAGCTGCAGAGGGCTAGTGCCAACTCCATCGTGGGCACTAGCCTCCCCACCAATAATGACTTCATCAAAGTGTGATGCTTCAAGAGTGCAGCATCCACTCAGGACATGCCCTCTTCTCATTGCTAGGAGCCTGAACACACACACTCTCAATGTTTTAGGAAAGCTTTTTCCCCAAGTGGGTGGCAAATATAGATATGTCTCTACCAAATCAGCTCTAAGGCACTTTTCCCTCCCCCAGCCTGTTGTCATCCTTGGGTAAGATGTAGCACCAGGTTAACCCCCACCAATCATGGTCATCTGAAGCCATGGGAACAGATGGTAGATGGTCATATGAGCAACTGTTGGATATCACAAGCTCTGGTTATGCCACCATTGTTGCCAGGCAGACTGTTACATGCTGAAGGAGATCTCTGATTTTTTTTTGTGAGAATGATGTAATGGTCTTTTTGGAGGTCACCTGATGTAATTTTCCCACCGATGTGAGGTCAGGTGATGACATGTGCACCACGGGTATATAAGGGAAGACCCCAGATGACGCAGTTAGTTTCTAATTTATAGATTTCCAGGTAGAGCGTGATATGTCTCCATTTCTGTTGCGTATTTGTTTTTATGACGCAGTTTCACTTTTAAAATGGAGTGTTGCGTTCTGTTGTAAGATACAATATTATTGGACTGGAAATTTCTGGCTAGATGTGCTGATTTACCCAATTCCAGCAGTAGAAGGGAGAGTGAAGACCTTATCGAAGTACAGGACCGAAGGATCGCGAGGAGTCGGCATCGTTCAGCAGTTTAACAAAGGATCGACCTTATTGAGTCTGCGTTGAAGGAGTAGTGACCTGCATCGAGATAACTCTTGCCAAAAGAGAAAAGAGTTCATGCAGAGGTTTGCTCTCTCTCTCTCTAAAAGAATTTAAGGTCAGTTGTTTTAAACTGTTTATTTACTGCATGGTGAATCCTTCGGACAGAACCAGCAGGAAAGTCGCGTCTAGGAAGAAATCCTTCTCCAGAGAAGTCTCTCCCAATTGAACGTATAAATCTGTTGGACTTTCGAATTTACCATTTTAAGAACTATATCTGACTTTATCGCTTGAAGAATTGGTTTCGCATTTAACACTTTAAGAACCAGTGCCGAGTGATGAGATGTTGAACGGCTGCATAACGGTTAACTTCCGGTTAAAGTTTTTCATTTGTTTTTTCCTTATCGTTTATCTGTGTTTAATAAATGTTTGGTTGTTTTTATATAACCTGTCTCGTTTAATATTCATTGTTGCCGGTTACGTAACATAATCTGTAGGGGCTTGTTGGGTTATGTTCCGGTTTTGAGTTAAAGTGCTGGTAATTGCCATTCTGATTTGGAAAAAGGAAATACCCGATTTTTTTTTTTTAGTTTGATTGGTGTGTGAGTGGTATTCGGCAACAATGGATATTGACGGGTTTTTGGACACGCCTAACTCGGTTAGAGAATGCGAGAAAACCTGAGGTATTGGAGATTGCTAGGAAGTTGGATATTAAAGGAATTACGAAAAATTCCACCAGGGCTTTCATAGAAAGAAAAATCGCTGAGTATTATATTAATTTGAAATTGTTTGATGAGGAGGTGTTAAATAAGTTTCCAATGAGTAATCTGGAAATGCAGTTACATCTTGAACAGTTAAAGTTTGAAAGATTTAAAGCAGAAATGGCCGAAAGAGAGGCCAATAAAATAAGGGAATTTAAAGAAAGAGAAGCTGAAAACCAGAGAAAATTTGAGCTAGAGATGCAGAAATTAAAGTCCGGGAATCTGTCTTCTGGTTCTACAGAACAGTTTATTGCTAGTCATGAGGTTATTTTGGCTCCTCCATTTAATGAAGCTGAAGTGGACAAATAATTCCAGCATTTCGAAATTGTTGCTCTGAGTTTAAAGTGGCCGAAAGACCAATGGCCAGTGATGTTACAAAGTGTAATTAAAGGCAAGGCACAAGAAGTTTATACAGTTTAGATACTGAGCAAGCACTGGATTATGATATTGTTAAGCAGCATATATTAAAGGCATATGAGATAGTTCCGGAAGTGTATAGAGAAACATTCAGAAGTTTGAAGAAATCTGTGGAAAAAACTTATGTGGAATTTGCCTATGAGAAATCCGTGTGTTTTGAGAGATGGGTTTCCTCTAAAAATGTGAATTGGGAGCATATTGAAAAACCTGTAAAGCCACAGGGTTCAGAAAATACTAATGAAGATGTGTCAGAGTCTGACCAAGTTAAGAGGGGATATGAAACTTTTATAACAGAAGGATTTGTATCCTTGAAAGAAGGATCCAATTCAGTACCAATAAGGATACTTAGAGATACTGGAGCTTCTCAATCACTAATATTAGACAGTGTGCTAAAGTTTAATGATGAATCTAAATTATATAAGAGGAGTTGGGAGTGCCCTTATGCCAGTACATTTACATAGAGTAAATTTAAGGTCAGGATTAGTTACAGGGCTTGTTAAAGTAGGAATACAATCCAGTTTATCTGTGAATGATGTTTCTCTTTTGTTAGGGAATGATTTAGCAGGTGGACAAGTTTTTCCTGAAGTGCATTTGACAATAAATTCAAATTCTGAGGAATCACAGAGGGATTCTAACACAGATTCTTCCTGTGTTGTAACAAGAGTATTGGCTAAAAAGACTGATGTAAAGGATGAGGTTGTTAGCCGTGACCGTTCAAATCAAGATTCGAATTTTGAGGATGTATCAGAAACTTTCTTACCTACATTATTTGATCAGGATTTTGTTAGTAAGTCTGATCAGGAAGATTTGTCTTTATCTCAGAAGGAGATGATAGCAGAGCAAGGTAGAGATCCTGAGATAGTTAAATTAAAAGAACAAGCTCTGCTAGATAGTAAAATTAGAAAAGTACCAGTAGGAAACAACAGGAATTCTGCAGATGCTGGAAATTCAAGCAACACACATCAAAGTTGCTGGTGAACGCAGCAGGCCAAGCAGCATCTATAGGAAGAGGCGCAGTCGACGTTTCAGGCCGAGACCCTTCGTCGGACGAAGGGTCTCGGCCTGAAACGTCGACTGCGCCTCTTCCTATAAGTACCAGTAGGATATTATTTTGAAAAGGGGATATTAATGAGAAAGTGGAGATCGCCTACAATTCCTGCTAATGAGGAATGGGAAGTTAATCATCAGGTAGTATTTCCTAAAATTTACCGAAATGAGATTTTAACTATGGCTCATTCCTTTGGGTGGTCATTTAAGTGTAAAGAAAACTATGAACAAAGTTTCTAAACATTTTTATTGGCCGAGTTTAAGACAAGATGTGGTGTCATTTTGTAGAACGTGTCATATGTGTCAAATTGTGGGTAAACCTAATCAGGTTACTCCAGTGGGCCCACTGCAATCAATTCCAGTATTCGGTGAGCCATTCTCAAAAATCATTGTAGACTGTGTAGGTCCTTTGCCAAAAACTAAAACTGGACATCAATATTTATTGCAACACACATCAAAGTTGCTGGTGAACGCAGCAGGCCAGGCAGCATCTATAGGAAGAGGCGCAGTCGACGTTTCAGGCCGAGACCCTTCGTCAGGACTAACTGAAGGAAGAGTGAGTAAGGGATTTGAAAGCTGGAGGGGGAGGGGGAGATGCAAAATGATAGGAGAAGACAGGAGGGGGAGGGATGGAGCCGAGAGCTGGACAGGTGATAGGCAGAAGGGGATACGAGAGGATCTCACTCCATCCTCCCACCACCCCACTAGGAATAGGGTTCCCCTGGTTCTCACCTACCACCCCACCAGCCTCCGGGTCCAACATATTATTCTCCGTAACTTCCGCCACCTCCAACGGGATCCCACCACTAAGCATATCTTTCCCTCCCCCCCTCTCTCTGCATTCCGCAGGGATCGCTCCCTACACAACTCCCTTGTCCATTCGTCCCCCCCATCCCTCCCCACTGATCTCCCTCCTGGCACTTATCCGTGTAAGCGGAACAAGTGCTACACATGCCCTTACACTTCCTCCCTTACCACCATTCAGGGCCCCAAACAGTCCTTCCAGGTGAGGCATCACTTCACCTGTGAGTCGACTGGGGTGATATGCTGCGTCCGGTGCTCCCGATGTGGCCTTTTATATATTGGTGAGACCCGACGCAGACTGGGAGACCGCTTTGCTGAACATCTACGCTCTGTCCGCCAGAGAAAGCAGGATCTCCCAGTGGCCACACATTTTAATTCCACATCCCATTCCCATTCTGACATGTCTATCCACGGCCTCCTCTACTGTAAAGATGAAGCCACACTCAGGTTGGAGGAACAACACCTTATATTCCGTATGGGTAGCCTCCAACCTGATGGCATGAACATTGACTTCTCTAACTTCCGCTAGGCCCCACCTCCCCCTCGTACCCCATCTGTTACTCTTTTTTATGCACACATTCTTTCTCTCACTCTCCTTTTTCTCCCTCTGTCCCTCTGAATATACCTCTTGCCCATCCTCTGGGTAACCCCCCCCCATCTTTCTTCCCGGACCTCCTGTCCCATGATCCTCTCGTACCCCCTTCTGCCTATCACCTGTCCAGCTCTCGGCTCCATCCCTCCCCCTCCTGTCTTCTCCTATCATTTTGCATCTCCCCCTCCCCCTCCAGCTTTCAAATCCCTTACTCACTCTTCCTTCAGTTAGTCCTGACGAAGGGTCTCGGCCTGAAACGTCGACTGCGCCTCTTCCTATAGATGCTGCCTGGCCTGCTGCGTTCACCAGCAACTTTGATGTGTGTTGCTTGAATTTCCAGCATCTGCAGAATTCCTGTTGTTTGCATCAATATTTATTGACTATTATGTGCACAGCATCTAGGTTTCCAGAGGCAGTACCTCTTAGGAATATAACAGCCAAAACTGTGACAAAGGCTCTTATAAAATTCTTTACTTATTTTGGGTTGCCTAAGGAAATACAATCAGATCAAGGTAGTAATTTTATGTCGGGGTTGTTTCAGCAATAGTTTATAAACTGGGAGCAGAACAGATTATTTCCTCAGCCTATCATCCAGAATCACAAGGAGCCTTGGAGAGATTTCATTCTACACTAAAAACTATGATTAGGACATATTGTGTGGAAAATGAAAAGGACTGGGATGAAGGTATACATTTACTACTTTTTGCAGTAAGGGAGGCAGTACAGGAATCATTAGGTTTTAGTCCTTTTGAACTTGTGTTTGGGCATAGAGTTCGAGGATCTTTGGCCTTGTTGAAGGAACAGTGGATTAATAAAGAAGTACACACTAATTTGCTAGATTATGTTTTGAAAATTAAAGAAAGATTGTATAAAGTTTGTAGCTTGGCCAAGGAAAATTTAAAATTAGCTCAAGAGAAAGTGAAGACTTGGTATGATAAGGAAGCTAGGATGAGGTCATTTAATCCTGGAGATAAGGTGTTGGTTCTTTTCCCAGTGCAAACAAACCCATTACAAGCCAAATCTCATGGTCCTTATGAGATTATATCTAAGGTAAACGATGTAGATTACGTGGTTAAAACCCCCCCGATCGGAGAAAGACAGCACAGCTGTGTCATATAAATATGATAAAACTGTATTATGAGAGAGAAGCTGCTACTATGACTGTAGTGATCAATAATGAGTCTGATCTTGATAAAAACTTAATGGAGGATTCATCTGAAACTCATTTTAAACCCAACATTATTTCAGCCAGATTACCAAATTCAAAAATTCTGGAAAATATTGATGAAAAATTAGCTCATTTACAGCCGGAGCGGAGAGAGCAGATGAAACAGTTAATTTTTAGATATAGAGATTTATTTCCAGGCATCCCTAGAAGAACCACCGTAGCTACACATGATGCAAAACCCATAAAACAACATCAGGGGAACAGGGGAAAATGTGAACTTGCTGAACAGGAAATTAAGTATATGTTAGAGAATGATATTATTAGACATTCTAATTCGAATTGGAGTTCACCGTTTGTTATGGTGCCTAAGCCAGACAATAGTATTAGGTTTTGTACGGATTATAGAAAGGTGAATGCTGTGACAAAAACTGATGCATGTCCAATCCCTAGGGTAGATGATTGTGTGGATAAAGTTGGACAGGCCAAATTCCTTACGAAAATTGATTTGTTAAAAGGTTATTGGTGTGTTCCATTGACGGATAGAGGTAGAGAGATTTCAGCATTTGTAACCCCATCTGGGTTGTATGAATATAATGTTCTTCCATTTGGGATGAAGAATGCACCAGGTACTTTTCAAAGGATGATTAATAGTGTGATTCAGGGATTAAAAGATATAGATGCTTATACTGATGATTTAGTTACAGGAAATAATACGTGGGAAGCACATATTACTGCGGTGGAAAAATTATTTGAAAGACTTTCAAAAGCTAACTTAACTATTAACTTAGCTGAAAGTGAATTTGGTCATGCCACTGTGACAGTTAAGGAAAAAGCTTAAGGAAATTAGACTCCAGTTTAATAATACAGTCTAATGTTAAAGGAATACAATATCTTGATCACTCATATTAAGGGTAAAGATAATGTGATCGCTCATTGTTTATCTAGATGTTAAATGTACAATGAACATTTGTTTTTTTTATGGAGTGGTATTTTAACATTTGTATCACTCCTACTGTATTTAGTTTGTAAAGTTCAGAAAGGTAAGACTGTATATATTGTGTATGTTGTAAATTTTATACCTTTGTATTTTTTTTGTATAAATTGTTAAAATTTTGTTCTGTTAAGAGACCAAAATTTTTTTTGGAGGGAGGTGTTACATGCTCAAGGAGATCTGTGATTTTTTTTTGTGAGAATGATGTAATGGTCTTTTGGAGGTCACCTGGTGTGATTTTCCGGCTGATGTAAGGTCGCGTGATGACATGTGCACCACGGGTATATAAGGGTAGACCCCAGATGACGCAGTTTTTAGATTTCCAGATAGAACGTGCTGTGTCTCCGTTTCTGTTGCGTATTTGTTTTTATGACGCAGTTTCACTTTTAAAACGGAGTGTTGCTTTCTGTTGTAAGATAGAATATTATTGGACTGGAAATTTCTGTCTAGAGGTGCTGATTCACCCAATTCCAGCAGTAGAAGGAAGAGTGAAGACTTTATCAAAGTACAGGACCGAAGGATCGAGAGGAGTCGGCATCTTTCAGCAGTTTAACAAAGGATCGACCTTATTGAGTCTTCGTTGAAGGAGTAGTGACCTGCATCGAAGATAACTCTTGCCAAAAGAGAAAAAGAGTTCATGCAAGGGTTTGTTCTCTCTAAAAGAATTTAAGGTCAGTTGTTTTAAACTGTTTATTTACTGCATCGGGAATCCTTCGGACAGAACCAGCAGGAAAGTCGTGTCTAGGAAGAAATCCTTCTCCAGAGAAGTCTCTCCCAATTGAACGTATAAATCTGTCGGACTTTCGAATTTACCATTTTAAGAACTATATCTGACTTTATCGCTTTAAGAACTGTTTCCGTATTTAACGCTTTAAGAACCAGTGCTGAGTGACGAGTTGTTGAACGGCTGCATGACGGTTAACTTCCGGTTAAAGTTTTTTGTTTGTTTTTTCCTTATCGTTTATCTGTGTTTAATAAATGTTTGGTTGTTTTTATATAACCTGTCTCGTTTGATATTCATTGTTGCTGGTTACGTAACAGGACAATCTCGGAAAAGTATTGACAATGGCTGGGGTCATCTGTCTTGTAAAGACATTTCCCAGAAGAATGCATTGGCAAACCACTTCTGCAGAAAAATTCCCCAAGAATAATCGTGTTCATGGAAAGACCATGATTGCCCACGGCGTACAGCACAGTACATAAAGATGACAGTGGTGTTTCTTCCCCTTCACCATCAGCTTTCTCAACGGTCCACGAACCCATGAATAATACCTCATTATTCTGCTCTCTTTTTTACACTATTTGTTAATTTATTTGTTTCTTTTATTGTTTATTTATATTTTTATTGTTATTAATAGTAATTTTTCATGTATCGCACGATACTGCTGCCACAAAACAACGACGTATCTCAGTGGCCAGTGATATTAAACCTGATTCTGCTAATAAATGTGATTCTGCTTCTCATTCAGAGATGTAATAAACTGGGGACGTGAGAGGAGAACCATAAGGTCTAGTATGACAATGATAAGGCAGATAGGACCATGGGGCAGCAGACTTGATGGGCCAAGTGGCCTAATTCTGCTCCTGTATCTTATAGGGGAAAGGGGTTGAATTTGGATGATGAAGAGGAAGGTGGAAATCGGAAAGGAAAGGAGCGCAGGGAGTGTGGGTTACCTGAGGTTGGAAAACTCAATATCCATTCAATTGCACTGAATATGAGGTAATATTTCTTCTCGTTCAAGTTCAAGTTTAAGCTTAATTGTCATTCAATCATGCACACGAATACAGCCAAATGAAACAGCGTTCCTCCAAGGCCGGGTGCAAATCACAGTATCAGCAGTCACACAGAACACATACATACAATTATGATTGCAGAAAGCATATTTGTGCAAAAATCATCTAGCCCAAGTCCCTGAGTGTCATGTTCTGTAGATTGATGGTGCATCGATGTTGTTGGCAAGAATAAGCTACAGCAGTCTGATCATCATGCACCAGTCGTCACACTCCCCTCAGTGCCGCCTCCGTGCAATGTAGCTCACTGGCTACTTTATCACGAATGGTATAAGGAACCGGACCTTATTGACTCTGGGGATCACCAACCATATTGACTGGGGATCTCCCATCCACTGCCAGCAACCTCATTGTTCTCGCACCCCGCACCTCCCTTTTTTAAATCCTATCCAAAATCCACAAACCCACTTGTCCAGGTAGATCCATTGTATCAGCTTGTTCCTGCCCCACCGAACTCATATTGGCATACCTCAGCCCTGTTTTATCCCCCCAGTTCAGTCCCTTCCTACCTATATCTGTGACACCTTACACGCTCTTGATCTTTTCAAGGATTTCAGGCCCCCATCATCTTATTTTTACCATGGATGCCCAGTCCCTATACACCTCCAACCCCCACCAGGAAGGCCACTGAACCTTTCGTTTTCTTTTTTCTGGACACTAGACCTAATCAGTTCCCCTCCACCAGCACTCTCCTCCGCCTAGTAGAACTTGTCCTCACTCTAAATCATTTCTCCTTTGGCTCCTCCCACTTCCTTCAAACAAAAGGGGTAGCCATGGGCACTCGCATGGGTCCCAGCTATGCCTGCCTGTTTGTCTGCTACGTGGAACAATCTATGTTCCAAGCCTACTCGGGTGACCATCCGTCCCGCACTTCTCCTACGCTACATCGATGACTGCATTGGTGCGGCTTCCTGCATTGTGCTGAACTCATCGACTTCATCCACTTTGCCTCCAACTTCCACCCTGCCCTCAAATTTACCTCGTCCATTTCCGACACTTCCCTTACCTTTCTCGATCTCTCCTGTATCCATCTCCAGAGACAGCTTATCCACCGATGTCTACTACAAACACATGGTTTCTCGCAGCTACCTAGACTATACCTTAACCCACCTTACTACTTGTAAAAACTTCCCTCAATTCCACCATCCCTGCTGCATCTGCTTTCAGGATGAGGGTTTTCATCCTAGAATGAAGGAGATGTTCTTTTTCAAAGAAAGGGGCTTTCCTTCCTCCACCATCAACGCTGCCCTCAACCCCGTCTCTTCCATTTCACGCACGTCTGCTCTTACCCCATCTTTCCGCCACCCTACCAGGGTTAGGGTTCCTCTTGTCCTCACCTACCACCTCATCAGCCTCCACATCCACCACAGCCTGTTTCCGTGCTGTAATTGTTATATGGTTATATAATTCCCTGAATCTTCCGCCACCTCCAATGGGATCACACCACCAAACACATCTCCCCCCCCTTCTGCTTTCTGCAGCGATTGCTCCCTACACAACTCCATTGTCCATTCATTCCTCCCCACTGATCTCCCTCCTGGCACTTATCCTTGCGAGCAGAACATGCACTACACCTGTCCCTACACCACCACCCTCACAAGCATTCAGGGCCCTAAACAGTCCTTCCAGGTGAGGCAACACTTCACCTGTGAGTCTATTGGAGTCATATACTGTGTTTGATTTTCCCGGTATGGCCTCCTGTATATCAGTGAGACCTGACGTAGAGAGGGAGACCACTTCGCCAAGCTTCTACGCTCCATGTGCCAGAAAAAGCGGGATCTCCCAGTGGCCGCCCATTTTAATTCCACTTTCCCTTCCATTCCGATATGTCCATCCATGGCCTCCTCCACTGTCGTGATAAGGCCACACTTAGGTTGAGGAATAACACCTTATATTCCTTTCAGGTAGCCTCCAACCTGATGGCATGAACATCGATTTCTCAAACTTCCAATAATGCCTCCACCCCACCCCCTTCACCATTTCCCATCCCCTTTTCCCTCTCTCACCTTATCTCATTGCCCCCCTCTGCTGCTCCTTGCCCCACCTTTTTCTTTCTTCCGTGGCCTGTCTCTTTCACCAATCAACTTCCCAGCTCTTTACTTCATGAGGGGGGATCTGACTGAAATGTATAAAATCCTGAAGGGCTTGGACAGGCTAGATGCAGGAAGATTGTTCCCGATGTTGGGGAAGTCCAGAACGAAGGGTCACGGTTTGAGGATAAAGGCGAAGCCTTTTAGGACTGAGATTAGGAAAAACTTCTTCACACAGAGAATGGAATTCTCTGCCACAGGAAACAGTTGAGGCCAGATCATTGGCTATATTTAAGAGGGAGTTAGATATGGCCCTTGTGGCTAGGGGGATCAGAGGCTATGGAGGGAAGGCTGGTGCAGGGTTCTGAGTTGGATGATCAGCCATGATCATAATAAATGGCGGTGCAGGCTCGAAGGGCCGAATGGCCTACTCCTGCACCTATTTTGTATGTTTCTATGTTTCTATCCCTCCCCCTCCAGGTTTCACCTATCACCTTGTATTTCTCTCTCCCGTCTCTCCCCCCCCCACCTTTTAAATCTACTCCTCAACTTTTTTATCCAGTGCTGCCGAACGTTTTCAGCTGGAAATGTTGACTATACATAGATGCTGCCTGGCCTGCTGAGTTCTTCAGCATTTTGTGTGTGTTGCTGGGATTTCCAGTATCTGCAGACTTTCTCTTGTAAGGAACCAGATGGGCTTTGTAGACTTTGGGTGTGTCATTTTCATTTAACACTATTTTAGTCTTGATATGTCTGAGTTTTCCAATGCCATTCCTGAACACTGTTGTAGCATTATCCAGCACCTTTATTATTTTGCTTTCAGTTGACTCTACTGCTAATGTTACATACCTCAAGGAGATCTTGTGACTTTCTCGTGAGAATGATGTAATGGTCTTTTGGAGGTCACCTGATGTAATTTTCCCGCCAGTGAGATCACGTGATGACATGTTCACCTCGGGTATAAAAGGGAAGACCCCTGGTGACGCTGTTAGTTTTCCAGCTAGAACGTTAGTCAGAGTCTCCGTTCTGTTGCGTATCTGCTTTATGACGCAGTTTCATTTTTAAAACCGAGTTTTACGTTCTATTGTAAGGTACAATAGTGCCGGGCTGGCAGTTTACCCATTTCTGCCAGATTTGTTGATGTACCTTTTCAGTAGTATTGGAGGCTTTATCAAAGTGCAGGATCTGAAGTATTAAGAGAAGTTGGTAATGTTTGGCAGTTTGATGAAGGATCGACCTTGTTGAGCCTTCGTTGAAGAAGTAGCGACCTGCATTAAAGATAACTCCTGCCAGAAGAAAGGTCAGTTGCTTTTAAGCCGTTTATTTCCTTCGTCATGAATCCTTTGGAGAGAACCAGCAGGAAAGTTGCGTCTATGAAGAAATCCTTCTCCAGAGAAGTCTCTCCTAATTGAATGTATAAATCTGTTGGACTTGAATTTACCATTTTAAGAACTGTATTTGACTTTACCGCTTTAAGAACTGTTTTCGCATTTATCGCTTTAAGAACCAGTACCGAGCGGCGATTTGTTGAACAGCCGCATAGCAGTTAACTTCCGGTTAAGATTTTCGTTTTTTTTTATTGTTTATCCATGTTTAATAAATGTTTGGTTGTTTTTATATAACCCAACTCGGTTGATATTCATTGTTGCCGGTTACGTAACACTAAATACAGGTGATCCGTGAGCTACAGCAGGTAGCATTCCTTGGCTCGTGATTTTCCACAACACAAACTTGTGTCACAAATTTAATTGTCATTCAATCATCCATGAATACCATGAAAACAGCCAAACAAAATGGCATTACTCAGGGGCCAAACAGTACCAACAGTCATACTCAGCCCAAGGCCCAGATAAGACAGCAATGGACATATAGTCACACAAGGAATATAATATAGTCCAAATCCCTCAGTGTCATGCCCTGTAGGTTGACATTGTTGGCAAGCAGCAGTTGGCAGATGGACACAATTGAGCATGCTTTCCACTGAGTGAACACTGGAGAGCAATGTCGTCAGGAAGGGCTAGCCCCCAACCTAGCATGGATATCTGCCGTGCCACACAGCCTCCTCCCCTGGGCGCCTGCAACAGGAAACCCCACAGTGTGAAGGCCTGGTCTGCCCAGCAATCCAGGATATCTGCTGTGCCACACAGCCTCGGGCGGCTGCAACAGGAAACCCCACAGGGTGAAGGCCTGGTCTGCCCAGCAATCCAGGCCACACAGCTCTCCGCCGTACTAGAAGTTTGCATTTGGTTTCTCCCTGGCAGTGGAGCTTGATGTGCTACATTTGAACTTTAAAGAAGCTTTTGGTAAAATATAAAAGAAGGGAGGTTCAGATGCAATTTTTCAGATGCTGGTGAGATGACACCCAGAGTAATGTATAGTATGTAGTTTATTTTTATTCCAAATTGTTTAATGTCATTTCCAGTACACACGTGTAAAGAAGAACAAAACGATTGTTACTCCAGATCTGATGAACCACAAAAAAACACAATAATAATAAAAAATACACAATAAATATAAATACACCTGATAGTTACGTAGATTGATTGTATGTCCATAAAGTGACACTAGACACAGGAGTGTCTGTACATAGGGTGACTCTGACAGGAAATGATAAAGTAGTGTTGGTTGGGGGTATGGAGGGGTGGGTTAGTGGCTAGAGGTGTTATTTAATTGGAGACGCAGCACCGTAACAGGCCCTCCTGGCCCGGTGAGCCCATGTGACCGAACAACCTGCTAAGGCTTGCACTGTGGGAAGAAGCAGAGCACCTGGAGGAAGCCCATTGGTCGTGAGGAGAATGTACAGACTGCTTATAGACAGTGGCGGGATTTGAACCCATTTCACTGCCACTGTTCCAGGTTACTTTAACTGCTATGCTACCGTTCCCATTTACTGAAGACTGTTCCTGCTGAGAAGTCTCACCTGAAGAATTGTTGGGATGAAAGAGTGGAACTGTGGAAGGAGGTGGAGCACGCTATTCCAGTACCCTGAGTTCAGAAGAATGAGAGGTGGTTTTGTTGCAACACATGGGCATCTTACTGTGGTTGACAGGTTCAATGCTCATAAGCTTTTTCTTTTTGGAGGAATGTATTGGGGGCGGTATGTCTTCAAAATAAAGTGTTTCCTAATGAAGACAGAAGTGGAGGACAATTTTTTTCTACCCCAGATATCCATGGAGGTGGAGTTGTTGAATGTATCAACGTGTAAAGGTTCTGAACATTGTAAAGTATTCAAGTCAGCCAAAGGAATGCACTTCCTTTCCAGTCCTGATAAAAGGTCTTGACCTGAAACATTTCGCTGTTCATTCCCCCCCCCCCCCCATAAACGCTGCCTGACTTGGTAAGTTCCTCCAGCATTTTGTGTGTTGTTCCAGACTATCTGGACATCAGAGAAACCAACCTCCTGCCATGGACTCTGGCTGCACTTCTCACTGCCTCAGTAAAGCAGGCAGCACGATCAAAGACTTCACTACCACTGGACATTCTCTCTTCTCTCCTCTCCTATTGCCAGAAGATGCAATAGTCTGAAAGCACGTACAACCAGACTCCACGACACCTTCTATCCTACTGTTATAAAACCATTAAATGCTTTCCTAGTACCATAAATGGATTCTTGACATCACAGACTACCTCGATGTGGTCTTACACCTTACTGATTACCTACACTGCCCTTTCTCTGCAGCTTTTACACTTTATTCTGCATTCTGTTACTGTTTTACCTTGTTCTACCTCGATGCACTGTGTAATGATTTAATCTGTGTGAACAGTATGCCAGACAAACTTCACTGTACATGTGAAAAACTCGCTTTGCATTTAGTTTATACAGTGGAGAAGTGGGACGGGTCTCAGGGAGGGGTGAAAGAGGAAAGGGCAGGGCAAGAAGTGGGCAAGGGAAGGGTGTGGAGGGAAACAAGAGTGCAGGGAGGAGGGAGAAGGGGAGGGTGGGGACAAGTGGGAGGGTGTGGAGGGAGGTGGGAGAGGATGGGGTGGGGAGAAGTGGAGAAGGCAGGAAGGAGGTGGTGAAAGTGGAGGGAAGGAATGGGCTCAGGTGACAGGGAAGAGGAAAGGAGGAAGAGAGGTGGGAAGAAAGGAGCTGGAGTTGAGAAGATATGGGAATTGAGGGAAGAGAGAGGTTACTCATCCGAACTGCACTGTCTCTGTAGAGTGGGTTGCTCTCCAGAACAAATCTTTATTCCTGATTTTAACTGAGCAGCTAAAGATACTGTGCCGGTTTGTGTTGTTTCTGTAACGCAAGGTTATATTGAAATGCCTTCCAGCTGTTTCCGGTTGGAGGGGGCGTAACATTGATATGAGGTCACGGTGTAGTGAAGCAACTCTGAGTCTCACCTCCCGACAGTCGGGCAGTGAGGGAGATCGCAGGACTGGAAAACCCAGAGAGACTGGCATCTGGGCCGGCTGGGAAGTTCTGGAAGTTTAAATGCCGTTACATTAACTAATTATGTTTGTGTATTTTCACTGGTTCATGGCAAATTGATGTGGTGGCAATGAGATTTGACAAGTTCAGGATCAAGCACTGGGGGGAGGTTTGGTGGGGTGGAGCAGAATCGATGGGCTGAACAGCCTAATTCTGCTCCTACGTCTTATGGGCTAATGTGACAATAATAAACCAATTCTAATTCTAATCTGCTATGCTTGCTTAGTCTGTAGCTTCTACTGACCCAGTACTACCAGTGTAGACACAAAATAATCTGCAGATGCTGGGGTCAAAGCAACACTCCGAACACGCTGGAGGAACTCAGCAGGTCGGGCAGCATCCGTGGAAAAGATCAGTCGACGTTTTGGGCCGGAACCCTTCAGTGTAGATCATCTTTACCTGCCTCTCTACTTGGGGCAGTTAGTGATAAACAATTAATGGAGATACCTGTATGTATAAAAATCCCCAAGATAATGACTATAGAAATCTATAAGCAATAAGGAGCCATTCTGCACAGTTTGGGCAAACCCAGTTTTTGATCCAGTAAAGTAGAGCACAGTACAGAACCTTCAGCCCATAATGTTGTGCCAACAGTTCAGCCTGCTCCAAGATCAATCTAATCCTTCTCTCCTAGGTAGCCCACCATTTTTCTTTCATCCGTGTGCCTAAGAGTCTGCCTCTACCGTCAAACCCGGCAGGGAGTTCCACACATCCACCACAATCAACGTGTAAAGGTTCTGTACTTTGTAAAGGAGAAGTATTATCTGGAACCTGACCCAACCCAGGAAAAGTGTGGCCTGAAATACTTTAACAAAACCAGTCACTCACCACCACTGACACACAGTGGCACTTCATACCATCTACATACTGCACTGCAGTAATGCACGGAGTCTCCTGAGGCAGCACCTCCTGCTGGCTAAAGAGCAACGGCAGTGAGAGTGTAATAAAATTAATATATTAATACAGTAATCATAATGCCAATCCATTACTACAATAGGACAATCCATAATTACCAGCTGGATATAATATTACTGGATAAACAGGCAAGAACAACTTACTTAATAGACATAACTATTCCAAACACACAACATACAGAAATCAATACATGAAAAACAGCAGAAATATGCTGAATTAAAAAAGAAATTGAATGACTGGAACATGAACAGGGTATACATTGTCCCGATAGTAATATCTACAACTAGTATCATTCCAAAGTCACTACACAATAGTATTAAACAATTCGGCCTACATTTATGTAAATATTCAGAAAGCCACAATACTGAAGACTACTAGAATAGTCCGAAAGTACCTAGAAATTGAAAAATGACTGCTTGACTATGCCCGTACCTCAGGTTTTACCAGCTTGAGCTGAGAAATAATAAAAATAGTAATAAATCTATAGCTCAGGATCAGGCCATTCGGCCCACAATGGTGTGCCAAAACAAATAAATTAATAATCAAACATCTCTTTAAAGTCTCCAATGTTTCTGCCTCTACGACCACCACCCCAAGCAGCTCATTCCAGATACCCACAACTCTCTGTGTAAAAACACTAGCCCTTCACATATCCTATGAAATTACCCCTTCCCACCTTAAATACATGCCCTCTGGTATTAGACATTTAAACCCTGGGAAAAAGATATTGTCTGTCTACTCTATCTATGCCTCTCATTGTCTTATAAACCTATCCGGTCTCCCCTCTGCCTTGCCACTGTTACTTAATAATAATAACTGAGTTATAGAGCACTTTTCATACAGACAATATAGTTCAGATTGTTTTACACTGGGATGAAGTGCAAACAGGAAAATAATATAAAAATTGAAATAAAGATGAAAATAAAAGACAAAAAGGTATTCATTAAAAGCAAGGTTAAATAAATAGGTTTTGGACTGGTGTTTAAAAGTGTCAACTGAGTCTGCATCCTTACAGTTTCAGGTATTGAATTCCACAGTTTAGAAGCGCAGTTCAAAAAAGCTGAGCTGCCAATTATCTTTTGAGGAAGATTGTTTAAATTTAAGAGACCGGTGGAGGAAGAACTGAGAGCTGGAACAAGATTATAAAACGGAAGTGATTCTGTGATATCCTCTGTTATAGAGAACACTACTACCTGGAAGCCACACAACCTCTGGCAATGTAGCCACCACTCTTTCTATAAAACACCGATGTCTGACATCCTCCCTATACTTTCCTCCGATCACCCTAAAATTATGCTCTATCCTATTAGTCAGTACTGCCCATGGAAAAAGATGCTTATTGCCCACTCTATCAGTGCATCAGTTTTAAGCGCTTTTTAATCAGGTTTCCTTGAGGTGTGTGAGGTTCTGAAGCTGCGGCTCTGTAAATGAACACTAGGGGACAACACCGACACAATTTACTGAAGGAGCATTGCTTGTGTTCTATGGAAAGAGGTCAGAACAGTCTTTGCTGCTTTCTTTTTTATCAATTTTGTCACATCTATAAGGATCTAATCTAACAGAGAGTTTGAGAAGAATTGGTGTCTCACCAAAGACCAACAAATTTCTGCAGATGTACCATGGAGAGCATTTTAACTGGTTACATCACTGTATGCTATGGAGGGGCCACTGCACAGCATCAGAATCTAGCCTCCCCAGCATCGAGGACATCTTCAAAAGGTGGTGCCTAAAAAAGGTAGCATCTGTCACTAAGGACCCCCATCACCCAGGATGTGCCCTCTTCTGATTGCTACCATTGAGGTGGAGGTACACACAGCTTCTCCCCTTCCACCATCACTTTCTGAAAGTTCAATCAACCAATGAACACCTCCTCAGTATTTTCGTCACATTATGCACTAGTTATTTAATTTATTTTTGTATATTATTTATTATTATTATGTATCACAACATACTGTTGCTGCAAAACAATAAATTTCACAACATTTGCCGGTGATATTAAACCTAATTCTGATTCTGATACAGTTCTAGTCACCCCATTCTAGGAAGGTTGTCAAGGCTTTGGGAGGGTGCAGAAGAGGTTCACCGGGATGCTGCTTAGATTAGAGGGCATGAGCTGTCGTGAGAGGTTGGACAAACTTGGGTCATTTTCTCTAGAGAGGGAGAGGCTGAGGGGAGATCTGATAGAGGTTTACAAGATTATGGGAAGCAGAGATAGAGTAGACAGTGTCTTTTTCCCAGGGTTGAAATGTCTGATACCGGAGGACATGCATTTAAGGTGAGAGGGAGGTAATTTCAAAGGAGATGTGAGGGGTGTTTTTTTACACACAGAGGGGTGGGTGCCTGGAATGTGCTGCCTGGGGGGGCAGTAGAGGCAGATACATTAGAGACTGAAGAGATGTTTAGATAGGCTCATGGATGTGAGGAAAAGGGAAGGATATGGACATTGTGTAGGCAGAAGAGATTAGTTTAGTTGGCCAATTGATTACTAATTTAATTGGTTCAGCACAACATTGTGGGCCAAAGGGAATGTTTTGGTGCTGTACTATTCTATGTTCTGATCTCAGACTCAGCAGATTGTGGTTTCAAGTCCATCAAGTACCTGGCAAGGTTCAGCAAGCCGATGTTGCGGGGTAACCCTGCCACCTTGCTGCAGTGTCAGACTTACTGCCGACTGGATTAAAGAATAGTTTTATTTATCACGTGAAATGCACAACTGCATCAAACCAAATCAAATCAGTGAGCATTGTACAGGGACAGCCCGCAAGCATGGCCATGATTCTGGCACCAACATCGCATGCGCCCAAGTTACTAACCCTAACCCATACATACTGCAGGCACACGCAAGAGATTCTGCACATGCTGCAAATCCAGAGCAACACACACTTTTTGAAAAGAGGTATGAGGTCAGAGTTGAGGATAGTTGAAGAGGAAGGGAAAGGGTAAAGAAAAAAGAAATGAAAAATAAAACTACCGGAAGGAGAATGTGGTGTTTTTGCCATTCAGAACAGGAATGAGGATAGGAGTTAAAATGGTTTGGCCACGGGGATATTCTGCTTTTGGTGGATGGAGTGGAAGTGCTTGACAAAAAACTTTTCAATTTATGTAGGGTGTCACCAATGTAGAGGAGGCCTCTTTGGAATTATGGATGCAACAGATGACTCCAAAAGATTCCCAGGTGAAGAGTCATCTCGCCTGGAAAGACAGTTTGGGACCCTGAATGAAGGTGAGGAAGGAGGTGAATGGATAAGTGCCTGTACATTGATGTAGGTTAGAAAGTTGCAGCTGTCTACTGCAATCCTCACTGATTTGATTTGACACAACACATTTCACTATGTTTTGATGTACATATGACAAGTAAAGCTAATCTGATCTCAAAAGAATTGCAAGAGGCAAAATTGGTCGACTGGAAGATCAGAATAATAACCTATGCATGAGCCGAATGATGGGGGAAACCTTAAATGGATTTTTTGCATCTGTATATACTCGGGAGATGGACACGGAGTCCATAGGTGCGAGGAAATGCAACCGTGAGGTCATGGACCCTGTAAAGATTACAGAGGAGGAGATGTTTGCTGTCTTGAGGCAAATTAGGGTGGATAAATCCCCAGGGTCTGACAATATGCTCCCTCCGTCTGTGTGGGAGGTTAGTACAGAAATTGCTGGGGCTCTAGCAGAGATATTTAAAACATCCTTAGCCACAAGTGAGATGCTGAATGATTGGAGGATAGCTAATGGTGTTTCATTGTTTAAGAAATGCTGTAAACCTAAGCCAGGAAATTATAGGACAGTGAGCCAGACACCAATAGTGGCAAAGTTAATGGAAGGTATTCTAAGGGACCGGATATATGATTATTTGGACAGACAGGGACTGATTAGTGATCGTCAAAATGGCTTTGTGCATAAGCTCTAACCAATCTTAACGAGTTTTTTGAGGAAGTGAACTAAGTTAATGAAGGCAGGGCAGTGGATGTTATTTACATGGACTTTAGCAAGACCTTTGACAAGGTCCAACATGGAAGGCTGGTCAAGAAGGTTCAGTCACTTGGCATTCAAGATGAGTTAGTAAATTGGATTAGACATCAGCTTCGCAGGAGAAACCACAGAGTGGTAATAGATGGTTTGCTCTCTAACTGGAGGCCTGTGACTAGTAGGGTGCCACAGGGATTGGTGCTAGGTCTATTGTTGTCTATCATCTACAATATATCAATGATCTGGAGGATAATGTGGTTAACTGGATCAGCAAATTTGCAGGTGACTCCAACATTGGTAGTGGACTGCAAGGAAGACTATCAAAGCTTGCAGCAGGATCTGAACCAGCTGGAAAAATAGGCTGAAAATGGCAAATGGAGTTTAATGCAGACAAGTGTGAAGTGTCACGCTTTAGTAGGACCAACCAGGGTAGGTCTCATGCTGTGAACGTTAGGGCACTGAGGCAGAACAAAGGAATCTGAGAATACAAGTCCATAATTCCTTGAAAATGGTTGCACAGGTAGAATACTTTGGCACATTGGCCTTCATAAATCAAGGTATTGAATGCAGGGGATGGGATGTTATGTTGAAGTTGTTGATGCCTAATGGAGTATAGTGTGCAGTTTTGGTCACCTACCTACAGGAAAAATGTCAATAAGATAGAAAGAGTACAGATAAAATTTACAAGGATGTTGCTAGGACTTGAAGACCTGAGTAATAGGGAGAGGTTGAATAGGTTAGGACTTTATTCCTTAGAACATTAGAAGATTGGGGGGGGGCAGATTTGATAGAGGTATACAAAATTATGAGGGGTGTAGACAGGGAAAATTCAAGTAGACTTTTTCCACTGTGATTGAGTTCGACTGCAACTAGAGGTCATGGGTTAAGGGTGAAATGTGAAATGTTCAAGGGAAACATGAGGGAAAACTTCTTCATTCAGAGGATGACAGGACTGTGGAACGAGCTGCCAGTGGAAGTGGTGGATGCAGGTTTGACTTCAACATTTAAGAGAAATTTGGATCAGTGCGTGGATGGAAGGGGTATGGAGGGGCCTATCCTCCTCACGATTATTGGCAACAGATCATAAGCACAAGAGATTCTGCAGGTGGTGGAAATCCAAAACATCACACACAAAATGCTGGAGGAACTGAGTAGGTCAGGCTGCATCTATGGAAATGAATAGATGATTGAAATTTTGGGCCATGACCCATCATCAGGACTTCATTAATGGTCCCTGGAAATTTATGCTGTCTGTACGGAATCTGTTTTTCCTTTGATAGCATGGGTTTCCTCCAGGTGCTCCGGTGTCTTCCCACATTCCAAAGATGTACGGAATAGGGCTAGTAAGTTGTGGGCATGCTGTGTTGGTGCTGGAAGTGTGGTGACACTTGCTGGCTGCCTCCAGCACATTCTCAGATTGTGTTGGTCATTGACACAAACGATGCAATTCACTGCATGTTTTGATTTTTCGATGTACATGTGACAAATAAATTTAATCTATTCAGAGGGGGCTTTATTTTGTATTCAACTTGAATTGATTCCGTCCTGGGACTGTGTGAAAGGACTGTATAGAGGAAGTTTTATGCTTGTCTAATGCGCACTGTCAGAATCAGAACTAGAATCAGGTTTAATATCATTGGCATTTGTCCTGAAATTTTTTGTTTTGCAGCAGCTGTACATTCTAGTTTATTATTAGAAGACTATAAAGTACAAATTATAATAAGCAAATAAAAAGGTGAGGTGGTGTACGTGGGTTCATTGTCCATTTAGAAATCTGAGTTCAGGGGAGGGAAGCTATTGCTGAATGTTGAGTGTGTGTCTTCATGGTCTGATACCTCCTCGATGATAGCAATGAGAAGAGGGCATGTCCTGAGTTATGGGGTCATTAATGATGGGTGCTGTCTTTTTGAGGCATCACATTTTGAAGATTTCCTCGATACTGGGGACAGTAGTGCCAATGATGGAGTTGGCAGAGTTTACAACTTCCTCACAGACAGGACCCAGGCTGTAAAAGTAGGGGACTAGCTCTCCTCTACAATCACTCTGAGCACCGGTGCCCCACAAGGCTGTGTACTCAGCCCCCTGCTGTACTCACTGTGCACCCATGATTGTGTAGCCAAGTTTCCATCAAACTCAATATATAACTTTGCTGATGACACCACAATTGTAGGCCATATCTCAGGTAATGATGAGTTTGAGTACAGAGAGGAAATTAAGAACCTGGTGGCATGGTGTGAAGACAATAACCTATCCCTCAACGTCAGCAAGATGAAGGAATTGGTTGTTGACTTCAGAAGGAGTAGCGGACCGCACGACCCAATTTACATCGGTAGTGCGCAAGTGGAACAGGGGTTAATATCACAAATGACCTGACTTGGTCCAACCAAGCAGAGTCCATTGCCAAGAAGGCCCACCAGCGCCTTTACTTCCTGAGAAAACTAAAGAAATTTGGCCTGTTCCCTAAAACCTCACTAATTTTTATGGATGCACCGTAGAAAGTATTCTTCTACGATGCATCACAACCTGGTATGGAAGTTGTCCTGTCCAAGACTGGAAGAAGCTGCAGAAGATCGTGAACACGGTGCAGCACATCACACAAACCAATCTTCCATCCTTGGATTCACTTTACACCGCACGCTGTTGAAGCAGTGCTGCCAGGATAATCAAGGACACGACCCACCCAGATAACACACTTTTCGTCCCTCTTCCCTCCAGGAGAAGGCTCAGGAGCTTGAAGACTCGTACACCCAGATTTGGGAACAGCTTCTTTCCAACTGTGATAAGACTGCTGAACGGATCCTGACCCGGATCTGGGCCGCACCCTCCAAATATGCGGACCTGCATCTCGGTATTTTTGCACTACCTTACTTTCCATTTTTCTATTTTTCTATTTATGATTTATAATTTAAATTTTTAATACTTACTATTGATTTGTAATCCAGGGAGCGGGAAGTGGAGAATCAAATATCGCTATGATGATTGTACGTTCTAGTATCAATTGTTTGGCGACTATGAAGTATAAGTATAACTTTCTGCAACGTTTTCTGATCCTTTGCAGTGGCCCCTACATACCAGGCAGCGATGTATCCAGTTAGAATGCTCTCCATGATACATCTGGTGACATACCCAGTCTCCTCAATCTTCTAATGAAATACAGCCACTGTTGTGCATTCTTTGTAATTGCATGAATATGTTGGACGCAGGATAGACCTTCAGAGATGTTGAGACCCAGGAACTTGAAACTGCTCATCCGTTCTACCACTGGTCCCTCAAAGATACTAGTGTGTGTTCCCTCAACTTCTCCTTCCCAAACTTTATGGATGATAGAAAAGTTGGAACTTGAAACTGTTCATCCATTCCGCCACTGGCGAGGGACAGGACTGATCTGTACCAGGGGAGACAGCAAGGATTTATAAAGGGGAGATACTGTCTAACAAGTTACATGGCGTTCTTCATGGATTCGACTGCATGTGTCCATAGGGGTTATGGAGTTAATGTCTGCAGTGTGAACTTCAGTAAGGCTCTTGGCAGGGTCCCACATGGAAGACTGGCCCACAAGTAAGAGCCCATGGGATTCAGGGAATTGGCAAATGCCTACGTAAATATTATTGTCAGCATTGTAAAAGACCATAAGACATAGGAGCAGAATTAGACCATTTGGCTCATTGAATCTGCTCCGCCATTTGATCATGACTGACTACTTATCCATCTCAGCCCAACGTACCTGCCTTATCCACGTAACCTTTGACTCCTTGATTAATAAAGAGCCTATTAATCTCCGGTTCAAGTACACCCATTGACTTGTCCTCCACCGTCCTCTGTGGCAATGAATTCCACAGATTCACCACCCACTGGCATCTCCTGGACTCTCTCTCTCTCGGGGGTTAACGGTGTGAATAAATATAAATATTTTTATATGCCCCAGTTACAGCTTCCATGTGGCTTAGTTTGAGTCAGTCACAACATCTGTGGACTTGTCTAGGATACTTTCGTGACCTGTACCTGGTCAGCAACCTCAGCAGTGTAAGGGGGTGAATATTTTTAACACCAGCACCCAGCGCAATGTCCTGGGTGATGGGGGTCCTTAATGATGGAGGCTGTCGATTTGAGGCGTCGCCTTTTGAAGTTATCCTCGATGCTGGGGGGGCTGGTGCCCATGATGAAATTAGCTGAGTTTACAACTTTCTACAGCTTTTTCCAATCCTGTGCAATGGCCTCTTCATAGCAGACAGTGATGCAACCAGTTAGAATATTCTCCATGGTCATCATGGCTCCACCTGTCTAAGCAGACAATGGATGCGCCCGTCTGGGCTGCCCAGACATCAAGATCCCCCTCTCGGCCTCGCGGATGTGGTGCAAAGGAATGCGAAGCAGTTCATTTAGCATCAGCTTGGCTGCAGGAGCTGCTGGGAGGTGACGTGATACGTCATCCAACCGCCTTAGGGGCTCCACTCCGGATTTGTGTAGGGTTTACTCCTTAGCCTTCTCTTTTCCCGAAGATACCCACAAGGCAGTGGTACATCCGTAGAAATTTGTGAGAGTCTTTAGTGACATACCAAACCCCAATAAAATATAGCCACTGTTGTGCTTTCTTTGCAATTGCATCACTATATTGAACTCAGGGTAGATCCTCAGAGGTGTTGACACCAAGGAAGTTGAAATTGCTCATCCTTTCCAGTGCTCTTACTGCCATACATGGTGTAGAGGGTCACATCCTGTTTCACCCTTGCTAAAACTGCTCTCAAATGTTTGTTGAGATCCTAACACCTAAACTGAAAACCAGCAATGAAAACTGAATTTGCTGAGTCTGGACATCAAGGCCCAAAGGTTGAAGCCTGTGGGTTGGTGTGTCCAGAGGTCAGAAGTCTGCAAGTCCGGGGCCAAGGACTGGGGTAGATGAAGGCCCCAGGGGGGTGTGTGTGTGTGTGTGTGTGTGTTTTTTGGTTTTACTGCTGTCTTGCTGTGCAGTCATTGTTCTTGTTTGTGTTGTTCTGCCGAGCATGGTGGGCATATGATGTTAGCACCAGAATGTATAGTGACATTTGCAGGACATCCTTGGTGTGTTGATTGTTAATGAAAAGGACATTTCATTCCAGGCTTCATGTTCAAGTTTATTGTTATCTGACTGTACACATATGTAGAACCAAACAAAACAATATTCTTCCAGACCACGGTGCACCCACAAAACATGTCACACACAGCACATAAACCAAAATATTAACATAAATAAGTTAATAAAATATAATTCAAAATGCATGTAGTGTACTGCACAGGTAAACAGTAAACAGCTCACTGATCTAATGACAATTCCTTCGTGGTGGCAGGGTATTCATTAGTCTTACAGCCTGGGGAACAAGCTGTTACCCACTCTGACAGACCTAGTCCTGATGCTCCTGTATCTCCTCAACAATGCTTTGAGAGCTTCGTGTACAACACTCCCAGTAAATGTCGCAAATAGGGAGGAGAGAGAGCCTGGTGATCCTCTTGGTAGTTTTTACTGTCCTCTGTAGTGCCTTGCTGTCCAATGCCTTGCAGCATCTGTACCACACAATGATGCAGCCAGATAGGACCCTCTTGATGGAGCTTCCTGCAGAAAGTAGTTAGAATGGGGATTGGGAGCTAGATGGGAACTAGATGAAGACACTGAAGTATTTTATTGATCTTTAATAAGCTGCGTAAAGAGCCAGTTAAATGTCAGTGTTTGATCTAAGTGACCATACATATAATGATTAAATGGTTACTCCTGTAAATTTGTTAGAATGGGGGAATGGTTGAGTTGTGTCACATCAACAACTTTGTACAAAACTTCAGTAAGACCAAGGAATTGATTGCGGACTACAGGAAGGGGAAGTTGACTGAACACATACCAGTCCTCATCGAGGGTCAGCAGTGAAAAGGGTGAGCAGTACCATGGGGAAAGAAGCTTCTATGTTGAGTTCTCCCGAACGGTGGTCTTAACAGACTGACTCACTCCAGCCACATGTCTGACATGAGAGGTAACATCCCTCTGGCTGGTGCAGTATAGGTTAACAAGTGAGTTCAAAAGGCAATGCTTTATAAGGTTGCATCCATCATTAAGGGCCCCCACATCACCCAGGACATGCCCTCTTCTCATTACTACCATCAAGGCTCTGCCTTCAGATTTCTGAATGGAAAATGAACCGATGTATACTAGAGGCAATGGCAACAGCAGAAGGCAGGCAGAGCACCACCAAACCCACTGAGTTCTTTCTCCTTGCGTGGGGTTTTTTTCTTATTTTTTAAAGCATAAAAGAGAGAGGGAGAGAGTCTAGCAGAACCACCATCATAATAGTGGGGGCTAAAGACCAAGTGGGAACTTAGAGGCTTTGACTCAAGAGGCATCGATGAGAAGAGGCTGAGGCCAAAGAAACAGGTTAAGAAGGGTAGGTTTTTCCTTTAGTTATTGCTGATTTGGTCTTGGTTGCCTATTGTACAGTACAAGCAGGATGGCAGATATGGCAGTGGAATGCTCCTCCTGTAGGATGTGGGAATTCATGGAACCTGATGACTACACCTGCTGGAAGTGCAGCCAACCCCAGCTCCTAAAAGACAACATTAAGCAGCTGGAACTGCTAGATAATGTTTATAATATAATACTAGATAATACAATTGATGATAAGACTTTTGAACAGATGGTTACACCCAGAGTGCAGAATTCGGGGAGTGGATGGGTGAACATTAAGAGAGGTAAAGGGAGAAGGAAGTCAGTGCAGGGTCCCCCAAGGGCCATTCCCCTCAGCAACAGGTTACTGATGAGGGGTTGACTTATCTGGGCAAGGCAGCAACAACCAGACCAATAGCACTATGGTCAGCTTTGAGCCTCAGAAGGGTAGGGTGAAGTCAGGTGGAGCAATAGTCATAGGAGACTCAATAGTGAGGGGGACAGATAGGAGATTCTGCGGCAGCAAAAGAGATGCCAGGATAGTGTGTTGCTTCCCAGGTGCTAGGGTCCAGGATGTCTCTAAGCGGTTGCAGAATATTCTTGAAGGGGAGGGTGAGCACACAGAGGTTGTGGTACATGTTGGTTCCAATGACAGAGGCAGGAGAGGGGTAGAGGTCCTCACAGTCAGAATAGGAAGATAGCTCAGATGAATGAATGGCTAAGGAAATGGTGCAGAGGGCAGGGTTTCAAGTTCTTGGATCATTGGAACGTTTCCTGGGGAAGGGGTGAACTGTACAAATGCGATGGGTTGCACCTGAACTGGAGGGCTTATACTAGATTTTTAGGGGGCGTGGGGACTGAAGTGAAGAAGCAGACGATGGGGAGGTTGGCACACAAAGTACAGACAGCTTGCAGGGAGTTTGTGAGGAAGGATAGGAAAATGATAGAGCAAAAAAGCAGTCAGCCAGATGGTTTGAGATGTGTTTATTTTAATGCAAGGAGTATCATAAACAAGGCGGATGAATTTAGAGCATGGATCAATACGTGGAACCATGACGTTGTGGCCATTACAGAGACCTGGATGACTCCAGGGCAAGAATGGCTGCTGAGTGTGCTGGGCTTTAAATGTTTCAAAAAGGATAGGGAGGGAATTAAAAGAGGTGGGGTGTGTGGTATTGCTAATCAAGAATAATATCATGGCTACAGGAAAGGAGGAAGTCATGGAGGGATTGTCTACTGAATCAGTGCGGGTGGAAGGCAGAAAAAGGAAGGGGGCAATAACTCCACTGAGTGTTTTTAATAGATTCCCCCGGTAGTAACAGGGACATCGAGGAGCAGATAGGGAGGCAGATTCTGGAACGGTGCAATAATAATAGGGTTATTGTAATGGGTGATTTTAACGTTCCTAATATTGACTGGGATGGAGTTTGTTAGGTGTGTTCAGGAAGATTTCCTGACGCAACATGTAGATAAGCCAACTAGAGGAGAGGCTATACTTGATCTGGTATTGGGAAATGAACCTGGTCAGGTGTCAGATCTTTCGGTGGGAGAGCATTTTGGAGGTAGTGATCACAACTCTATCTCTTTTACCATAGCACTCAAGAGGGATAGGAGCAGACAATTTAGGAAAACATTTAATTAAGGTAGGGGAAAATATGATGCTATGAGGCAGAAACTTGAGAGCATTAATTGGGAGCAGATGTTCTTAAGGAAATGCACGACAAAAATGTAGCAAATGTTCAGGGAACATTTGCATGGTGTTCTGCATAGGTATGTTCCATCGAGGCAGGGAAGGGATGGTAGGGTAAAAGACAATAGACAATAGATAATAGATGCAGGAGTAGGCCATTCGGCTCTTCGTGCCAGCACTGCTATTCACTGTGATCATGGCTGATCATCCACTATCAGTATCCAGTTCTTGCCTTATCCCCATAACCTTTGATTCCACTATCTTTAAGAGCTCTATCCATCTCTTTTTTGAAAGCATCCAGAGACTTGGTCTCCACAGCCTTCTGGGGCAGAGCATTCCATACATCCACCACTCTCTGGGTGAAAAAGTTTTTCCTCAACTCCGTTCTAAGTGGCCTACCCCTAATTCTTAAACTGAAACATGGTGTACAAAGGATGTGGAAAATGTAGTTAGGAAGAAAAGAAAAGGTTCAAGAATCTAGGTACTGACAGAGTTCTAGAAAATAACAAGATTGCCAGGAAAAAGCTTAAGAATGAAATTAGGAAACTAGAAGGGGCCATGAGAAGGCCTTGGTGGGAAGGATTAAGGAGAGCTCCAAAGCATTCTACAAGTATGTGAAGAGCAAGAGGATGAATTGTGTGAGAATAGGACCAATCAAGTGTGACAGTGGGAACGTGTACATGGAGTCGGAGGAGGTAGCGGAGGTACTTAATGAATACTTTGCATCAGTATTCACCAGTGAAAAGAACCTTGGCAATTGTATGGATGACTTACAGCGGACTGAATTGCTTAAGCATATAGACAAAGAAGATGTGCTGGAGCTTTTGGAAAGCATTAAGTTAGATAAGTTGCTGGGACTGGATAAGATATACCCCAGGCTACTGTGGAAAGCAAAGGAGGAAATTGCTGAGCCTCTGGCAATGGTCTTTGCATCATCAATGAGGGTGGGAGAAATACCAGAAGATTGGAGGGTTGCAAATGTTGTTCCCTTGTTTAAGAAAGGGAGTAGAGATAACCCGGGAAATTATAGATCAGTGAGTCTGACTTCAGTGATGGGCAAGTTGTTGGAGAAGATCCTGTGAGGCAGGATTTATGAGCATCTGGAGAGACATAATCTGATTAGAGATAGTTAGCATGGCTTTGTCAAGGGCAGATCGTGCCTTACGAGCCTGATTGAATTCTTTGAGGATATAACAAAACATATTGATGAAGGTAGAGCAGTAGATGTGGTGTATATGGATTTTAGTAAGGCATTTGATAAGGTTCCCCATGCAAGGCTCATTGAGAAAGTAAGGAGGCATGGACTCCAAGGAGACCTTGCTTTTTGGATCTAGAACTGGCTTGCCCACAGGAGGCAAAGGGTGGTTATAGATGAATCGTATTCTGCATGGAGGGCAGTGACCGGTGGTGTTCCACAGGGATCTGTTCTGGGACCCCTCCTCTTTGTGATTTTTATAAATGACTTGAATGACAAAGTAGAAGGGTGGGTTAGTAAGTTTGTTGATGACACAAAAGTTGGCTGTGTTGTAGATAGTCTGGAGGGTTGTCAGAGGTTACAGCAGGACATCAGTAGGATGCAGAACTGGGCTGAGAAGTGGCACGTGGAGTTCAACCCAGATAAGTGTAAAGAAGTTCATTTTATTAAGTCAAATTTGAAGACTGAAAATAGTATTAATGGTACGACTGGTGGCATTGTGGAGGATCATAGAGATCTTGGGGTCTGTATCCATTGGACACTAAAAGCTACTGCGCAGGTTGACAGTGTTGTTGAGAAGGCGTATGGTATGTTGGCCTTCATCAATCGTGGGACTGAGTTCAAGAACCGTGAGGTAATGTTACAACTATATAAGACTTTAGCTTGACCCCACTTGGAGTACTGTGTTCAGCTCACTACAGGAAGGATGTGGAAACCAAAGAAAGGGTGCAGAGGAGATTTACAAGGATGTTGCCTGGATTGGAGAGGGTGCCTTCTGAGGACAGGTTAAGTGAACTTGGCCTTTTCTGCTTGGACGACAGAGGATGAGAGGTGACCTGGTAGACATGTATAAGATGATGAGAGGCATTGATTGTGTGGATAGCCAGAGGCTTGTTCCCAGGGCTGAAATGGCTAACATGAGGAGGAACAGTTTTAAGGTGCTTGGAAGTAGATACGGTGGGGGGCGGGGTGTTAGAGGTAAGTTTTTCACAGAGAATGGTGGGTGTGTGGAATGCACTGCTAGCAAAGGTGGTAGTGGTGGATACAATAGGGTCTTTTAAAAGAGTCTTAGGTAGGTACACGGATCTTAGGAAAATAGAGGGCCATACGATAGGGAAATTCTAGGCAGTTTCTGGAGTACGTCAGCACAACATTGTGGGCCGAAGGGTCTGTAATGTGCTGTAGATTTCTATGTTCTATCTGACTATTTATTTTTAAAAGTTTCATGATATAAGCCAGTGATATTAAACCCGATTCTAATTTTGATTCTATAAAGGATTATGTAAGGCTGGTTCCACAAGTTTATTTTTAAAATTTCCTCCTCATCTATATTCTAACTGGACGTCCCACTTATCTGAGTTTGTGCCCTTTATTCCGAGACTCTCCCACTGTAGACATCCTCTCCAAATCCACTCTACCTAGGCCTTTCAATCTTCGATAGGTTTCAATGAGATTGCCCTTCATTCTTCTAAACTCCATTGAGTACAGCCCCAGAACCTTAAAACAGTCTTCATAAATTAACGCTTTAATTCCTGGAATCATTCTCGTTAACCTCCTCTGGACCCTTTCCAATGCCAGCACATCTTTTGTTAGATAAGGAGCCCAACACCTCTCACATTAGTCCAAGTACGAGAGAGAGAGGTAACATCTCTCCATTACTGGTGCAGCCTAGGTTAACAATTCAGTTATAAAGCATTACGGGAGACATGTTGCACAGTCTTATTTAAAAAAATGTCTGACTCACTCCAACATCTTGATTCTTTTCTACGACAAGAGTGCTGGAGCAACTTTGTACTTATATTCTTTCCAGATGTCGATACTTCCTACACCTCTATGGAGCTGTTGCATTAAGCTCATATATTGTATAAACTTGGCTCAAACATCTGGCTGGATCCTTCACCCAAAACAATTCTTTCACAGTTCTGTGCCAGACCCACAAGCTTCATAACGTCTCCTCATTCAGAGCAACACACACAAAATGCTGAAGTAACTCTTCAGGTCAGGCAGCATCTATGGAGAGGAATAAATAGTTGCTGTTTCAGGCTGAGACCTCTCATCAGGATGGGAAAAGAAGGGGAAGGTTCCAGAGTAAGAAGGTGGGGGGAGGGAAAGGAGGGCAGGCTGGCAGGTTATAGGTGAGACCAGGTGATGGGGGTGGGGGTGGAATGAAGTAAGAAGCTGGGAGGTGATAGGTGGAAAAGGTAAAGGGCTGGAGAAAAAGGAATTTGTTAGGAGACGAGAGTGGACTATGGGAGAAAGGGAAGGAGGAGGGGAACCAGGAGGAGGTGATAGGCAGGTGAGGAGAATAGGTAAGAGGTCAGAGTGGAGAAATGAAGAAGAGGGAATGGGGAGAGGGAAAAAATTACTGGAAAGAGAAATCAATGTTCATGCCATCAGGTTGGAAGCTACCTTGGTGGAATATGAGGTGTTCATCTTCCAAGCTGAATGTGGCCTCATTGTGACAGAAGAGGAGGTCATGTCGGAATGGGAATGGGGAAAGGAATTGAAGTGGTTGGCCACCAGGAAACTCTGTTTTTTGTGGATGGAGTGCAGATGGCATGCTGAAAGTGTTGATTCATGATGTCTACTTTTCCCTGCACATAGGTACTGTACTGTACTGCATGGCCATTTTATCTGTGTAAGAATTATTCACACTGAAACCTACTCTGGCATGCACTGCTCAAGAATGATCAGGCATAGATAACAGAGATGGTATTTTTAAATTTATTTAGAGACACACCATGGTAACAGGCCCTTCCAGCCCAATGAGCCCATGCTGTCCACCTACACCCATGTGACCAATTAACCAACTAACGTGTCGGCCCTTGAAATGTGGGAGGAGAGCAGAGCCCCTGGAGGAAACTCATGAGTCACAAGGAGAACGTACAAACTCCTTACAGGCAGCAGCAGATTGAACCTGTGTCACTGGTACTATAATAGCATGAAAAAATTTTAAAAAGTTAGTTTTATTTGTCACATGTACATCAAAACATTGCAAAATACATTGAAATGCCTCATTTGTTCAAATCAAATCTGCAAGGATTTTGCTGGGCAGCCAGCAAGTGTTGCCATGCTTTTGGTGCCAACATAACGTGCACAACATACTAGTCCTA
The DNA here is from genome assembly GCF_963921235.1 of Mobula hypostoma. NCBI lineage: Eukaryota > Metazoa > Chordata > Chondrichthyes > Myliobatiformes > Myliobatidae > Mobula > Mobula hypostoma. The sequence goes on along the minus strand of NC_086100.1, from coordinate 3,540,030 downwards.
ACCTCTATGTCTTTGCAGTGTGGAAGGAAAGTAGAGGGACCACGCGCAGTCACGGCGAGAACGTACAAACTCCTTACAGACAGCAGAGGGAAATGAACCTCAGTCTTACAGCTGGCTACCACTACGCTGCCGTGTTGCCTGTATTTACTTCCTATTTTCTCTTATACCTGATCAGGGAATAGTTATCCTCAAGATTGTTTAATGCCATTTCCAGTACACAATGTAAAAGAGAAAATAATTGTTACTCGGGATCCGATACTGCACAAGAAAACACAATAGGATCAAAACACAATAATAATAAAAACACATAATAAACATAAATATATAAGATAGCTTATATACATAAATTGATTGTATGTCTATAAAGTGATACTAGGCACAGTAGTGTCTGTACATAAGGTGACTCTATCTCTGGCTCTAAAGTAGTGGTGAAGTTGGCAGGTGGAGGTGTTGATCAGCCTTACTGCTTCGGGAAAGTAAATGTTTTTGCCACTATGAGGCCATGCTCAGGGTGGAGGAGCAGCACTTCATATTCCATCTCGGTCGCCTCCAAATTGATGGCATGAATATCGATTTCTCTTTCCAGTAATTTTCTACTTCTCCCTTTTCCCTCTTCTTCAGTTCCCCACTCTGGTCTCTTACCACTTCTCCTCACCTGCCTATCACCTCCCCCTGGTGCCCCCCCTTCAATTTCTCCCTTGGTCCACTATCCTCTCCCAGCAGATTCCTTCTTCTCCAGCCCTTTACCTTTTCCATCTATCCAGCTTCCTACTTCAACTGCTTCCTCACCCATCTGGTTTCACCTATCACCTAGCTTGTCCTCCTTCCCCTTCCCCCATCTTCTTATTCTTGTTGAGTTCCTCCAGCATTTTGTATTTGTTGCTTCGGATATCCAGCATCTGTAGACCTTTCTCGTGTTTTTAACTGATTTTGAGTCTGGTGGTCCTGGCATAGATGCGACGTAGCATCCTCCCTGATTGCGGAGGTCCATGAGCAGGGTGGGTGGGATCCCTCATGATGTTACTGGCACTTTTCCTCCACCTTTCTGTTTATACGTCCTTGATGGCGGGTAGGCTGGTGCTGGTGATATGTTGGGTTGTTCTGACTACCTGTTGTAGAGCCTTTCTGTTCAGTGCAGGACAGTTTCCAAACCCTGCAGTGATACGGCTTGCACCTACTCTCTACTGTGCACCTGGAGAAGGACATGAGTCTCGATGTGCAGTCCAGCTGTCTTCAGCCTCCTCAGAAAGTAAAAGCCACATCCACTCGATTCTACAGAGGCGTGGTTGAGAGTGTGCTGACCTTTTGCATCACAACCTGGTACTCCAGCAGCAGTGCTGTCGACAAAAAAGCCTTGCAGAGGGTGGTTAGGGGAGCAGAGAAGGTTATTGGGGTCTCCCTACCTTCTGTCCAAGACCTCTTTCAGAGTCAATGCCTCCAGAAGACACGGTACATCATTAAAGACCCCTCACACCCTCTCCATGAACTGTTTGTTCTTCTGCCATCAGGCAAACGTTACAGGAGCATCAAAACTAAAACCACAAGGCTACTAAACAGCTTCCTCCCACAGGCAGTCAGACTGCTAAATAGCTGCTCCACCTGACTCTGCTTTGGACACTTTTAACTTGCACTGATCACTTATAACTGATTTTAACTGACATGTGGCTATTGTGTTTTACTATTTATTGTTATGTTTATTATTTAGTATTGCGTTTGTTATGTTATGATTGCACTGCTCCTGAGAAACGCTGTCTCATTCTGCCCTGCAGAGCTGATGTAGGGGTAGAATGACAATAAAGTTTTTTGAATCTTTGAATCTATACCTTCAATCCTAACCTCATTCTTCACTCATTCCCCCTCATTCTTCTAAACTCAAGTGAGTATAGGCCCAGAGCCATCATACATTAACCCTTCCATTCCTGGAATCATTCTCATGAATCTGCTCTGGACCCTCTCCAATCTCAGCACATCTTTTCTTTATTAAGGGGCCCAGAACTGCTCACATAGTATCATGGAGTGATGCAAGATGGTGATTCTAAATTAAACTCTTGCCAATCAGTCCTTAACAGGAGAGATTCTGCAGATGCTGGTAATCTGGAGTAACACACACAAAATGCTGGAGGAACATCTACAGATGACGTTTCAGCTCAGGACCCTTCTTCAAGGCTGGAGAGCAAGGGGGCAGAAGCCAGAATAAGAATAAGATGTTGCCTGGGTTTCATCTCCTAAGTTACAGAGAAAGGTTGAACAAGTTAGGTCTTTATTCTTTGGAGTGCAGAAGGTTGAGGGGGGACTTGATAGAGGTGTTTAAAATTATGAGGGGGATTGATAAGAGTTGACGTGGATAGGCTTTTTCCATTGAGAGTGGGGGAGATTCAAACAAGAGGACATGAGTTGAGAGTTAAGGGGCAAAAGTTTAGGGGTAATATGAGGGGGAACTTCTTTACTCAGAGAGTGGTAGCTGTGTGGAACGAGCTTCCAGCAGAAGTGGTTGAGGCAGGTTCAATGTTGTCATTTAAAGTTAAATTGGATAGACATATGGACAGGAAAGGAATGGAGGGTTATGGGCTGAGTGCAGGTTGGTGGGACTACATAGAACACAGAATAGTACAGCACATTACAGTCCCTTTGGCCCACAATGTTGTGCCGACCATCAAACCCTGCCTCCCATATAACCCCCCACCTTAAATTCCTCCATATACCTGTCTAGTAGTCTCTTAAGCTTCACGAGTGTATCTGCCTCCACCACTGACTCAGGCAGTGCATTCCATGCACCAACCATTCTCTGAGTAAAAAACCTTCCTCTAATATCCCCCTTGAACTTCCCACCCCTTACCTTAAAGCCATGTCCTCTTGTATTGAGCAATGGCACCCTGGGAAAGAGGCAATGGCTATCCACTCTATCTATTCCTCTTATTATCTTGTACACCTCTATCATGTCTCCTCTCATCCTCCTTCTCTCCAAAGAGTAAAGCCCTAGCTCCCTTAATCTCTGATCATAATGCATACTCTCTAAACCAGGCAGCATCCTGGTAAATCTCCTCTGTACCCTTTCCAATGCTTCCACATCCTTCCTATAGTGAGGCAACCAGAAATGGACACACTACTCCAAGTGTGGCCTAACCAGAGTTTTATAGAGCTGCATCATTACATCGCAACTCTTAAACTCTATCCCTCGACTTACGTAAGCTAACACCCCATAAGCTTTCTTAACTACCCTATCTACCTGTGAGGCAACTTTCAGGGATCTGTGGACATGTACCCCGAGATCCCTCTGCTCCTCCACACTACCGAGTATCCTGCCATTTACTTTGTACTCTGCCTTGGAGTTTGTCCTCCCAAAGTGTACCACCTCACACTTCTCCGGGTTGAACTTCATCTGCCACTTCTCAGCCCACTTCTGCATCCTATCAATGTCTCTCTGCGATCTTCAACAATCCTCTACACTATCTACAACACCACCAACCTTTGTCATCTGCAGACTTGCCAACCCACCCTTCTACCCCCACATCCAGGTCGTTAATAAAAATCATGAAATGTAGAGGTCCCAGAACAGATCCTTGTGGGACACCACTAGTCACAACCTTCCAATCTGAATGTACTCCCTCCACCACCACCCTCTGCCTTCTGCAGGTAACCCAATTCTGAATCCACCTGGCCAAACTTCCCTGGGTGACTTTCTGAATAAGCCTACCGTGTGGAACCTTGTCAAATGCCTTAGTAAAATCCATATAGATCACATCCACTGCACTACCCTCATCCATATGCCTGGTCACCTCCGCAAAGAACTCTATCAGGCTTGTTAGACACGATCTGCCCTTCACAAAGCCATGCTGACTGTCCCTGATCAGACCATGATTCTCTAAATGCCTATAGATCCTATCTCTAAGAATCTTTTCCAACAGCTTTCCCACCACAGACGTAAAGCTCACTGATCTATACCCGGACTATCCCTACTACCTTTTTTAGGTGAGAGTAAGAGTTTGGCACGGACTAGAAGGGCCAAGATGGCCTGTTTCCGTGCTGTAATTGTTATATGGTTAAGAAGGTGGAGGGCAATAGACAACTTGCCATTCCCATTCTGACATGTCAATCCATGGCCTCCACTGAGCTCGGAGAAGCAACACCTGATTCCATCAGGCGGCCTCCAACCTGGTGGCATAAACATCAATTTCTCCGACTTCCAGTAATTAATACCCCCTCCTTTCCCTTTTTCCATTCCCATTCTGGTTACCCTCTCACCCCTTCTCTTTTCACCTGCCCATCACCTCCCTCTTGTGCCCCTTCCTCCTTCCCTTTGTTCCATGGTCCACTGCTTTCTCCTATCAGATTCTTTCTTCAGCCCCTTACATCTTCCACCTCCTGTCTCCTAACTCTGTAATTCATCCTGTCTCCCCCAACCACGCACCTTCCCACTCACCTAGTCTCACCCATCACTTGCCAACTTGTCCTCCTTCACCTCGGCCCACCATCTTATTCTGGCTTCTTCTTCATTCCTTTCCAGTCCCAATAAGGGGTCTCAGCCCAAAACATCAACTGTTTATTCCTTTCCATAGATGCTTCCCGACCTGCTGAGTTCTTCTAGCATTCTGTGTGCATTCCCAATCAGTCGTCGGTATGAGCTGCATACAGTGGATCCTGGTTAATTGGGCCATTGGTTATTTGGGACAACTCTTCAAGAACAAAAACTAATTGACAAAATTGTCGGGGTTTCCTTCATTTATTTGGGACACTCTGCTGTTTAATTACAGGAGACTGTTGCAGGACAGTTTTTAAGTTACGTCAGTCACATGCACTCGTGTGGCAATGATTTGTGTCACTGATAGTTGGCAAGAAATAAGCAGTAAGACAATTCAGAACTGTTTTGCTCACTGTGGTTTTAAGCATTCAGGTTTGGAGATGCCATAAACGACCGGGAGTGAAAAAGAAACAATTTCACTACTTCAACAAGTTAGGAACTATGAAGAACTTGATGGTCATCTTGAATGTTATCTTTGATCCCCATCGGACACTCAGCTCTCACCTGTTGCTTCAAGTAACTAGTTGCATACAATAGCGGCCACTCCTTGGTACACAGCTTTGATAGGCAAGCTAAACCATGCGTATCTAATGGGTCTCATACCCCAGTGAATTTGGGACCTGCCTGACCAAGCATGTGAATTCAGCTCCAGCTGACTGAGCGGAAGAAACTTACAGTGAGATCCGGTGGCCAGGATGACCCCTCTGTGACACTTCATGGAGAGCAAACAGCACGATGAGGCACAGGAGAAGTCATGGTCATCCACTGTAACCAAGAAAGACACCAGTTGTGGTGACTATTTGTACCACTGTACCTAGACTTTCAAGGTTGAAAGAGTGGCACTGCCCCAGTTTAAAAACTCTCCCACACAGGTTTCCTGTCATTGTCGGATGAGACGGACAAACATCAGTAATATAAATTATGTTCTAATTTGTTTCTGTATTTGTTCTGTATTTCATTTAATTTCATAATTTGTTACTCAGTTAAACAGTGGTTTGTCTTTTTAATACATTTTTAAGTATTTCAATGAAACTTCGGCTAATTGACCGCTTAATTAGGCCAAAGTGTACTGATCCCGATGTGTCCCAGTTAACTGGAATCCACTGTATAAGTTAGATCTCCAGCTGCAATACTTTTAATACTTCAATGCAACAGGTATCTGTTACATTAAAGGACCAAGGAGAATATTTTGGTGGCTTGCAGTCTTTCAGCTAAGGAGAGTAAGTTGAGTATTTTTGTTTGTTCATCACAGGGTAACACTATTAGCCTGAGATAAAATGTTCCAGGCTGCTATTCAGTTTAATAAGCTGCAGAAAAAGACACATTTTTGATTTTTATAATTAAGTAATTAAAATGTTGTCCAAGGGAAGGGAATTAGGACCCATACAGCTTGGCACCAGTGTCGTCGCAGAACAATGTGTGATTAAATGCCTTGCTCAAGGACACAACACGTTGCCTCGGCTGGGGCTCGAACTCACGACCTTCAGGTCGCTAGTTCAATGCCTTAACCACTTGGCCATGTGGCCACTGCAATACATAATAATAAAAACTATGAATTACAGCATATAAGAATAAAAAGTTAGGTAAAAAGAGAACAAAATAGTGGGGTAGTGTAAATAACACACACAAAATGCTGGCGGAACTCAGCAGGCCAGGCAGCACCTATGGAAAAGCATACAGTCGAAGTTTCGGGCTGAGACCCTTCAGCAGGACTGGAGAAAAATGATGAGGAGTCAGAGAAAGAAGGTGGGGGAAGGGAGGAAGAAACACAAGGTGAAAGGTGAAACAGAAGGAGCAGTGAAGAAAAGAGCCAGGAAGTTGGTGGTGAATGAGATACAGGGCTGGAGAACGGGGAATCTAATAGGAGAGGACAGCAGGCCATGGAAGAAAGAAAAGGGGGAGGATCACCACAGGGAGGTGATGGGCAGGCAAGGACTTAGGTGAGAGAGGGAAAAGGGGATGGGGAATGGTGAAAGAGCTGTGCGGTGGGGGGTCCTTACTGGAAATTTTAGAAATCGATGTTTATGCCAGCAGGTTGGAGGCTAGCCAGACAGTCCTCCAACCTGAGTGTGGCCTCTTCGCAACAGTAGAGGAGGCCATGGATGGATATGTCGGAAAAGGAATGGGAAGTGGAATTAGCATGGGTGGCCACTGGGAGATCCTGCTTCTGGTGGACTGACTGTATGTGCTCAGCAACACTGGGAGCATTGGATACAGGTGAAGTGCCCCCTCACCTGAAAGAAATGTTGGGGGCCCTGAATGGTAGTGAGGGAGGAGTTGAAGGGGCAGTGTGGAACTGCCCTAGTGCAGTGGCTTTTCCACTTTGAAAACTCTCCCACACAGGTTTGCTGTCACTGTCAGATGTGATGGACAACCACCACAGTTATCAGAAAATGTGGCAATTCAGAGTTAAAGCAAGCATGAATGGGTATTTCCACTTTGGATTCAGATGTATTTATCACATGTAAATGGAAGCATACAGTGAAATGCATCGTTTGTGTTAACAACAAATACATGTATGAATGTGCTGCGGGCAGACCAGCAGTGTCGCTACACGTTTGTTGGATCCTGATGTTTTGATCCAATGTTCTTTCAGAAGTCAAGAAAGAAGCAAAAAACTTGTTGCATCACGATAGTTTTATTAAGTGCTAATAGAACAAAGAGAGTTGGAAGCATAGCTTGCCCACAATACTTGGCAGAACATAGCAAGCAACAAAACAACTGCAGCAAAACAAGATTAAACTGCTTTGCTTCTGGCAAAAATACCTTTCAAGGTTCAAAATTCAAGATTCAAGCTTGTTTAATGTAATTTCCAGTTCACAAGTGTAAAGGAGAACAAAATAATTGTTACTCCTGATCAGATGCAGCACAAAAAAACGCAATAAGATAAAGAACACAATAATTATTTTAAAAAATACTATCAATATAAATATGTAAGATAGCTTAAATACATAGACTGATTTTATGTCCATCATGTGATACAAGGTATAGGAGTATCTGTACATAGGGTGACTCTGGCAGGAGATGATATATTGGTGGTAGCTGGGGGTGTGGAGGGGTGGGTTAGTGGGTGCAGGTGTTGATCAGTCTTCGTGCTTGGGGAAAGGAACTGTGGTGAGTCTAGTTGTTCTGGGATGGATGCTACGTAGCTTCTTTCCTGATGGGAGTGGGACAAACAGTCCATGAGCAGGGTGAGTGGGAGTCTTCATGATGTCCCGGCACCTTTCTGATAGTGGCTAGGCTGGTTCTGAGAAGGAGCAAAGTTGCTGCAGTTTCTTTGGATCCTGTTTCCTGTACCCTGTAACTACACTGCTCTTTAAGTAAATTAACTTTGTAGGCTCCACAGTTGACCAAGTGCTGTGAGTTCTGAGACTCCAGCCACCTGATAGTCATCAACAGACACTCGGAAATAATTGACTATAGAAACTGTCAAATTTATGTGATCTCAGGAAAAGAAAATTTACAGGATTGCAACTCTAACCTCATCCTGACCTTTAACTCGAACATCAATACACAGAAATGTATTTTTTCCATCTGCAAAAAACACAATTTCCCAGTGCCTAACCATTTTAATTCCATTCCCCATTCCCATTCTGACATGTCGGTCCATGGCCTCTTCTACTGCCTCAACGAGGACACTGTCAGGGTGGAAGAGAAGCACCTCATACCCTCCAACCTGATGGCATATAACCATATAACAATTACAGCACAGAAACAGGCCATCTTGGCCCTTCTAGTCCATGCCAAACTCTTACTCTCACCTAGTCCCACCGACCTGCACTCAGCCCATAACCCTCCATTACTTTCCTGTCCATATAGCTGTCCAGTTTAATTTTAAATGACAACATTGAACCTGCCTCAACCACTTCTGCTGGAAGCTCATTCCACACAGCTACCACTCTCTGAGTAAAGTTCCCCCTCAGGTTACCCCTAAAACCTGTCCATATACTTGTCTAGTAGTCTCTTAAACTTCACTAGTGTATCTGCCTCCACCACTGACTCAGGCAGTGCATTCCAGGCACCAACCACTCTCTGAGTAAAAAACCTTCCCCTAATATCCCCTTTGAACTTCCCACCCCTTACCTTAAAGCCATGTCCTCTTGTATTGAGCAGTGGTGCCCTGGGGAAGAGGCACTGGTTGTCCACTCTATCTGTTCCTCTTTATATCATGTATACCTTGATCATGTCTCCTCTCATCCTCCTTTTCTCCAAGGGGCTCCCTTAATCTCTGATCATAATGCATACTCTCTAAACCAGGCAGCATCCTGGTAAATCTCCTCTGTACCCTTTCCAATGCTTCCACATCCTTCTTATAGTGAGGCGATCAGAACTGGACACAGTACTCCAAGTGTGGCCTAACCAGAGTTTTATAGAGCTGCATCATTACCTCGCAACTCTTAAACTCTATCCCTCGACTTATGAAAGCTAACACCCCATAAGCTTTCTTCACTACCCTATCCAACTACCCTTTCTTCACCTGTGAGGCAACTTGAACATTGATTTCTCTAAGTCCTGGCAATTTCTCACCCCTTCCCTTTCTCTCTTTTTCCGTTGCCCATTCTGACTACTTTCTTACCCCTTCTTTTCTCCTCATCTGCCAATTACCTCCCTCTAGTTAACCCCCTCCTTCCTTTTCTCCCATGGTCCACTTTCTTCTATCAAATTCATTCTTCTCCATCCTTTTACCTTATAATCTCCCAGCTTCTTACTTCACCCCCCTCCCCCACCCACCTGTCTTCACTTGTAACCTTCCAGCTTGTCCTCTTGCCCTCCCCACCTTCTTATTCTTGTTTCTTCCCCCTTCCTTTCCAGTCCTGATGAAGGATTTTGGCCTGAAACTTTGCCAGTTTATTCATTTCCATATATGCTGACTGATTCGCTGAGTTCCTCCAGTATTTTGAGTGTGTTGCTCTGGATCTCCAGTATCTGTAGAACCTCTTGTGTTTTGTGTTATTTTCACCCTTGTCAGAGGTTACTCGATGGGGACAGCGCCATGGGGACTGGTTGATGCGTGAATGCACACTCTCGGTTACCTCAGAATCCGTTAAGGCCAACTGAACACCTCTTAAAGTACTGCTGTTAAAGAGAGAGGTGAACCTTATTCATCATGTGTACGTTGAAAGGCATCGTTTGCATCCAGGGGTGTGCTGGGGGGCAGCCCATAAATGTCACCATGCCTCTGGCACCAACATAGAGCTTACGAACCCTAACCCATACATCTTTAGACTGTGGGAGGAAACCGGAGCAGCTGACGGAAACCCACGCAGGCATGGGGAGAACGTACGAACTCCTTACAGATGGTGGCAGAAATTGAACCCTGATCATTGGCTCAATTGATCCCCAAAACTGTGGTTATTTAGCAAAACATTGCAGTAGACAAATTTATACTGAGCAGGGTTCTGTATTAACCAGGAACCTGGATTCCAGTGACATTTTTTGAGCAATCCAAATTTCTCCTCACAATTTGGACAGGTTTCCTGCTTGACAGAGAATAAAGATTAGCTTTATTTGTCACATCAAAACATACAGTGACATGTGTCATTTGCATCAATGACCAACACAGTCTGAGCATGTGCTGGGGCAGCCCGCAAGTGTCGCCATGCTTCAGGTACCAACATAGCATGCCCACAAATTACTCATCCTAGCCTGTAGCTCTTTGGAATGTGGGAAGAAACCAGAGCACCCAGAAGAAAGCTACGTGATCACAGGGTAATTGTTCACACTCCTTTCAGACAGCGGTACGAATTGAACCCCAACATAAGTGGGCAGTGTAAAGTGTTATGCTAGCCGTTATGAAATCCATGCAACTGCTTGAGAACCACCCAAGGGTCAGAAGTGTTCTCAGTTTGACATGCTCTTGAGATCCACCCAATGGGCAGAGGTAATCTCCTGCCTTCTTCCCATATCCCTTGATGCCCTGACTAATCAACCTCTGCCTTAAATATGCGTAAAGATGTGGTCCACACAGCTGCTTGTGGCAAAGAATTCCACAGATTCACCACTCTCTGGCTAAAGAAATTCCTCCTCATCTCCGTTCTAAAAGGATGACCCTCTGTTTTGTGGCTGTGTCCATTGGTCTCTAACTCTCCCACAGGAAACATCCTCTCCACATCAATTCTACCAAGATCTTTCACCATTTTAAAAACGCAAACAACAGGAATTCTGCAGATGCTGGAAATTCAAGCAACACACATCAAAGTTGCTGGTGAACGCAGCAGGCCAGGCAGCATCTCTAGGAAGAGGTGCAGTCGACGTTTCAGGCCGAGACTCAGGGCCTGCTGCGTTCACCAGCAACTTTTATGTGTCTTTCACCATTTGATAGTTTTCAAAGAGGTTAGCCCTCATTCTTCTGAATTCTAGTGAATACAGGCCCAGAGCCATCAGACACTCTTTATATGACAAGCCGCTCAACCTTGGAATCATTTTTGTGAACCTCCTTTCAACCCCTTCCAGTTTCAGCACATCCTTGCTAAGACAGGGTGCCCAAACCTGCTCACAATTCTCCAAGTGAGGCCTCGCCAGCACTTTAAAAAAGTTTCAACAAATTTTCACTTTGATATTCCAGTCCTTTTGAAATGAATGCTAACATTGCATTGGCCTTCCTCCCCACAGACTCAACCTGCCAACCTTTCAGGAATCCTGCACAAGGACTCCCAAGACCCTTTCCACCTCAGTTTTTTGTAGTTTCTCTCCATTTCGAAAAGAGTCAACCCTTTCATTTCTTCTACCAAAGTCCACGACCATACACTTCTTGACACTGTATTCCATCAGCCACTTCTTTACCCATTCTCCTCATATGTCTAAGTCCTTCTGTAGCCTCTCTACTTTCTCAAAGCTACCTGTCCCTCCACCTGTCCTCATATAATTGGCAAATTTTGCAACATCAATTCTGTTATTCAAATCATTGACATATAATATAAAAAGAATCGGTCCCAACACACGCCTGTGGACACCACTAGTTACCAGCAGCCAGTCAAAAAAGACTCCCTTTATTGTGGTGTATATGGATTTCAGCAAGGCATTTGATAAGGTACCCCATGCAAAGCTTATTGAGAAAGTAAGAAGGCATTGGGTCCAAGGGGACATTGCTTTGTGCATCCAGAACTGGCTTGCCCACAGAAGGCAAAGTGTAGTTGTAGAGGGGTCATATTCTGCATGGAGGTCGGTGACCAGTGGTGTGCCTCAAGGATCTGTTCTGGGACCCTTACTCTTCGTGATTTTTATAAATGACCTGGATGAGCAAATGGAGGGATGGGTTAGTAAATTTGCTGATGACACAAAGATTGGGGCTGTTGTGGATAGTGTGGAGGGCTGTCAGAGGTTACAGTGGGACATTGATAGGATACAAAACAGGGCTGAGAAGTGGCAAATGGAGTTCAACCCAGATGAGTGTGAAGTGGTTCTTTTTGGTAGGTCGAATATGATGGCAGAATATAATATTGATGGTAAGACTCTTGGCAGTGTGGAGGATCAGAGGGATCTTGGGGTCTGAGTCCATAGGCGCTCAAAGCAGCTGCGCAGGTTGACTCTGTGTTTAAGAAGGCATACGGTGTATTGGCCTTCATAAATCATGGAATTGAATTTAAGAGCCGAGAGGTAATGTTGCAGCTATATAGGACCCTGGTCAGACCCCACTTGGAGTACTGTGCTCAGTTCTGGTCACCTCACTACAGGAAGGACGTGGAAACCATAGAAAGGGTGCAGAGGAGATTTACAAGGATGTTGCCTGGATTGGGAAGCATGCCTAATGAACACAGGTTGAGTGAACTCGGCCTTTTCTCCTTGGAGTGACGGAGGATGAGAGGTGACCTGTTAGAGGTGTATAAGATGATGAGAGGCATTAATTGTGTGGATAGTCAGAGGCTTTTTTCCCAGGGCTGAAATGGCTGCCATAAGAGACACAGGTTTAAGGTGCTGGGGAGTAGGTACAGAGGAGATGTCAGGGGTACGTTTTTTATGCAGAGAGTGGTGAATGCGTGGAATGGACTGCCAGCAATAGTGGTGGAGGTGGATACGACAGGGTCTTTTAAGAGACTTTTGGATAGGAACATGGAGCTTAGAAAAATAGAGGGCTATGGGTAACCCTAGTAATTTCTAAGGTAGGGACATGTTTGGCACAACTTTGTTGGCTGAAGGGCCTGTATTGTGCTGTAGGTTTTCTATATTTCTATGTTTCTATTCCCACTCTTTGCCACCTACCATCAACCACTGCTTTATCCATGCTAGGATCTTGCCTAAGGTACCATGGGCTCTTGCTTGTTCAGCAGCCTCATGTGTGGCATCTTGTCTCAGGCCTTTTGAAAATCCATATACACAACATCAACCGATTCTCCTTTGTCTAACCTGCTTGTTACTTCCTTAAAGACTTCTCAATGGATTTGTCAGGCAAGATTTTCCCTTGAGGAAGCCATGCTGACTACAGCCTATTTTATCATGTGCCTCCAAGTACCCTGAAACCTCATGTTTAATAATCTACTCATACATAGAGGTGTATAAGATGATGAGAGGCATTGATTGTGTGGATAGCCAGAGGATTATCCCAGGGCTGAAATGGCTAACACAAGCAGACATAATTTTAAGGTGCTTGGAAGTAGGTACAAGGGGGATGACAGAGGTAATTCTTTTCTCAGAGAGGGTGGTGGGTGCAGGGAATGCACTCCCAGTGAAGTTGCTGGAGGCAGATACAATGGGGTCTTTTAAAAGAGTCTTAGATAGGTACACGGAGCTTAGAAAAGTAGAGGGCTATATGGTAGGAAAATTCTAGGCAGTTTCTACAGTAGGTTATTTACAAGGAGGAGATTTACAAGGATGTTGCCTGGATTGGGGAGCGTGCCTTATGAGAATAGGCTGGGTGAACTCAGCCTTTTCTCCTTGGAGCGGCGGAGGATGAGAGGTGACCCGATAGAGGTGTATATGATGATGAGAGGCATTGATTGTGTGGATAATCAGAGGCTTTTTCCCAGGGCTGAAATGGCTAACACAAGAGGGCACAGTTTTAAGGTGCTTGGAAGTAGGTACAGAGGCGATGTCAGGGGTAAGTTTTTTTTATGCAGAGAGTGGTGAGTGTACAGAATGGGCTGCCGGTGGTGATGGTGGAGGCAGATACAATAGGGTCTTTTAAGAGACTCCTGGATGGGTACATGGAGCTTATAAAAATAGAGGGCGATGGGTAACCCTAGGTAATTTCTAAACCAAGTGTATGTTCAGCACAGCATTGTGGGCCAAAGGGCCTGTATTGTGCTGCAGATTTCTATTTTTTTTATCTTCCCAACCACTGAGGTCAAACTAAGTGGCCTATCGTTTCATTTCTTCTGCCTCTCTCCCTTCTTTTTCCAGTCTTCCGGAACCATTCCAGATTCCAGTGATCCTTGAAAGATCATTACAAATGCCTCCATGATCTCTTCTTCCACCTCTTTCAGAACTCTGGGGTATACACCATCTGGTCCAAGTGACTTATCTACCTTCAGATCTTTCAGTTTCCCAAGAACCTTCTCTCTAGTAATGGTATCTTCACATACTTCATGACCACTGACACCTGAAACTTTCACCATACTGCTAGTGTCTTTCACACCTCATGCAACATACTTATTCAGTTCATCCACTATTTCATTGTCTCCCATTACTACCTCTCCAGCATTGTTTTGCAGTGGTCTGATATCTACTCTCGCTTCTCTTTTACACTTTATGTATCTGAAGAAACTTTTGGTATCCTCTTTTGAATCAACTTTTGGTGATCTTAGCTATTTATGAGAAATTAACATTCTTAAACAGTCAACAAGAAAATATCATTCCAGCTGCCTCTCTGGCTTGACCGATATTAAAAAACTTAGACAAAGTGTAAATGCATAACTATACTCATTGGCTTCTATGCCCTAACCCACATGACAAATTATCCATAATAAACATGCTCCACAAAGTACAATACAGACAGAAAGTAGATACATGGCTCCTTCCAGTACATTGCAATACATAATAATAGTAAAACTATTAATTAAAATTATATATACATTTAAATTAAGTAAGTAGTACAAAAACAGAGCAAAAAAAAAGAGTTCAAAAAACTAGGTAATGATAGAGATCTAGAAGATTATAAGGCTAGCAGGAAGGAGCTAATGAATGAAATTAGGAGAGTCAGAAGGGGCCATGAGAAGGCCTTGGTGGACAGGATTAAGGAAAACCCCAAGGCATTCTACAAGTATGTGAAGAGCAAGAGGGTAAGACGTGACAGAATAGGACCAATGAAGTGTGACAGTGGGAAAGTGTGTATGGAACCAGAGGAGATAGCAAATGTACTTAATGAATACTTTGCTTCAGTATTCACTATGGAAAAGGATCTTGGCGGTTGTAAGGATGAACTTACAGAATATTGAAAAGCTTGGGCATATAGACATTAAGAAAGAGGATGTTCTGGAGCTTTTGGAAAGCATCAAGTTGGATAAGTCTCCAGAACTGGACGAGATGTACCCCAGGCTACTGTGGGAGGTGAGGGAGGAGATTGCTGAGCCTCTGGAAATGATCTTTGCATCATAGGCGGGGACGGGAGAGGTTCCAGAGGATTAGAGGATTGCAGATGTTCTTCCATTATTCAAGAAAGGGAGAAGAGATAGCCCAGGAATTATAGACCAGTGAGTCTTACTTCAGTGGTTGGTAAGTTGATGGAGAAGGTCCTGACAGGCAGATTTATGAACATTTGGAGAGGTATAATATGATTAGGATTAGTCAGCATGCCTTTGTCAAAGGCAAGTTGTGCCTTACAAGCCTGATTGAATTTTTTGAGGATGTGACTAAACATATTGTTGAAGGAGAGCAGTAGATGTAGTGTCTATAGATTTCAGCAAGGCATTTGATAAGGTACTCCATGTAAGACTTATTGAGAAAGTAAGGAGGCATGTGATCCAAGGGGAACTTGCTTTGTGGATCCAGAATTGTCTTGTCCACAGAAGGCAAAGAGTGGTTGTAAGTGGCTCATATTCAGCATGGAGGTTGGTGACCAGTGGTGTGCCTCTGGGATCTGTTCTGGGACCCCTTCTCTTCGTGATTTTTATAAATGACTTGGATGAGCAAGTGGAGGGATGGGTTAATAAATTTGCTGATGATACAAAGCTTGGGGTGTTGTGGATAGTGAGGAAGGCTGTCAGAGGTTACAGCGGGACATCAATAGGATGCAAAACTGGGCCGAGATGTGGCAGATGGAGTTCAACCCAGATAAGTGTGAAGTGGTTCATTTTGGTAGGTCAAATATGATGGCAGAATATAGTATTAATGATAAGACTCTTGGCAGTGTGGAGGATCAGAGGGATCTTGGGGTCTGAGTCTATAGGACACTCAAAGCTGCTGCGCAGGTTGACTGTGTGGTTAAGAGGACATACAGTGTATTGGCCTTCATCAACCATGGGATTGAGTTCAAGAACCGAGAGATAATGTTGCAGCTGTGTAAGACCCTGGTGAGACCCCACTTGGAGTACTGTACTCAGTTCTGGTTACCTCACTGCAGGAAGGATTTGGAAACTATAGAAAGGGTGCAGAGGAGATTTACAAGGATGTTGCCTGGATTGGGGAGCATGCCTTATGAAAATAGGTTGAGTGAACTCGGCCTTTTCTCCTTGGAGCACTGGAGGATAAGAGGTGACCTGATAGAGGTGATAAGATGATGAGAGGCATTGATTGTATGGATAGTCAGAGGCTTTTCCCAGGGCTAAAATGGCTAACACGGGAGGGCACAGTTTTAAGGTGCTTGGAAGTAGGTACAGAGGAGATGTCAGGGGTAGGTTTTTTACTCAGAGAGTGGTGAGTGCGTGGAACAGACTGCCGGTGACGGTGGTGGAGGCGGAAACGATAGGGTCTCTTAAGAGACTCCTGGATAGGTACATGGAGCTTAAAGAAATAGAGGGCTATGGGTAACCCTAGGTAATTTTTAAAGTAAGTACACGTTCGGCACAGCATTGTGGGCTGAACGGCCTGTATGTGCTGTAGGTTGTCGATGTTACTATGTTTTATTGTCCATTCAGAAATTTGATAACAGAGGGGAAGAAGCTGTTCCTGAAACATTGAGTATACGTCTTCAGGCTCCTGTGCCTCCTCCATGATGGTAGCAATGAGAAGAGGGTATGTCCTGGGTGATAGGGTCCTTAAAAAATGGATGCTGTCTTTTTGAGGCATTGCCTTTTGAAGATATGACTTGGTAGAGGTGTATCTGATGACGGGTGATGTGGGCAGACTGAACAGCCACCAACGTTTTTCCCCAGAGTGGAAATGGCTAATTCAAGAGGGCATAATTTTAAGGTAGTTGCAGAGGTTTTTACACATATTGCTCCACTTTTCTCGGAGTCCTCAGTCACCTTATACTTAGCCATCAGCAGGAAGCCACACAGTTGAAGTAAAGGACATCCATTGGGAAAGGTGCCGGAAAAGGGCCAGTAACACCATGAAGGATCCCACCCAGCCTGCTCATGGACTGTTTGTCCCACTCCCATCAGGGAGACTATGTAGTATCCACACCAGAATTGCCAGACTCAAAAACAGTTCCTTTCCCCAAGCAGTAAGACTGATCAACACCTCCACCCTCTAACCCACCCCTCCACACCTCCAACCACCACTACTTTATCATTTCCTGTCAGAGTCACCTTATGTACAGACACTCCTGTGCCTAGTGTCACTTTATGGACATACAATCAACCTATGTACATAAGCTATCTTATGTATTTATATTTATTGTGTTTTATTATTATTGTGTTCTTTATCTTAATGTGTCTTTTTGTGCTGCAAAGGATCCAGAGTAACAATTATTTTGTTCTCCTTTACACTGTGTATTGGAAATGACATTAAACAATCTTGAATCTTGAATTATGAGAGGGCATAATTTTAAAATGATTGGAGAGGTTTTTACACATGTTTTTTCCATTTTTCTTTGTATCTGTAATCACTTTATAATGGCTTTCTTTAAAAGCCATACAGTTGCATTGAATTATAGCTCTGACTTTATCCAGCTGGACACCATAGTTGCATAGTGGTTAGCGTGATGCTATTAGAGCTCAGGGAGTCAGAGTTTGCAGTTCAATTCCAACAATGTCTGGAAGAAGTTTGTATGCCCTCCCTGTAAAATGTACAATTTTCTCCAGGTCCTCCAGTTTCCTCCCATAATTTAAAGACATACCAGTTCAGTAGGTTAATTGATCATTGTAAATTGACCCGCAATTAGGTAGGGGTTAAATAGGTGAATTGCTGTGTGATGCAGCTCAAAGTCAAAGTTCGAAGTAAATTTGTTATCAAAGTACATATATGTCACCATATACAATACTGAGATTCATTTCCTGTGGGCATACTCAGTAAATGCAATAACCTCAACAGAATCAATGAAAGACCACACCAACAGGGTGGACATGCAGTGTGCAAAGGATTACAAACTGTGCCAATACAAAATGAAAGAAAAAATAAAATAATAAATAACCAAAAAATATCGAGAACATGAGATGAAGAGTCCGTAGGTTGTGGGAACAGTTCGGTGATGGGGCAAGAGAAGTTGAGTGAAGTTATCCCCTCTGGTTCAACAGCCTGATGGTTGAGGGGTTATAACTGTTCCTGAGCCTGGTGGCATGAGCCCTGAGGCTCCTGGACCTCCTTTCTGCTGGCGCAGCGTGGGCTCATTGGGACTCAAGGGCTTGTTCTGCACTGTACATCGAAAATAAGTAATTACATGGGTTCTGTTGTCAACTAAGAAAAATTTCTAGGAGTTACACTCCTGGCTAGAATGTAACTTCAGCTGTTCACCAGCTAATTGGCAGGAAGCCATGCTGACCATAAATTACCATGTCTGCAGAAAACTAAATTCTCCGAATCCCATTAATTTTTATGAGACATGCTCATTATCAAGTGCCATATGCATATTTCCTCTTGCAAAGCAATCAGCTGCCAGCAATCCAATGTATTGTTGGACCGCCAGTGCCTGATCTGATCCAGTTATCACACAACAGCATACCATCAGCAACACATACCAAATGCTGGAGGAACCCAGCATCTATAGAATAGAATGAACAGCCAATATTTCGGGCTGAGACTCTTCATCAGGACTGGAAATGAAGAGGATAGGTGCTCAAATAAGAAAATAGTGGGAAGGAGGACAAGCTAGAAGGTGTCACTTCTCAGCCTCCTTCACTCTGGAGGAAAGGCTTTCTTCATAATACATGATCCTTAAACTTCCTCTGCACCCTCTCTAAAGCTTTCGTATCTTTCCTATGATGAGGCGACCGGAACCGAATACAATATTGGTCTAACTAGGGTTCTAGAGAGCAACGTTACCTCGTGGCTTTTGAACTCAATCCCCTGACTGCTGAAGACTATCACACCATATGCATTAGTAATCACCCAATCAACTTGTGTGAAAGCTTTGAGGGATCTCTAGACGTGGACCTCATGATCCCCCTGTCCTACTTTCAGGTTCAACAAGGTGATTCATTTCACACTTTTCAGGTTTGAACTTCATCTGCCACTCCTCAGCCCAGCTTTTTCCCCTCCACCATCAGATTTCTGACTGGTCAATGAATGCATGAACACTACCTCATTACCCCTTTTTTTAGTGTGGCTGTACAATGTTGACGTAGGGAGTGAGGTGGTACTTGCAGGCTGCCCCCAGCACAGTCTTGGACTGTTGATCATTGATGCAAGTGATGCATTTCCCTGTATGTTTTGATATTCATGTGTCAGGTGAAGCTAATGTCACACCCGTGAACCCTGCTGCAGAGTCTGGGCAGCTGAAACAGAGAGAGGAGGGTAGGTATGTTCAGAGTCTTGTGAAGAGTCTCAGCCTAAAACATTGACTATTTGTTCCCCTCCATAGATGCTGTCTGACCTGCAGAGTTCCTCCACCATTTTGTGCTCGTTGCTCTGGATTTCCAGCATCTGTAAAATTCTTACATATTGATGGGTTAACATAAATATCCGGAGCAGCGTAGGTGGAGGACCTTCATTGCTGCCCTAAACACCGCAACGGAATGTAAGAAAATACAATGCAATGCATAATAAAAAACTATAAATTACAATAACAAATATATATATTATACGCAAACAACAGGAATTCTGCAGATGCTGGAAATTCAAGCAACATACATCAAAGGAAGCTTCAGTTAGTCCTGACGAAGGGTCTCGGCCTGAAACGTCGACTGCACCTCTTCCTACAGATGCTGCTTGGCCTGCTGCGTTCACCAGCAACTTTGATGTATGTTGCTTATATATATTATACAGTACTGTTCACAGTACTGTACATTAACTGCTTTGTTCCTGGAAATTTTCTCATGAAATTCCTCCGGAGAAGATGACCAAGTACAAACAGAGATGGAGGACTTTCATTACTGCCCTAAATGCCAGCGACTAAGCAAGCAGTAAGTAAGAAACAGCAGCATGTCTGCACTTCAGAGATATTACAGTTACGTCTGTTTCTGTCACATAACAACGCTGCAAAACTAATTCATGTCTTTATAATGAACGGATTAAGTTACTGCGATGCACTTTTTACTGGCCTTCCAAAACAAGTTTTCTTTCAGTCACTCAGATGACCACCACTAGACTTTTAACCAAAACCTAGATGAGGGAACATATCATTTCCTCAGCCACTCTGCATTGGCTTCCTGTATCTTTTAGAATGGATTTTAATGCTCTTTATAATCCTGCTCAAACTCTCAGGTCTTCTTCTTCTGGCCTGTTGAATTTAAAGACTCTACCTCAGAAGGTAATTGTCAGCTCAGCTTTTTGGACTGTGCTTCTAAACTGTGGAATTCAATACCTAAAATTATAAGGGATGCAGACTCAGTCAACACGTACACGATGAAGGAAGCTCTGAAGACCACCAGATGTGGAGGATCTTCATTGTTGCCCGAAGCACCAGCAGCGTAATGTCAGAAAATACAATGCAATGCGGTTTCATTGGGACACGACTACGCAAGCGCATGGACATCAGCCCGTGAGAACAGAGAGAAGAGTTTAAAAGGAGACAGCTTTATAGAGTGGGTGACAGAGTAGAGGGAGACAGAGTAGGAAGACTTTGGCTCAATGGGGCTTCGGCGATATCGGGTCACGGCGAGGTATGTTACCTGTGAAGAATACAGACAGGAAGAATGTGTGTGAGGCCAGTGTTCTGTGCTCGGTGTCAGATGTGGGAAGTCCGGGAGACTCCCACCCTCCCGGACATCCACATCTGCACCAGATGCATTGATCTGCAGCTCCTTAGGGATCGTGTTAGGGAATTGGAGATGCAGCTCGATGACCTCTGTCTAGTCAGGGAGAGTGAGCAGGTAATAGAGAGGAGCTATAGGCAGGTAGTCACACAGGGGCCTCGGGAGACAGGTAAGTGTGCAACAGTCAGAAGAGGGAAGGGCAAGAGGCAGATGCTAGAAAGTACCCCAGTAGCTGTCCCCCTTAACAATAAGTACTCCTGTTTGAGTACTGTTGTGGGGGGCAGCCTACCTGGGGGTAGCAACAGTGGTCACGCCTCTGGTACAGAGTTTGGGCCTGTGGCTCAGAAGGGTAGGGAAAGGAAGAGGATGGTAGCAGTGATAGGAGACTCTATAGTTAGGGGGTCAGACAGGCGATTCTGTGGACGCAGGAAAGAAACACAGATAGTAGTTTGCCTCCCAGGTGCCAGGGTCCAGGATGTTTCTGATCACGTCCATTACATCCTGAAGTGGGAAGGAGAACAGCCAGAGGTTGTGGCACATATTGGTACCAAGGACATAGGTAGGAAAAGGGAGGAGGTCCTGAAAGCAGACCACGGGGAGTTAGGAGGGAAGTTGAGAAGCAGGACCTCAAAGGTAGTAATCTCGGGATTGCTACCTGTGCCACGTGACAGTGAGTATAGGAATAGAATGAGGTGGAGGATAAATGCGTGGCTGAAGGATTGGAGCAGGGGGCAGGGATTCAGATTTCTGGATCATTGGGACCTCTTTTGGGGCAGGTGTGACCTGTACAAAAATGATGGGTTGCACTTGAATCCTAGGGGGACCAATATCTTGGCGGGGAGGTTTGCAAAAGCTATTGGGGAGAGTTTAAACTAGGATTGCTGGGGGGTGGGAACCGAACTGAAGTGATGGAGGAAGGGGTGGTTAGCTCACAAATAGAAAAAGCTTGGAGACAGTGCGAAAGGGAGGATAGGCAGATGATAGAGAAGGGACACACTCAGACTGATGGTTCGAGATGTGTCTATTTTAATGTGAGGAGTATCATGAACAAAGCGGATGAGTTTAGAGTGTGGAAAAGCACTTGGAGCTATGATGTAGGGGCCATTACAGACAGTTGGATGGTGCAGGGGCAGGAATGCCTACTTCAAGTGCCAGGCTTTAGAAGTTTCAGAAATGACAGGAAGGGAGGCAAAAGAGGTGGGGGCGTGGCACTGTTGATCAGAGATAGTGTCACGGCTGCAGTAAAGGAAGAAGTCATGGAGGGGTTGTCTATGGAGTCTCTGTGGGTAAAAGTTAGGAATAGGAAGGGGTCAATAACACTACTGGGTGTTCTTTTTATAGACAACCCAATAGTAACAGGGACATCGAGGAGCAGACAGAAGACAGATAGACAGATTCTGGAAAGGAGTAATAATAACAGGGTTGTTGTCATGGGAGATTTTAATTTCCCAAATATTGATTGGCCTCTCCCTAGAGTGAGGGGTTTAGATGGGGTGGAGTTTGTTAGGTGTGCTCAGGAAGGTTTCTTGACACAATATATGGATAAGCCTACAAGAGGAGAGGCTGTACTTGATCTGGTATTGGGAAATGAACCTGGTCAGGTGTCAGGTCTCTCAGTGGGAGAGCATTTTGGAGATAGTGATCACAATTCTATCTCCTTGACCATAGCCTTGGAGAGGGATAGGAATGAACAAGTTAGAGAAACATTTAATTGGAATAAGGGGAAATATGAGGCTACCAGGCAGGAACTTGGAAGCTAAAATGGAAACAGATGTTCTCAGGGAAATGCACGGAAGAAATGTGACAAATGTTCGGGGGTTCTGCGTAGGTATTTTCCAATGAGACAAGGAAAGGATGGTAGGGTACAGGAACCATGATGTACAAAGGCTGTTGTAAACCTAGTCAAGAAGAAAAGAAGAGCTTACAAAAGGTTCAAAAAACTAGGTAATTATAGAGATCAAGAAGATTATAAGGCTAGCAGGAAGGAGCTTAAGAATGAAATTAGGAGAGCCAGAAGGGGCCATAAGAAAGCCTTGGTGGACAGGATTTTTTCCCCATTCTTTTCCAGTCTTTTTTTTAATTTTCAAAATTATAAACATAACAATAATATGAATAAACAGCAAGAGGATAAGATGTGAGAGAATAGGACCAATCAAGTGTGACAGTGGAAAAGTGGAGATAGCAGAGGTACATAATGAATATTTTGCTTCAGTATTCACTACGGAAAAGGATCTTTGTGATCGTAGGGATGATTTGCAGCAGACTGAAAAGCTTGAGCATGTAGATATTAAGGAAGAGATTGTGCTGGAGCTTTTGGAAAGCATTAAGTTGGATAAGCCACCAGGACCAGATGGGATGCACCCCCTGCTACTGTGGGAGGCGAGGGAGGAGATTGCTGAGCCTCTAGCAATCATCAATGAGGACAGAAGAGGTTCCGGAGGATTGGAGGGTTGCGGATGTTGTTCCCTTATTCAAGAAAGGGAGTAGAGATAGCCCAGAAAATTATAGACCAGTGAGTCTTACTTCAGTGGTTGGTAAGTTGATGGAGAAGATCCTGAGAGGCAGGATTTATGAACATTTGGAGAGGCATAATATGATTAGGAATAGTCAGCACGGCTTTGTCAAAGGCAGGTCGTGCCTTAAGAGCCTGACTGAAATGTTTGAGAATGTGTCTAAACACATTGATGAAGGTATAGCCGTAGATATAGTGTATATGGATTTCAGCAAGGCATTTGATAAGGTACCCCATTCAAGGCTAATTGAGAAAGTAAGGAGGCATGGGATCCTAAGGGATATTGCTTTGTGGATCCAGAACTGGCTTGCCCACAGAGTGGTTGTAGATGGCTCATATTCTGTATGGAGGTCGGTGACCAGTAGTGTGCCTCAGGGATATGTTCTGGGACCCTTACTCTTCGTGATTTTTATAAATGACCTGGATGAGGAAGTGGAGGGATGGGTTAGTAAATTTGCTGATGACACAAAGGTTGGGAGTGTTGTGGATAGTGTGAAGGGCTGTCAGAGGTTACAGCGGAACATTGATAGGATGCAAAACTGGGCTGAGAAGTGGCAGATGGAGTTCAACCCTCATAAGTGTGAGGTGGTTCATTTTGGTAGGTCAAATATGATGGCAGGATATAGTGTTAATGGTAAGACTGTTAGCAGTGTGGAGGATCAGAGGGATCTTGGGGTCTGAGTCCATAGGACGCTCAAAGCTGCTGCGTAGATTGACTCTGTGGTTAAGAAGGCATACGGTGCATTGGCCTTCATCAATTGTGGGATTGAGTTTTGGAGCCGAGAGGTAATGTTACAGCTATATAGGACCCTGGTCAGACCCCACTCGGAGTACTGTGCTCAGTTCTGGTCGCCTCACTACAGGAAGGACGTGGAAACCATAGAAAGGGTGCAGAGGAGATTTACAAGGATGTTGCCTTGATTGGGGAGCATGCCTTATAAAATAGGATGAGTGAACTTGGCCTTTTCTCCTTTGAGTGACAGAGCATGAGAGGTGACCTGATAGAGGTGTACAAGATGATGAGATGCATTGATCGTGAGGATAGTCGGAGGCTTTTTCCCAGGGCTGAACTGGCTAACATGAGAGGGCATAGTTTTAAGGTGGTGGGAAGTAGGTACAGAGGAGATGTCAGGGGTAAATATTTTATGCAGAGAGTGGTGAGTGTGTGGAATGGGCTGCCGGCGACGGTGGTGGAGACAGATACGATAGGGTCTTTTAAGAGACTCCTCGATAGGTACATGGGGCTTAGAAAAATAGAGGGCTATGGGTAAGCCAAGGTATTTTCTAAAGTAAGGACATGTTCGGCACAGCATTGTGGGCCGAAGGGCCTGTATGGTGCTGTAGGTTTTCTATGTTTCTCTGACACTTTTAAACACCAGCTAAATACCTATTTTGGGGAGATGGGGAGAAGGCAGGGGAGTGGGGATGGCTGGATCAGCCCATGATTGAATGGCGGAGCAGACTCGATGGGCCGAATGGCGTACTTCTGCTCTTATATTTTATGGTCATTTATTTAACCTTGTTTTTAACAAACATCTTTTTGTTTTTTATTTTCATGTTTATATTTATATTTGTAAATTATATTTATAAACTGTTTGCAGTTTATCCCAGTGTAAAGCATTTTGTACTACATCATCTGTATGAAAAGTGCTCTTTAATTCAATTATTATTATTATTATTATGGCATCCATTCCATCTCCACTAAGCCTCAGAGAGGGCCAACAGTACCTTTGTTTTCAAAGAGAACACAGCCTCCCTCTTGCCTACTGCCACAGCACAGAGTTAACCTGCAAGGATAGCCATTGGTCAGCTGGCCAGGAACCTGAGACTCCCTTTGCACCTGAGAATGGAACTATCAACCACAACACGAAGAGGCAATCATCTTCCTGGTGGTTTTCTGGCTGCTAAAATAAAAAAGCATGTCCTTGCTGGAAAAACTACTTAATAATGCTCCATCCTGGGACATAATTGAACCAAAGGGTACATTAGAAGACTTAGTCTTGGCACTGATCCTTCAAAATTCAAGATTATTTATTGTCATTTCCAGTATATAAGCGGTTCCTTAAGGTTGTTATATCCTGGGTTGGTAATGGGGATAAGCTCCCACTTCCTGTTAAATGCTCCCAATGGTGTGCACTTCAAGTACCCTATGACAACCAAGTCCAGCTCCTGGCGTTCATGTGTGGCCTAACTACTAAGCCCAGCAGAATTGTTTCTACTGACAGGAGAAGGAGCAAAGGCGGGTTACTGGTGCCTTCAGACCAGTCACTTCGAGCAGATACGCCTCATCACCCATGATTGGCAGTTCATCTGGGAGAAAGAAAACACTGATCTCAAACCTCTACTGCCTTGTGGCTATACCCAGTCATGGGGAAGGCTTTGGGAGTAAACCCCGAGGGAAAAATCTGGAGCTGGATCCCCTAAGGCAGTCCCACATTGCTGACTGGCAACTCCTGCGACGCTGCTGGTACCAAACTGTATCGGTCTCTGCCGTTCCTTTGGGTTCATCAGATGTGTGGAGAGGGAGCCTGCTGCCTGGGGAACAGCTTCCTCTCCATATTGTACTGCCCAGGCTTGCGATATCCATGGTTGACCCTGACCGACGGAGACCTCAGACTCGGAGGAGAATGAAATAATTGCTGCTCTGGATCTGATGCAGCACAAAACAAATACACAATAAATATAAATATCAAGATAGCTTATATAAATAGATTTATTGTACATTGATAAAGTGACACTAGGCACAGGAGTGTCTGTACATAAGGTAACTGACAGGAAATGATAAAGTCGTGGTGGTTGGGGGTGTAGAGGGGTGGGTTAGTGGGTGAAGGTGTTGATCAGCCTTACTGCTTGGGGAAAGGAACTGTTTTGGAGTCTGGTGGTCCTGGTGCAGACACTATATAGCCTCCTCCCTGAATAGAGTGGGACAAGCAGTCCATGAGCAGAGTGGGTGGGATCCTTCCTGAGGTTACCGGCCCTTTTCTGACACCAACCTGTATATATGGTAGGTACATCAAAAGACTCAACCTTGGCATTAAATCCTCTATCCTTATTGCTCCTGACAAATTAATATCGAGGTTGAATAAAGCTTTGGCCGCTGGAGAAATTTCTTTTGACTTGGCTCCAATCTAGACACTTCAACTAGAGTTCTGTAGACGCTACAAGCAAAACAATGAACCTGGAAGCTTGGATGCAACCTGGAGAGGCAATGGAAGTCCAGGGAAACCTGAGGCCTGATGCCTGGCTCATTAGGAGAGACAGCAAATGTTTGTTCTGGCTTTCCAAATCTTGGAATTACTTTTAGAAAAGGAAATCACAGTACTCCAAAAACCATATCTTTCAAAACATTTTTGTTTTTGAAGGGAAATTGAGGACCCACCTAAAGTTCACCCAGACACTTAGATTGATCAAGACTTACAGAATTACAGGATTGCTACATCACAGAGGTCAGCCTTTCGGCCCATCGACTCTATGCCAGTAGAGTTTACAAGCAATTCAGTGAGTCCTTCCACAACCCACTCCCAATATATTGGCAAATTCTTAAATTCTTGAATGATTTGGGCACGGTGGTAGTGTAGCAGTTAGCCTGACACTCTTATCGAGTTTGGAGTTCAATTCCAGCGCCATTCTGTAACGAGTCTCTGGACATCCTTGCCGTGGAATGCGTGGGTTTTTTCCGGGTGCTCCGGTTTCCTCCCACAGTCCAAAGACATATGGGGTAGGTTAATTGGTTATTGCAAATACCGTGGGTCATGGGGTTGTTGGGGCCATGTGGCTCGAAGAGCCGTAAGAGCTGATTCCGTGTTGTATCACTAAATAAAATAAAAGAAATACTGAAGATCAGCTTTATTTGTCATATGCACATTGAAACATGCAGTGAAATGCGTCATGTGTGAAATGGAATCAGTGAGGATTGTGCTCGACAGCCTGCAGGCGTTGTTATGCTTCCAGTGCCAACATAACATGCCCACAGTTTACTAATCCTAACCTAACCTGTATGTCTTTGGAATGTGGGAGGAAACTGGAGTACCTGGAAGAAACTCTCACAGTCACAGGGAGAACATACGAACTCCTTGCAGACAGTGAAGGGAATCGAATCTGAGTTGCTGATTGCTGGTGCTGTAAAGTTTTGCATTAATCACTACTTTACTGTGCTGCTCTTGGTGTACTGTGTGTGGTTCTGGTCACCCAGTGACAGAAAGGATCTGATTAAGCCAGAAAGGATACAAAAATGATTCATAAAGATGTTAAGACCATAAGACAGAGCAGCAGAATTAGGCCATTCAGCCCATTGAGTCTACTTCACCATTCATCACGGCTGATTTATTATCCCTCTCAACCCAATTATCCTGCCTTTGCACCTCTGATTTTTGAATTTTCTCCCTGCTTAGAAAGTAGTCCATGCCTTTATCCCTTCTACCAAGTGCATGACCGTATACTTCCCTACACTGTATTCCATCTGCCTCTTCTTTGCCAATTCTCCCAATCCTTCTAAGTCCTTCTGCAGACTCTCTGCTTCCTTAGCACTACCTGCCCCTTCACCTATCTCCATATCATCAGAATCAGAATCAGAATCCGGTTTACTATCACCGGCATGTGTCATGAAATTTGTTAACTTAGCAGCAGAAGTTCAATGCAATACATAATCTAGCAGAGAAAAAATGATAATAAAATAAAATTAAAATAATAATAATAAATAAACAAGTAAATCAATTACGTATATTGAATAGATTTTTTAAAAATGTGCAAAAACAGAAATACGGTACATTTAAAAGTGAGGTAGCGTCCAAAGATTCTGCAAACTGCAAAGGTCATCCTGACGAAGGGTCTCGGCCCGAAACGTCGACCATGCTTCTGCCTATAAATGCTATCTGGCCTGCTGCATTCCACCAACATTTTATGTGTGTTGCAAAGATCATCTGCAAACTTTTTTCCCACAAATCCATCAATTCCTTTATCCAAATCATTCACAGACAACTTGAAAAGAAGCGGTCCCAACACCTACCCCTGCAGCACACCACTAGTCACCGGCAGCTAATCAGAAAATTCCCACTCTTTGCTTCCTGCCAGCCAGCCAGTCTTTTATCTATACGAATATCTTTCCTGTAATACTAGGGATTCTTATCTTGTTAAACAGCCTCATGTTCAGCTCCTTGTCAAAAGCCTTCTGAAAATCCAAGTAATCCACTGGTTCTGCTTTGTCTATCCTGCCCGTTATTTCATGTTACCGGGACTGTCAGCCATAAGGTTTAAGGAGAGGCAGTACCAACTGGGATTGTTTTCCCTTGAGTGCAGCAGGTTGAGAGGTGACCCTGCAGAGGTTTATAAAATCATGAATGGCATATATAAGGTGAATGACCACAGTCTTCTTCACAGGGTTGAGAGTTTAAAACTAAAGTACAGAGACTTTGGGCGAGAGTGGGAAGATTTAAAGGGCAACTTTTTCCATAGACAGGGTTCAAAATTCAAAGTTGAAAGTAAGTTTATTATCAATGCACATATATGTCACCTTATACAACCCTGAGATTCATTTTCTTACAGGCATGATAATAAATAAGAAATAAATATCAAGAACATGAGATAAAGTGAAAGTGAGTCCACAGGTTGTGGGAAAAGTTCAGTGTTGGGGTGAGTAAAGCTGAGTGATATTATCTCCTCTGGTTCAAGAAACTGATGGTTGAGGGGTAATAACTGCTTCTGAACCTGGCTGTGTGGGTCCTAAAGGTCCTGTTCCACCTTCCTGACAGCAGCAGTGAGAAGAGAGCATGGTCTGGCTGGTGGGGATGTCTGATGATGGATGCCTCGCTTCTGCAACAGGACTACATGTAGATGTGCTTAAGGGTGGGGAAGGCTTTACCCGTGATTGATAGATTTATGGAAAAATCTGCCAGAGAAAAGTGCTAAGCAAATGGATAGGGATGCCACAGTAGGATAACGGTTAGCATCACGCTTTACAGCACTACTTTATATAGATGCACCGTAGAAAGCATTCTTCTAGGGTGCATCACAACCTGGTATGGAAGTTGTCCTGTCCAAGACTGAAAGAAGCTGCAGAAGATTGTGAACACAGCGCAGCACATCACACAAACCAATCTTTGGACTCACTTTACACCGTACGCTGTCGGAGCAGTGCTGCCAGGATAATCAAGGACACGACCCACCCAGCCAACACACTTTTCGTCCCTCTTCCCTCCAGGAGAAGACTCAGGAGCTTGAAGACTCATACGGCCAGATTTGGGAAAGCTTCTTTCCAACTGTGGTAAGACTGCTGAACGGATCCTGACCCGGATCTGGGCTGTACCCTACAAATATCCGGACCCGTCTCTCGGTTTTTTTTTCACTACCTTACTTTCCATTTTACTATTTTCTACTTACAATTTATAATTTAAATTTTTAATATTTACTAATGCTAACTATTTTTAATATTTAATATTTGTAATCCAGGGAGCGGGAAGCGCAGAATCAAATATCGCTGTGATGATTGTACGTTCTAGTATCAATTGTTTGGCGACAATAAAGTATAAAGTATAACGACCCGGGTTCATTTCCTGTTGCTGTCTGTAAGGAGTTTGTTTGTTTCTCAATGACCACATGAGTTTCCTCTGGGTGCTTCGCTTTCCCCACACATTGGGTTAGTGAATTGTGGGCATGCTATGTTGGCACAGAAGCATGGTGACACTTGCAGGCTTCCACCAGCACACCCTTGGACTGTGTTGGTCATTGACACAAACAGCACATTTCACTGTATATTTCAATGTTTTAATGTACATGTCACAAATAAAGCAAATCTTTAGGAAAGCTTTAGAGGGATATGAACCAAAATGCAGGCAAATTTGACTAACTCAGGAAAGCACCTTGGCTAGGAAGGACAAGATGGGCCGAAGGACCTTTTATGCTCCACTCGAAACATCACCAAACTCCCCTCAGAGTCAGCAAAGCGCCAGATCGCTCGATCGGCCTGAAAACACACCAACAAATTGTAAATCACAGGTTCCAATGGTAGCAGAATCACATTTCGAAGAAGAACATGAAGTAAAAAAAGTGGTTCTGTGAACAGTCTGAAGGACATCACCTCTCAGGCTGGAGGACCAGCAACATCTTCTGTCTAGGTAAGTCCAATCTGATGGCATGAACAGCAATTTCTCCAACTTCCAGTAAATTTTTCCTTCCCCCTTTCCTCTTAATCAAATCCACACTCTTGCCCCCTTTTACTTCTTCTCCTCACATGGTTATCACCTCTTCATGGTGCCCCTCTTCCTTCCCTTTCTTCCATGCTCCCATCTCCTCTTTTATCAGATTCCTTCTTCCTATGCATCACCTCCAGCTTCTTATGTCATCCCCCTTCCCCACCCACCTGTCTTCACCTGTAACCTTCCAGCTTGTCCTCTTGCCCTCCCCACCTTCTTATTCTTGCTTCTTCCCTCTTCCTTTCCAGTCCTAATGAAGGGTTTTGGCCCAAAACTTCGACAGTTTATTCACTTCCATAGATGCTGCCTGACCTGCTGAGTTCCTCCAGCAATTTGTGTGTGTGTTGCTCTGGATTTCCAGCATCTGCAGAATCTCCTGTGTCTCCGCTCCAATTCTTGCCACAGTGAGATTTGGTTCTCTACATTGTCTGTAAAGACATTTATTTTAATTGCTCACACAAAATGCTGGAGGAACTCAGCAGGCCAGGCAGCATCTATGGAAAAGAGTACAGCTGATGTTTCATGCATATATTCTCTTGTTTGTATTTTAACTGCTCCCTACCTGTATGTCATTACAATGGTGATGGGGCTCCAGGTATTTTACTGGTAAAAGCTGCAAGGTATTGGACTGCTGAACCCTACAAGGATAGCAAAAGCCACCAAGAGGATCACCAAGGTCTCCCTGCCCCCTGTTTATGACATTTACTGGGAGCATTGCAGATGAAGGACCGGAAGCATTGTTGAGGATCCCTACCATCCATCCCACTGTCTCTTTGACACACTACCATCAGGAAGAAGGTAGAGGAATATCAGAACCAGGACTGTCAGACAGGGTAACAGCGTCTTCTCTCAGGCTGTGAGACTAATGAATACCCTGCCACCACCGAGGTCTCATCACTAGGACAGCGAGCTGTTTACTGTTCTCTTTACTGTTTACATGTACTGAACACTACATCCATTTTGAATGATATTTTAATAACTTACTTATGGTAATACAGTGGGTTCCAGTTATTGGGACACATCGGGACCAGTGTATTTTGGCCCAATTGCGTGGCTGTTCCAAGTAGCTGAACTTTCTTGGCAATAGTTAAAAAGGTATAAAAAAATACAAACTAAGGTTTAAATGAGTAACAACTTATATATTTAAATGAAGGACATAATGAGAACATTATTAATACTACTACAGTTCTTTCAAACTGTGTATCAGTTCCTAGGGAGGAGAAGATGGCGACGTGACACAGCTTGCGCGGCCACTCCGGTGAATGATATCTGTAATCTGTTAAGTAGGGTGCCGTGCACAATCCTGATTTGATGGAGACGGACGTGAGAAAATGGAGGAACATCTGAAGGAACCTCTGAAATGCCTTTTTCGCTGCCGCTGTTACTGTGTGATCCAGAATCTCCGGAGGGGAAGGCCCCGGAATCCTCGGCTTTGCCTGTTGCTCGGCGGCCGGGACGGGGTCGAAGCGCTCGGCAAAGATGGTGCTCAGTGTTCGGTGTCAAAGGGCTGGTCGGAGGCTCGAAGTTTTCCGACAGACTCAGAGTCAGCTATGGTCGGGGGCTTCCAATGCATCGACAGTTGTTCGTGCCTGGTGGTTTATGGCAGAGGGAGTTTCTCCCTTCTGCCGCCTGTTATCGGGGACTATCGGGAGTTGATTGGAACTTTGAGACTTTTTTTTTACCATTCCCATGGTCTGCTCTTTATCAAATTATGGTATTGCTTTGCACTGCTGTAACTATATGTTATAATTATGTGGTTTTGTCAGTGTTAGTCTTTGGTTTGTCTTGTTTTTTTTGTGATATCACTCTGGAGGAACATCGTATCATTTCTTAATGCATGCATGCATTTCTAAATGACAATAAATGAGGACTGAGTGTCCTCATAATCTAATCAAATAGCTATCAACAGAGGAATCCATCCAGTATGCACTGCTCTGTTCTTTTGATTGACTGTAAATGAACAAAATCCGTGCAAACAGCTAATGGACAGACTTCATGCAATACTTTCGATGATTGCCGATACACCTTCAAATTCTTCATAGTTCCTAACTTATTGAAATAGTGACATCATTTCATTTTCACTTGTGGCCATTTCTAGCATCTCAAAGTGTAAATGCTTGAAACAGCAATGAGCAAAACAGCTCTGAATTGTCTTACTGGTGCAACATAACCTGAATGCAACACAATGATGCACCTGTAAAGAAGGCAGCTAAAAAGCAGCTAAATTTCATTAGGAGTTTCAGGAGATTTGGGTTGTCAATTAAAACACTCAAAAATTTCTACAAATGTGCCATGGAGAGCATTCTGACTGAGTGCATCAGTGTCTAGTATGGGGGAGCTACTGCACAAGACTGAAGGAAGTGCACAAACTTGTAAAATTAGTCAGCTCTATCATTGGTACTAGCCTTCAGAGTATCCAAGACACTTTCAAGGAACAATGCCTTTGGAAGATGGTGTCCATCACTAGGGATCCTCATCACCCAGGACATGCCCTCTTCTCATTGTTACCATCAGGTAGGAGATACAGAAGCCTGAAGATACACACTCAGTGATTCAGGAACAGCTTCTTCCCCTCTGCCATCGGATTTTGAAATGGACATTGAAGCCATGAACACTACCTCACTACTTTTTGATTTCTGTTTTTTTTGCTCTACTTATTTAAAGCTAACTGTTTGATAGACATACATATATACCTAATGTAACTGTTCTTTCCTCTATATTTATCACGTATTTCATTTTACTGCTGTAGTAAAGTTAACATATACTGGTGATATTCATTCTGATTCTGATATCCTGCCAATTATCAGTGACAAAACTCACTGCTTTTTGAACACAAACACACACAACTGACACTATTTTAACATGCTTGCTCTAAACACAGTGTATCGTCTAATGGCCATGCAAATGTTCCCGAATGGGGACCAATACCCTCGCGGGCAGGTTTGCTAGAGCTGTTGGAAGTGCTTTAAACTAATATGGCAGGGGGATGGAAACCAAGTACGACAGAGCTGAGGACAAGCCAGCAGGTTTACAAGTAGATGATGTAATATGCAACATGAATGTAGGGAAGGACAAGCCAATGATTGGGTACAACTGCAGACGGAGCAAAGAGTTAAGTAGTAGCACAGAGGCAAAATCATAAGGGCGGAACGATGGTGCTGAATTTAAATGCACATACCATTTGGAATAAAGTGGACCACCTCGTGGTGCAATTAGACATCAGTCAATATGACGTGGGCATCACTGAGTCATGGCTGAAAGAAGGTCATAGTTGGGATTTTACCATCAAACGATATACTTTGTTTCGAAAGGACAGGCAGGAAGGCATAGGCAGTGGTGTGGCTCTGTTGGTAACAGATGGAATGACATCTTTAGAAAGAGGTGACATAGGGTCAGAGAATGTTAAATCTTTGTGGGTGGAGTTAGGAAACTCTAAAGGTAAAAAAAAAACATTATGGGAATGATATAGGCCTCCAAATAGACAAAATGTGGGGTTGAGATTGCAAAGGGAGCTGGAAAAGATGTGTAATAAGGGTAATGACACAATTGTAACGGGGGATTTCAATATGCAAGAGATTTGGAAAAATCAGGTTGGTGCCAGATTGCAAGAGAGGGAATTCGTTGAATGCCTATGAGATGGCTTTTTAGAGCAGTTTGTGTTTGAGCCTACTCGGGGAAAGGCTATCTTATATTGGGTGCTACGTAATAACCCAGATTTTATTAGTCAGCTTAACGTAAAGGAACCCTTAGGTGGCAGTGATCATAATATGATTGAATTCATACTGCAATTTGAGAAGGAGAAGCAAAACTCACATGTATCAGTATCACAATGGAATAAAGGGAATTACAGAGGCATGAGAGAGGAGCTTGCCAAGGTGGATTGGAGGGGGATACTGGTAGGGATAACAGTAGAACAGAGGTGGCTGAAGTTTCTGGGAATAGTTCACAAGGTGCAGGATAGCTATGTCCCACAGAAGTTGTTGTTCTCAAATGGCAGGGCCAGGCAACCGTGGCTGACAAGGAAAGTTAAGAACAGCATAAAAGCCAAGGAAAGGGCATATAACGTAGCAAAAGTGAGTGGGAAGACGGATGACTGGGGAGCTTTTAAAATCCAACAAGAGCAATATTGCAGCTCTATAAAAGCCTGGTTAGACCACACTTGGAATATTGTGTCCGGTTCTAGTCACCTCATTATTGGAAGGATGTGGGAACTTTAAAGAAGGTGCAGAGGAGATTTACCAGGATGTTGACTGGATTAGAGAGCGTGTCTTATGAGGATAGGTTGAGTGAGCTAGGACTTTTCCCTTTGGAGTGAAGGAGGATGAGAGGTGACTTGATAGAGTGTACAAGAAGAGCCATAGATCGAGTGAACAGCCAGAGACTTTTCCCTAGAGTGAAAATGACTAGTGCAAGGGGCATAATTTTAAGGTAATGGTGAGGGGGAGGGAGCATCAGTGGTAAGTTCTTTATCCACAGAGCGTTGGGTGAATCAAACGTTCTTCCAGGGGTGGTGGTACAGATACATTAGGGATGTTTCAGAGACGCTTTCATAAGCATGTGGATGATCAATAGCTGTAGAGTTATGCGGGAGAGAAGGGTCAGACTGACCTTTGAGTAGGTTAAATGGTCAACACAATATTGTGGGCCAAAGGGCCTGTACTATGCTGTACTGTTCTGTGTTCAGTGTTCTATAGCTGACCAGCTAATCTGTTTTAGACATGAAGGGGGGTAATTATTGCCCTAGGACATAGAGGAGGGATCTCAACCTCTCCTTCAATATGGTTCCATGGGACCATATTCAACTGAAAGAAGAGAGCTGAACTACGTACATCGATACTCATGTCATTCTACAGATGTACAGTAGAGGATGTCCTATCGAGCTGCCTCACTGCAGGGTATGGAAACTCTACTGCAGTGGACAAGAAGGCTCTATAACTTATAGTCAAAACTGACCAATACCTTACTGGCAGCAGCTCACCCGCCATCAAAGACATATATACAGAAAGGTGTTGGGAAACGGCCAGTAATATCATGAAGGATCCCACCCACCCTGCTCATGGATGGTTTGTCCCACTCCCATCAGGGAGAAGGCTACATAGCATCCACACCAGGACCACCAAACTCAAAAACAGTTAATTTCCCTAATCAGTAAGGCTGATCCACACCTCCACCCACTAACCCACCCCTCCACACCCCAACCACCACTACTTTATCATTTCCTGTCAGTCACCTTATGTAGACAGTCCTATGCCTAGTGTCACTTTATGGACACACAATCAATCTATGTATATAAGCTATCTTACATATTTATATTTATTGTGTTTTTTATTGTTATTATTGGTGTCTTATTGTGTGTGTGTTTTTTGTGCTGTATTGGATCCGAAGTAACAATTATTTTGTTCTTTATACTTGTGTACTGTAGAGAGTTGTAAAATTAGTCAGACCCTTCGTGGGTACCAATCTCTGTACTATCCAAGACATCTCCAAGGAGCTGTGCCTCAGAAAGGTGGCATCCATTATTAAGGACCCCTATCACCCAGGATATGCCCTCTTCTCATTGTTACCGTCAGGAAGGAGCTACAGGAGCCTGAAGGAACACATTCGGTGATTCAGGAACAGCTTCTTCCCCTCTGCCATTCGACTTCTAAATCGACATTACCATGAACACTTCCTCACTACTTTTTTAAAATTTCTGGTTTTGCACTACTTATCTAATTTAACTATTTAATATACATTTATATACTCACTGTAATTCAGCTTTTTCTATATTTATCATGTATTGCATTGTACTGCAGCTGCAATACAAAAAATTCACGATATATGCCGGTGATATTAAACCTGATTCTGATTCTGAAAATGACATTAGACAATCTTGAATCTTGCATTTTGAGCTATTTTCTCTACAAACACAGCCTTGTCCTACGGAGAGTTCCGCTGTGCTGACCCACTCAGCCCGAAGGTGTTGAAAACTATTTCGAATTTGCCATATGTTTGGAAATAATGGCAGCAAATTGAAAGTCCTTTGTTTCCTCTGCCTGCCTGTTCTCGGAGTTATCGGGTAGTGTAAGGAAAGGAAAGTTCTGTGAATGGAAAGTAAACACAAGGGCCGGGGAGTGGTGTGAGGTGCGTTTGAAGGCTGGGTTAGCTCAAGTCTCTCACGTCCAATGTACACAACTAACTTCCCATCTCCTCTGATTAGCTCAAGTTCCTCATCCAGTCATAACATCAAATGTTCGACCGGCCTCCAAGTTCAACACTCCACCATAGTATTTTTGCTCTCAGTCCACTGCCAATCCACCGACTGATCCCCTCTCATTCTCTTTTTGTTGGCCAAGGACGCTTCTTTGCGGCCGATCTCCTGAGAGTACTGACGCAGGTTCGGGTGTGATAGCACGAGCTCTCTCGTACATCACCCCAACAGTCTGTTCCTGGACATCTTTGACACACCAACACACCCTCAGAGTGGTAAATGAGAGCACACACCTACACACACACACACACACACACACACACACACCATCGAGCCTGTCCTGTTTGGTCTGTCCATCGTTGTGTGATACGGAAGCTGCAAGGCATCGGACAGCAAGAACCTACAGAGGACAGTAAAAGCTGCCAAGAGGATCACTGGGGTCTTCCTCCCGCTATTTGTGACACTTACGTGCAATGTAGCAGGCAAAGTATTGTTGAGAATCCCTACCACCCGTGCCACAATCTCTTTGACTCACTACCATCATGAAGAAGGTACAGGAGCATCAGTCTGGGTAATACCTCAGGCTGTGAGACTAATGCCACCACTGGGGTCTCGTTACTGAGACAGTGAGCTGTTTACTGTTTACCTGCGCTGTGCACTCATGCATTTTGAATTATATTTTATTAACTTATTTATGGTAATATTTTATTTTATGTTTGGTGTGTGATATATGTTGTGTGGGTGCACTGTGGTTTGGAGGAATGTTGTTTTGTTTGATTGTATATATGTACAGTCAAATGGCATTAAACTGCAACTTGAGTAAAAGTTATCCAGAGTCACTTACCACCATTCATCCAGATATCGATGCAGGATGGATTGTTGGGTAATATTCCAGGAATAGCACAAATTATACATTCGCAGGATGCCGATTAATCATAGGAGATTTGATTGTGGAGTTTAGGAAGTATTATTTATTACTTAAATTAAGCATTATAAGTATTATTTGATTATATATATTGTATGAATACATTTCTTGTTGTAATTTATAGTTTTTATTATGTACTGCTGCTGCAAAGCAAATTTTACAACAATATCAATGATTTAGATATAAATTTTGGTGTTGGGAATTTTCAGAAGGTGCTATCACAACCCACCAGCAGTGTGGTCCATAGAGAGAACATAGAATACAGAACATTATGGCACTCTACAGCCCACTGACCTTTTAATCTGTTCTAACATCAATCTAACCCTTCTCTCTCACAGAGCCCTCCAGTTCTCTTTCATCTATGTCCTTGTCTAAGAATTTCTTAAATGCCCTTAATGTATCTGCCTCTACCACCACCCTTGGCAGGGTGTTCAATGCAGCACCGCTGTCTGTGTGTGAAAAAAAACTGCCTGACATCCTCCCTATACTTTCCTCCAACCACCTTAAAATTAGGTGCCACTGTTGTCATGGTCTGGTCCGTGAAATCCCCATTCTGGTTCACAGTCCGGTTCATTGATCTTTATTCCGGGTTTTCCTGTTTTCCCTTGTTCCATTGGGTGCCTTCATTGAGGCACCTGATTCTCGTTTTGGGCTAACACATAAATACCTCTGCAAACAAAAGATTCCCGGCTGGACTGTTTTCTCTCACTCTCGCTCCCACCCATCTGAAACCTCGCCTGCAAACTTCGTCTGCAACTTTGTCAGTATCCCCATCAAGTTCAACCGCTGGAGTGAGACCGGAGCCTTGCCACGCCAAGATAAGGAACTATCTATTGTTGAGTTTGGAACTATCTCTTTGTGTCCATGTGTTTAGTGTCCGTGTCAAAGAAGAGTCCCGGCCCTAAGTCCTGTTCCCAAGGAGGGGTCCTGGCTCTGTGTTCCATGTTTGAGTCCCGGCCCTAAGTCCTGTTCCCAAGGAGGGATCCCGGCTCTGTGTTCTGTGTTTCTCTGCTCAAGTCCGAGGCTCTGTGTTCCGGTGCTCCAAGACTAAGTCCAGGCGCCGTGTTCCAGCCCTGTCCAAGTCTGAGCTTTGAGTCCTCATTCAGTTCTGATGCCTCGCCCAGCCCGGTGTTGGAGATTCCTTGTCCTGTGCTGGGGTACCTCGTCCTGTCTTGTAGCCACGACCTGTCCTTGTGAAGATCCTAGTCTTGAGTCCTAGCCTAGACCTGGGTTCCAGTTCCAAGGTCAAGACCCAGGTTCCGGGTCCTAGTCCAGGCTCTGGTTCCTAGTTCCACGTCTGGGTCCCGTCTCTCTAGTCCAAGTCCTTGCCCAGGCCCTGAATCCTAGTCTCATCCAGGGCCTGTGTCCCTGTCCAGCGTTGTTTCTTCCTGACACACCTTGCTATCTCAATAACCATAGTCCTGTTCCTGGTACTTCAGTGTCTATGTCCTGCATTTGGCTCCGCTACCAACGCCCCCTTATAACAACTGTAGCATAGCGGATAGTGTAACACTATTTCAGCTTGGGTCGTTCTGGCGTTCAGAGTTCAATTCCTGGGCCATTCTGTAAGGAGTCTCTGTATGTACTCCCCGTGGAATGTGTCGGTTTTCCCCAAGTACCCCAGTTTTCTCCCACAGCCCAAAGACTTACTAGATAGGTTAATTGTCCTATGATTACATTAGTATTAATTGGGGTTGTGATGTTGTTTGGTTTGGCAAAGTTCAAATGGAAAGAAGGGCCTTCTCTGAGCTGTATTGCTAATTAAAATAAGCTATGTCCCTTTGGATTAACCATTTCTGCCCTGGGACAAAGTCTCCGGCAATCCTCTTGATCTATGCCTCTTATCGTCTTGTACACCTCTAACAAGTCACCTCTCATCCTCCTTCTCTTCAGAGGGAAATGTCCTAACTCGCTCAACCTATCCTTATAAGACACGCTCTCTAATCCAGGCAGCATCCTGGTAAATCTCCCCTGCTCCCTCTCTAATCCAGGCAGCATGCTGGTAAATCTCCCCTGCTCCCTCTCTAATCCAGGCAGCATGCTGGTAAATCTCCTCCGCACCCTCTCTAATCCAGGCAGCATGCTGGTAAATCTCCTCTGCACCCTCTCTAATCCAGGCAGCATCCTGGTAAATCTCCTCTGCACCCTCTCTAATCCAGGCAGCATCCTGGTAAATCTCCTCTGCACCCTCTCTAATCCAGGCAGCATCCTGGTAAATCTCCTTTGCACCCATAGGATATAGAACATGGAACATTACAGCTCAGTGCAGCCTCTTCGGCCCATGATGTTGTTCCAACCTTTTGACCTACTCCATGATCAACCTAATCCTTCCCGCCCACATAGCTCTCCATTTTTCTATCATCCATCTGCTCTTATTCTGGAGGGGACAAGAGATGTAAGAGCAAATAGAACATCTTATCAACAGGACCAACGAGCCAATGCAGAGAAACCATAGAATTACACAGAATGGAAAACAGGCCATTCATCCCAACTCCTCCCTGCTGACCAGGTTGTCTAGCTGAGTGAGTCCCATTTGCCTGCATATGGCTGAGAACACAATGAACCTTTCCTTTACGTGTACCAGTCAGTCTTTTAAACATAATTGTACCAACCTAGAATCATAGGGTCATAGAGAACTACAGCATTGCAATAGACCATAGCAAGTCAGTCCAATCGACCTACACCCGGCCCATAGCCCTCCATAGCCCTTCATTCCATGCATATATCCAAATTTCTCTTAAATGATGAAATGGAACCCGCAATCACCACTTCTGCTGGCA
Source organism: Mobula hypostoma (assembly GCF_963921235.1). NCBI lineage: Eukaryota > Metazoa > Chordata > Chondrichthyes > Myliobatiformes > Myliobatidae > Mobula > Mobula hypostoma. The sequence continues at coordinate 3,499,751 of NC_086100.1, read as the reverse complement.
GCTCACTCTGCACTCACACCACACTCTGAGTAAAGAGATTCCACCTCATGTTCTCCTTAACTATTTCACCTTTCACACTTAATCCATGACCTCTAGTTCTAGTCTTACTCAACCTCAGTGGAAAAAGTTTTAATTTATCCTGTCAAATCTCCCCTGATTCTCCTACATTCCGGGAAATGAAGTCCGATCCTGTTCAACCTTTCATCTTTGGATGAACCATTTCTGCCCACTCAGGTGCTAAAGCCCCAGCAATATCTGTGTAAATTTTCTTTGCACTCTTTCAATCTTATTTACATCTTTCCTGTAGATAGGTGAGCAGAACGGCGCAGAATGCTCCAAATTAGGCCTCACCAATGTCTCATACAACTTCATAACATTCCAACTCCTGTACTCAGTAAATTGGTTTATAAAGACCAATCTACAACCTCTTCCGACAACTTGTTCCACACACCTACCTCTCACATTCTGTGTGAAAAGGTTGCCACTCAGCTCCCCTTTAAATCTTTCCTGAATGAATCTCAGGGTTGTGTATGGTGACATATGTATTTTGATACTATATTTACTTTAAACTTTAAATCTACAGTGCCTATAAAAAGTATTTACCCCTCCCTTAGAAGTTTTCATGTTTTATTGTCTTACAACATTGAATCACAGTGGATTTAATTTGACTTTTTTTGACACTCATCAACAGAAAAAGACTCATGTCAAAGTGAAAACTGATCTCTACAAAGTGATCTGAATTAATTACAAATATAATAAATAAATAATTGATTGTATAAGTACTCACCCCCTTTAATATGACACACCAAACCATCCCTGGAGCAGCCAATTGGTTTTAGAAGTCACTTAATTAGTTAAATGGAATTCACTAGTGTTATGTCAAGGTATTTCAAGTGATTGTAGTAAAAATACACCTGTTTCTGGAAAGTCCAACTGCTGGTGAGTCAGTATCCTAGCAAAAACTACACATGAAGACAAAAGAACACTCCAAACAACTCCACGAAAAGGTTATTGAAAAACACAAGTCAAGGGATGTGTATAAGAAAATTTCCAAGTCACTGAATAACCCTTGGAGTTTAGTTAAGTCAATCGTTAAGAAATGGAAAGAATATGGGGGGACGACCCCCCAGGGGAAGCTGCAAAGACCAGGGTTCTGGCACTGAGTCTGGTGCTCTGGCTCAGGGTGCGGGGTGGGGGAGAGCACTGCAGTAATGATGGGCGATTCCATAGTCAGAGGAGGAGATACGAGATTCTGTGGACGAGAAAGAGACTCCCAGATGGTATGTTGTCTCCCAGGTGCCAGGGTCAGAGCAGACTGCCCTCAAAAACTGAGTGCCCGTGCAAGAAGAGGACTCGTGACAGAGGCCATTGTGACAACTCTGGAGGAGTTACAAGCTTCAGTGGCTGAGATGGAAGAGACTGCGCATGCAACTGTTGCCCAGGTGCTTCACCAGTTGCAGTGGCAAAGGGAAAGCCACTGTTGAAAAAAGCTGAAGAGAAATCTTGGCTAGAATTTGCCAGAAGGTACGTGGGAGACTCTGAAGTCAGTTGGAATATGGTTCTATGGTATGATGGTTTGAGCTTTTTGGCCATCAGACTAAATGTTATGTTTGACATAAGCCAAACACTGCTCATCATCAAAAACGCACCATCCCTACACTGAAGCATGGTGGTGGCTGCATCATGCTGTGGGAATGCTTCACTGAACAGACCCTGGAAGGCTTGTGAATTAATGCAGCAAAATACAGGGAAATTTTGGAGGAAAATCTGATGCAGTCTGTAAGAGAACTGCAACTTGGGTGAAGATTTGTCTTCCAGCAAGACAATGACCCCAAGCATAAAGCCAAAGCTACACAGGAATAGCTTAAAAACAAAGTTAACGTTCTGGAGTGGCCAAGACCTCAATCCAATTGAGAATTTGGGGATGGACTTGAAAGGGCTGTTTACTCATGATCCCCATGCAATCCAACAGAGCCTCAGTAGTTTTGTAATGGAGAATGGGGAAAAATTGCTGTTAGAGACCTATCCACCCAGACTCAAGGCTGTAATTGCTGCCAAAGATGCATCTACTAAACGCTGATTTGAAGGGGGTAAATACTTACACAGTCAATTATTTTGTGTTTAGTAATTGGAATAAATTTAGACCAATTTGTAGAAATCTGTTTTCACCTTGACATGAAAGAGTCTTTCTATTGATCAGTATCAAAAAAAGCCAGTTTAAATCCACTGTGATTCAATGTTAGAAACATAGAAACACAGAAAACCTACAGCACAATACAGGCCCTTCAGCCCACACAGCTCTGCCAAACATGGCCTTACCTTAGAACTACCTAGGCTTTAACCATAGCCCTCTATTTTTCTGAGCTCCATGTACCCATCCAGGAGTCTCTTAAAAGACCCTATCGTTTCCGCCTCCACAACCGTCGCCAGCAGCCCATTCCACGCACTCACCACTCTCTGCATAAAAAAACTTACCTCTGACATCTTCTCTGTACCTACTTCCAGGCACCTTAAAAATATGCCCTCTCATGCTTGCCATTTCAGCACTGGGAAAAAGCCTCTGACTATCCACACGATCAATGCCTCTCATTATCTTGTACACCTCTATCAGGTCACCTGTCATCCTCCGTCGCTCCAAGGAGAAAAGGCTGAGTTTACTCAACCTATTCTCGTAAGGCATGCTCCCCAGTCCAGGCAGCATGCAGAGAGTAAATCTCCTCTACATCCCTTTCTATGGTTTCCACATCCTTCCTGTAGTGAGGCGACCAGAACTGAGCGCAGTACTCCAAGTAGGGTCTGACCAGGGTCCTATATAGCTGCAACATTACCTCTCGGAGGTAATAAAACAATAAAACATGAAAACTTCCAAGGCGGGTGAATACTTTTTATAGGCACTGTTTGTCCTCTAGTTTTGGACTCCTGGGTTAAAGACTGTGACCACTCCTATTATCTGCACCCTTCATGGTTTTATAATGCCATCCCGCAGCTTCGTACACTCCAAGGGTAAAAGCCTCAGTCCATACAGAGTCTCCTTATAACTTAATCCCTCCAGCCACTGCTTTATCCATGCTAGGATCTTTCCTGTAATACCATAGGCTCGTGGCATGTTACACAGACTCAAGTGTGGCACCTTGTCAAGGGCCATCTGAAAATCAAAGTACACAACATCAACTGATTCTCCTTTGTCTATCCTGCTTGCTATTTCCTCAAAGCATTCCAAAAGATCTATCAGGCAAGATTTTTCCTTCAGGAAACCATGTTAACTATGGCTATTTTAATATATATCTCAAAGTACCCCAAAACCACATCCTTAACAATTGAGTCCAACATCTTCCCAACCACTGAGGCCAGACTAACTGGCCTATAGTTTCTTTTCTTCTGCCTATCTCCATTCTTAAACAGTGGAGTGACATTTGCAATTTTCCAGTCTCTCAGAACCATTCCAGAATCTAGTGATTCTTGAAAGATCATTACTAATGCTTCCACAATCTCTTCAACCACCCTTTTTGGAACTCTGGGGTGTTCATCATCTGGTCCAGGTGACTTACTTACCTTCAGGCCTTTCAGTTTCCCAAGAAACTTCTCTCTAGTTATGATAAATTCACATAGAAACATAGAAAATGTACAGCACAATACAGGCCCTTCGGCACACAAAGTTGTGCCAAACATGTCCCTACCTTAGAAATTACTAGGCTTACCTATAGCCCTCTATTTTACTAAGCTCCATGTACCTATCTAAATGTTTCTTAAAAGACCCTATTGTATCTGCCTCCACCACCGTTGCTGGCAGCCTATTCTGTGCACTCACCACTCTCTGAGTAAAAAACTTACGCCTGACATCTCCTTTGTACCTACTCCTCAGCACCTTAAACCTGTGTCCTCTTGTGGCAACCATTTCAGCCCTGGGAAAAAGCCTCTGACTATCCACACGATCAATGCCTCTCATCATCTTTTACACCTCTATCAGGTCACCTCTCATCCTCCGTCGCTCCAAGGAGAAAAGGCCGAGTTCACTCAACCTATTCTCATAAGGCATGCTCCCCAATCCAGGCAACATCCTTGTAAATCTCCTCTGCAAACTATCTATGGCTTCCATGTCCTTCCTGTAGTGAGGTGACCAGAACTGAGAATAGTACTCCAAGTGGTGTCTGACCAGGATCCTATATAGCTTCAAAATTACCTCTCAGCTCCTAAATTCTATTCCACTATTGATGAAGGCCAATATACCGTACGCCATCTTAACCACAGAGTCAACCTGTGCAGCTGCTTTGAGCGTCCTATGGACTCAGACCCCAAGATCTCTCCGATCCTCCACACTGCCAGGAGTCTTACCATTAATACTATATTCTGTCATCATATTTGACCTACCAAAATGAACCACTTCACACTTACCTGGGTTGAACTCCATCTGCCACTTCTCAGCCCAGGTTTGCATCCTATCAATGTCCTGCTGTAACCTCTGACAGCCCTCCACACTATCCACAACACCTCCAACTTTTGTGTCATCAGCAAACTTACTAATCCATCCCTCCACTTATTCATCCAGGTCATTTATATAAAAATCACGTAGAGTAAGGGTCCCAGAACAGATCCCTGAGGCACCCTACTGGTAACCGACCTCCATGCAGAATATGACCCGTCTACAACCACTCTTTTCATTCTGTGGGCAAGCCAGTTCTGGATCCACAAAGCAATGTCCCCTTGGATCCGATGCCTCCTTACTTTCTCAATAAGCCCTGCATGGGGTACCTTATCAAATGCCTTGCTGAAATCCATATACACTACATCTACTACTCTAACTTCATCAATGTGTTTAGTTCTCAAAAAATTCAATCAGGCTCATAAGGCATGATCTGCCCTTTGACAAAGCCATGCTGACTATTTCTAATCATATTATACCTCTCCAAATGTTCATAAATCCTGCCTCTCAGGACCTTCTCCATCAACTTACCAACCATTGAAGTAAGACTCACTGGTCTATAATTTCCTGGGCTATCTCTACTCCCTTTCTTGAATAAAAGAACACCATTCGCAACCCTCCAATCCTCCGGAACCTCTCCCGTCCCCACTGATGATGCAAAGATCATCGCCAGAGGCTCAGCAATCTCTTCCCTCGCCTCCCACAGTAGCCTGGGGTACTTCTCATCCGGTCCCGGTGACTCATCCAACTTGATGCTTTTCAAAAGCTTCAGCACATCCTCTTGCTTAATATCCACATGCTCAAACTTTTCAGTCTGCTGAAAGTCATCACTACAATCACCAAGATCCTTTTCCATAGTGAATACTGAAGTAAAGTATTCACTAAGTACTCAGCTATTTCCTCTGGTTCCATACACACTTTCCCACTGTCACACTTGATAGGTCCTATTCTTTCATGTCTTATCCTCTTGCTCTTCACATACTTGTAGAATGTCTTGGGGTTTTCCTTAATCCTGCCCACCAAGACCTTCTCATGGCCCCTTCTGGCTCTCCTAATTTCCTTCTTAAGTTCCTTCCTGTTATCCTTATAATCTTCTAGATCTCGAACATTACCTAGCTCTCTGAACCGTTTGTAAGCTTTGCTTTTCTCCTTGACTAAATTTATTACAGCCTTTGTACACCACGGTTCCTTTACCCTACCATAACTTCTCTGTCTCATTGGAACGTATCTATACAGAACTCCACACAAATATCCCCTGAATATTTGCCACATTTCTTCTGTACTTTTCCCTGAGAACGTCTGTCCAATTTAAGCCTCCGATTTCCTGCCTCATAGCCACATAATTCCCCTTACTCCAATTAGATGTTTTTCTAACTTGTCTGCTCCTATCTCTCTCCAAGGCTATTGTAAAGGAGACAGAATTATGATCACTATCTCCAAACTGATCTCCCACTGAGAGATCTGACACCTGACCAGGTTCATTTCCCAATACCAAATCAAGTACAGCCTCTCCTCTTGTAGGCTTATCTACATATTGTGTCATGGTCCAGTCCGTGAAGTCCGCATTCCGGTTCACGGTCTAGTCCGTGGACTCAGGACTCCGGGTCTTCCAGCTGTCCCTTGTTTTGTTTGAGTTAATCATAGGGGCACCTGATTCCCATCTTGGGGCTTGGAATACAAGTGGCCTTGGGGTCGAGTGTGGGCTGCTGGTTTGTCTTGTCAAGATTCCCTGGGAGCAGCCTGCTGGTGGAAGGCTAGGGCGGCCACTTGCCATCTTTAGGCCGCGTTAGAGAACCATCACTTCATGGAGCCTAGCTGTCAGTAGTCAGTGCTGTCTTTGCGGTATGGATTTGGCCATTTCCTGGGTCAGCTAAGTGGCCATCAGCCGCTCCGAGCTAGGTAGGGATCCAGCTGTTTCCATAGCCAGCCTAGGTTGCTGGCCGTAATTGCTACTCGGAGCAACCCTGATGCAGAGATGGAACTGTCTGTATTGTTTGGTGCTTGTCTCTTCTCGTCCTCGCCTCCATGGGGTTAGTCAGGCCATTCTGCCATTGCCCTGCGGGGGGACCTGTCTTGTCTTGTCTTTGCCTCTGCTGGGTAAGTCGGGCCTTTCTGCCATTACCTGATGGATGGTCATGTCCCACCTTGGTGTGGAGATAAAGTTGAGTCCCGGCTGGCTAAGGATAAGTCCCGGCTCTATGCTGATGTACAGTTCCCAGTCTGTCTCCAAGCTCCAGCCTCCAAGCTATCAGCCTCCGCATTCCAAGACTCCAGCTTCTAGCCTCAAGACCCCAGCATGTCTCCAGCCTCAAGCCTCGAGACCAAGACAGACCCCAGCCTCAAGCCTTGAGACCAAGACAGACCCCAGCCTCAAGCCTGGAGACCAAGACAGACCTCGGCCTCAAGCCTCGAGACCAAGACAGACCTCGGCCTCTATCCTCGAGACCAAGACAGACCCCAGCCTCAAGCCTCAAGACCAAGACCCCTGCCTCATGCCTCAAGACCAAGAAAGACCCCAGCCACGTCCCGTCCTGTAGCCATGTCATGTCCTTGCCTAATTCCGGGGTCCGAGCCCAAGGCAAAACCCAGGTGCTGGGTCCTTGTCCAGTCTCTGGCTCAGAGTCCAAAGCCCAGGCTCCAAGTTCATGGTTCTAAATCCTGGTCCCGCTTTCCCTAGCCCAGGCTCCTAGTTCATAATTCCTTGTCCGGGTTCCCTGTCTAGTCCATGTCCTCACCAAAGTCTGCGTTCTTGTCCCTGCTCCTTGTCTGTATCCTGTCACGTCCCTACTCTAGTCAAGTCCTGTACCTTGTACTTCAGTGTCTGTGTCTTGCATTTGGGTCCACTACCAGCAGCCCCTTTGTGACATATTGTGTCAAGAAACCTTCCTGACCACCCCAACAAACTCCACCCCATCTAAACCCCTTGCCCTAGGGAGATGCCAATCGATATTTGGGAAATTAAAATCTCCCATCATTACAACTCTGTTATTATTACACCTCTCCAGGATCTGTTTTCCTATCTGCTCATTGATATCCCTGTTACTATTTGGTGGCCTATAAAAGTCACCCAGTAAAGTTATTGACCACTTCTTGTTCCTAACCTCCACCCACAGAGACTCCGTAGACAATCCCTCCACGGTGTCCACCTTTTCTGCAGCCATGACACTATCTCTGATCAACAGTGCCACGCACTTCATGACCCTGGAACTCCCACCGTACTGCTAGTGTCTTCCACAGTGAAGTCTGATGCAAAATAGTTATTCAGTTTGTCCACCATTTTGTTGCCCCTCATTTTTTCAGTGGTCTGATATCTACTCTTGCCTCCCTTTTACACTTTATGTATCTGAAGAAACTTCTGGTAACCTTTTAATATTTTTGGCTAGCTTATCTTCATATTAACTTTCATATTTATATCATATCAAAAATAGGAAAACAGATTATTATCTGAATGGTGGCCGATTAGGAAAAGGGGAGGTGCAACGAGACCTGGGTGTCATTATACACCAGTCATTGAAAGTGGGCATGCAGGTACAGCAGGCGGTGAAAAAGGCGAATGGTATGCTGGCATTTATAGCGAGAGGATTCGAGTACAGGAGCAGGGAGGTACTACTGCAGTTGTACAAGGCCTTGGTGAGACCACACCCGGAGTATTGTGTGCAGTTTTGGTCCCCTAATCTGAGGAAAGATATCTTTGCCATAGAGGGAGTACAAAGAAGGTTCACCAGATTGATTCCTGGGATGGCAGGACTTTCATATGAAGAAAGACTGGATGAACTGGGTTGTACTCATTGGAATTTAGAAGATTGAGGGGGGATCTGATTGAAACGTATAAGATCCTAAAGGGATTGGACAGGCTAGATGCAGGAAGATTGTTCCCGATGTTGGGGAAGTCCAGAACGAGGGGTCACAGTTTGAGGATAGAGGGGAAACCTTTTAGGACCGAGATTAGGAAAAACAGAGAGTGGTGAATCTGTGGAATTCTCTGCCACAGGAAACTGTTGAGGCCAGTTCATTGGCTATATTTAAGAGGGAGTTAGATATGGCCCTTGTGGCTACGGGGGTCGGGGGTATGGAGGGAAGGCTGGGGCGGGGTTCGGAGTTGGATGATCAGCCATGATCATAATAAATGGCGGTGCAGGCTCGAAGGGCCGAATGGCCTACTCCTGCACCTATTTTCTATGTTTCTATATATATTTCATATCATATTTACTTTCCTAATGACTTTTTAGTTGCCTTCTGTTAATTTTTAAGAACTTCCCACGTTTTTCCTATTATATGTGCTCTCTTTGGCTTTAATGTTGCCTTTGACTTCTCTTGTTAGCAACTGTTGTGTCATCTCGCCTTCGTGGGGAACTTCTTCCTCACTGGGATGTGCATATCTGGTGGGCTCAACAACAAGCTGCTCTAAAAAGCCATCTCGTAATCACACTAGAAATACCCACGCCCGGAATCCAGCACCAGCCTGATTTCCCGAACTACCTACATATTGTAGTAACCCGTGATTATCACAACCATGCCCTTTTGGCATCCATTTTCTATTTCCCGTTGTAATGTTTTGGTCACACCCTTACTGCTGTTTGGGGGTCTGTATACAACTCCCATCAGGGTCTTCATACCCTTGCAGTTCCTGAGCTCTATTCACAATGATTCAATACCTACCGACCCTATGTCACCTCTTTGTAATGATTTGATTTCATTTTTTAAACCAACAGAGCAACACCGCCCCCTCTGCCTTCAGCCTGTCCTTTTGATACGATGTGCTAAACACATCCCAAACAGATCAAAGGGTAGGGGCCAGGCTAAAAGTGGTCCACCGGTCCTCCAAGTTCGGGGGTTCAGCTCAGGGCTAACAAAATTGTTCCGGAATCATCAATGAAGAATCCTTCTACATCTGAGTGCGACGGTATTCCTGAGTCTCCACCCAAGACTTTCATGACTGACAGTAGTGAAAACCGAGAGGAAGCTACTGATCTGACCGCCAAAGCTGGAGTCCCTTCATTGCTGCTCTAAACACCAGTAGCGCAATGGGCAAAACTGAATCCGCTGTAGCACAACAGAAATCAGAATAAGATAAAGAAAGCAATAACTGTGATTGTTTTTATTGTTATCTTGAATAACTGATGGGTGCTAGGATAACTTGCAACAGGTCGAATGTCCTCCGCAGCCTCCCGTGTTCCTCTGATGGAGACTTGACAGCATATGTGCCCGGAGTCAGTGCGACAGACGAAGTGGCCGCGCCGGGACTCGCTCCCGTCCAGCAATCGGGGAGCGAGCGGGGTGGGTGGGTTGAGGCTGGAAGGAGGTGGGACGGCTGCAAAGGGGATGCCGCCGATCGAGCTTCTGGCGGGGTATAAATACCAGGGCGGCGGGAGCGGAGTGACAGAGTCTAGAAGCGTTCCGGCAGACCAGAGCGAGGGAGAAGGTGAGGACAGGGATCCCGGCGGTCGCGCACGTCCCGCCCGCTCACCCGTGAGACACGCCGCCTTTAATATCTGCGGGGTACGTAGACGCAAACAGCGTGTTAAAAAGTCCCGTTCTTTATTGTAATGTTTCAAAATAAATTTCTGGCTGTTTTCTTTTCTCTCTCTCTGTTATGCTTACTTCCTGAAAAGTGATCATTAGGATTTTTAAGCACAAGAGGTTCTGCAGATGCTGAAAATGCAGAGGAACACTGACACACAGACTGCTGGAGGAGCTCAGCTGGTCAGGCAGACTCTGAAGTCCCGATAAAGGGTCTCGGCCCGAAATTTCGACTCCATATTCCTCTCCGACAGAGTCGAGGACACGTCCTCTCATTACTACCATCAGGGAGAAGGTACAGGAGCCTGAGGAGACACACACTCAACGTTTCAGGAATAGCTTCTTCCCGACCGCCAGCACATTTCTGAATGGACAATGAGCCCATGTACACTACCTCAATATTAATTTTCCTTTTATCTCTCCTTTTGCACTACTTGTATGTTTATTTATGATTGCAATACTTTTTTATTATGGATCGCAATGCACTGCCACCGTAAGAACAATAAATTCACGACAGATACCACTGATACTAAACTGGATTCTGAATAGAATTCTGAAATGTTATACCTTTGCAGCATTTCAAACGTCACTCCGGATTAACCTTCAATTTATCCAGCGCAGGCTCGTTCTTCCGTTGTAAAGTAACAAATTTCTAGAGGAACTCCGGGGTTCGGACAGCGTCTATGCAGGCGTTCGCATCATATTCATCTTTTTATCTCTCTCTCTCTCTCTCTCTCTCTCTCTCTCTTTCTCACTGCAGGACTAGAGTATAAAAGCAAAGATGTAATCCTGAGGTTTTATAAGGCATTGGTTAGACCGCACTTAGAGTATAGTGAGCAGTTCGGGGCCCCTTACCGAATAAAAGATGCACTGGCATTGCAGAGGGTCCAGAGAAGGTTCACGCGAATGAAAGGGTTAACATATTAGAAGCGTTTGATGGCTCTGGCCTTGTGACCGCTGAAGTTTGGAAGAATGAGGGGGATCTCATTGAAACCTATAAAATATTGAAAGGTCTGACTAGAATGCATGCGAAGAGGATGTTTCCTGTGGGGGAGTCTAGGACCAAAGGACACAGCCTCAGAATAAGGGGATATCCCTTTCGAACAGAGGTAAGAAGGAATTTCTTTAGTCAAAGTGTAGTGAATTTGTGGAATTCATTGCCACAGACAGCTGTGCAGGCCAAGTCATTGGATATACTTAAAGCAGAGGTTGATGGGTTCTTGATGCATCAGGGCTTCAAAGGTTATGGGGAGAAGGCAGGAAAATGGGATCGAGAGGGATAATAAATCAGTCATAATGGAATGGTGAAGCAGAGTCGATGGGCCGAGTGGCCTAAGTCTGCTCCCAAGCTTTATGGTTTCATAAAGTTGTAAAGTGTATGGTTACGCACTTTGGCAGAAGAAATAAACAGGCAGACTATTATTTAGATGGGGAGAGAATTCAAAGTTCTGAGATGCAACGGGACTTGGGAGTCCTCGTACAGGATACCCTTCAGGTTAACCTCCAGGTTGAGTCCGTGGTGAAGAAGGCAAATGCAATGTTGGCATTCATTTCTAGAGGAATAGAGTATTGGAGCAGGGATGTGATGTTGAGGCTCTATAAGGCGCTGGTGAGACCTCACTTGGAGTACTGTGGGCAGTTTTGGGCTCCTTATTTAAGAAAGGATGTGCTAATGTTGGAGAAGGTACAGAGAAGATTCACTGGAATGATTCCGGGAATGAGAGGGTTAACATATGAGGAACGTTTGTCTGCTCTTGGACTGTATTCCTTGGAGTTTAGAAGAATGAGGGGGGACCTCATAGAAACATTTCAAATGTTGAAAGGCATGTACAGAGTGGATGTGGCAAAGTTGTTTCCCATGATGGGGGAGTCTAGTACGACAGGGCATGACTTAAGGATTGAAGGGCGCCCATTCAGAACAGAGATGCAAAGACATTTTTTTAGCCAAAGGGTGGTGAATCTATGGAATTTGTTGCCATGGGCAGCAATGGAGGCCAAGTCATTGGGTGTATTTAAGGCAGAGATTGATAGGTATCTGAGTAGCCAGGGCATCAAAGGTTATGGTGAGAAGGCGGGGGAGTGGGACTAAATGGGAGAATCGATCAGCTCATGATAAAATGGCAGAGCAGACTCGATGAGCCGAATGGCCGACTTCTGCTCCTTTGTCTTATGGTCTTATAATTGTTGAATGTTGTTGACTTTTGTTGCATGTCACACCCTTATCAACACACCAAAGCAAATTCGTAATACATGCAAATATACCTGGCAAATAAAGTTGATCTTGAGATCTTGAGACATGAGTACCGCCCTCACTCAATACCTGACATCAGGACTGGGACTCTTGCCTTTTCCCTCCTTCCTTTACATTCCTGATGAAGGGTCTTGACTCAATACTTTGACTGTTTATTCCCCTCCATAGGTTCTGCTTGACCTGCTAAGTTCCTCCAGCATGGTGTGTATGTGTGTGTTGCTTTGGAGTTCGAGCATCTGCAGAATCGCTTATGTTTATGATCTGTGATCTCTGGTTCTGCTGAGTTGAAACAGTGGTTCTGGATGTGATTATGAATTGTTAACCATACGAGTGTAATATGTTAACTCCTGGAGTTGGACTTACGTTCAAAGACATGACATCTCATGCTCTCAAAGTTAGTTACTCTCAAAGTTAATCAATCTATCTATCTACCTAATTTAGAGATGGCATAAGTCCATAAGATATAGGAGCAGACAGGCCATTTGGCCTGATTTCATCATGGTTGATCCATTACCCTCCCAGCCTCAATCTTCTACCCATAGCTTTTCATGCCCTGAATAATCAAGAATCTGTCAACCTCTGCCTTAAATACACCCAATGTTTATAGAGTGCAGAACAAGGCCTTGCAGCCCAATGAGCTACTTCATCCAGAAACCCACCTACTTAACCCTAACCTAATCACAGGACAATTTACAATGACCAATTAACCTGCTAACCAGCACGTCTCTGCAATGTGGGAGGAAACCCACAGGAGTCGGCCCGAAATGTTGACTGTACTTTTTTTCCATAGATGCTGCATGGCCTTTTGTGTGTGTTGCTCAAATTTCCAGCCTCTGCTGATTTTCCCTTGTTTGTGGAAGGAATATACAAACTCTTTATGTACAGGAATTGAACTCCAACTTATTCACCTCAAATCAGAATCAGAATCAGTTTTCACAACAGTGGAAGATGTCCTGGCAGCAGTACAATTTTCTCTATTTCTGCATAATTATCACCTAAAATCTTCACCTAAGTCCTCAAACTAGATAAAGAGAACCCAATTGAATAAATACCACAAAAACATTATACTTGTTCATTTATTTATTGAGAAAAATGATCCAATATTACGTTGTTGTTGGAAAAAGTATGTGAACCTTTGCTTTCAATAACTGGTGTGACTACCTTATACGGTAATAAATTCAACCAAAACTGCTTTATCCTTACAAAACTGCTTCAACTCTGGGATGTTGTGGGCTTCCTTGCATGAACAGCTTGCCTGAGGTCCTTCCACAACATAGCTATAGGATTCAGGTCAGCCATTCTAAAATACTAATTTTCTTCCTTTTTTAAACGATTCTGCTGTTGATTTACTCTTGTCTTTTAGATCATTGTCCTGTTGCACTATCCATCTTCTAGTAAGCTTCAGGTGACAGACTGTTACCCTGACATTCTCCTGTAAAATATCTTGATACAATTTTTAATCCATTGTTCTCTCAATGATTGCAAGCTGAAACAGCAAAGCAACCGAAACCATGATGACTCTTCAACCATGTTTCACAGTTGGGATGAGGTTTTGGTGTTGGTGTGCAGTGCCACTTTTCCTCTGAACATAGCAATTGTATTTCTGCCAAAAAGTTCAACTTTTGTCTCATCTGTCCACAGAAAATTGTCCCAGAAGTGTGGTAGAACATCCAGGTGGTCTTCTGCAAAATTGAGATATCCAGCAATTTTTTTGCAGAGTAGAGGTTTCCTCTGTGGTGTCCTTCAATGAACACCATTCTTGTTCTGAGTTTTTCTTATAGTAGTGGCACGAACAGAGACTTTAGCAAGTTCGAGAGATTTCTTTAAACGCAAACAACAGGAATTCTGCAGATGCTGGAAATTCAAGCAACACACATCAAAGTTGCTGGTGAACGCAGCAGGCCGGGCAGCATCTCTAGGAAGAGGTGCAGTCGACGTTTCAGGCCGAGACCCTTCGTCAGGACTAACTGAAGGAAGAGTGAGTAAGGGATTTGAAAGTTGGAGGGGGAGGAGGAGATCCAAAATGATAGGAGAAGACAGGAGGGGGAGGGATAGAGCCAAGAGCTGGACAGGTGATCGAAAAGTTGAAGAGCCGAAGAAATTACAGATGGGGAGCAGTGAGAGATGGTTTCACTGAACTCCCGTCGAAGAGAGGATCTAAACTTCTTCGGTGTAGGCATCACCGGAAGAGGCTTCGCAGTGGTGAATTTAAACGCAAACAACAGGAATTCTGCAGATGCTGGAAATTCAAGCAACACACATCAAAGTTGCTGGTGAACGCAGCAGGCCAGGCAGCATCTGTAGGAAGAGGTGCAGTCGACGTTTCAGGCTGAGACCCTTCGTCAGGACTAACTGAAGGAAGAGTGAGGACGCAGCAGGCCAGGCAGCATCTGTAGGAAAAGCAGGCCAGGCAGGACTGGGAGACCGCTTTGCTGAACATCTATGCTCTGTCCGCCAGAGAAAGCAGGATCTCCCAGTGGCCACACATTTTAATTCCACATCCCATTCACATTCTGACATGTCCATCCACGGCCTCCTCTACTGTAAAGATGAAGCCACACTCAGGTTGGAGGAACAACACCTTATATTCCATCTGGGTAGCCTCCAACCTGATGGCATGAACATCGACTTCTCTAACTTCCGCTAAGGCCCCACCTCCCCCTCGTACCCCATCTGTTACTCATTTTTATGCACACATTCTTTCTCTCACTCTTTTTCTCCCTCTGTCCCTCTGAATATACCTCTTTTCCATCCTCTGGGTCCCCCCCCCTTGTCTTTCTTCCCGGACCTCCTGTCCCATGATCCTCTCGTATCCCCTTTTGCCTATCACCTGTCCAGCTCTCAGCTCTATCCCTCCCCCTCCTGTCTTCTCCTATCATTTTGGATCTCCCCCTCCCCCTCCAACTTTCAAATCCCCTACTCACTCTTCCTTCAGTTAGTCCTGACGAAGGGTCTCGGCCTGAAACGTCGACTGCACCTCTGCCTACAGATGCTGCCTGGCCTGCTGCGTTCACCAGCAACTTTGATGTGTGTTGTTCGAGAGATTTCTGCAGGTCTTTTGCTGCTACCCTTGAGTTCTTTTTCACCCCTTTCAGCATTGCACGTTGTACTCTTTGTGTGTTCCTAACAGGATGCCCACTCCTGGAGAGAGTAGTAACAGTACTGAGTTACTACAGAGGGTGCCCTTTCAAAACAGAGATGTGGAGAAACTTCATAAGCCAAAGGGTGGAGAATTTGTGGAATTTGTTGCCACATGCAGCTGTGGAGGCCAGGTCATTGGGTGTATTTAAGGCAGAGATTGATAGGTTCTTAATTGGAGAAGGCATCAAAGGTTACGGGGAGAAGGCCGGGAACTGGGGTTGAGGAGGAGATAGAAAAAAATGGATCAGCCATGATTGAATGGTGGTCCAGACTCAATGGGTCAGATGGCTTAATTTTGCTCCAATGTCTTATGGAGGAAATTCTCTCACTGTGGACTGATGAACACTCAGGGCTTTGGAAATGCTTTTGTAGCCTTTTCCAGCTTTGTGCATCTCTACAATTCTTCTTGTAAGGTCCTTTGTAAGTTGTTTTGATCAAGGCATAGTGCACATAAACAGATCTTTCTTGAGAAAAGCAGGCTCTGTCAAAAAAGACTTTATGTGTCTTTTTTGGGGGCAGGGAACATCTACAATCCATACCTCTACTCTCATGTCATTAATCGCAACACCTGACTCGAAGTAGCTTTTGTAGAAAACATTGCCCCAGAGGTTCACATAATTTTTCTAACAAATACATGTAATATTGGATCATTTTTCTAAATAATTAAAGGAACAAGTATAATTTTTGTGTTATTTATTTAATTGGGTTCTCTTCATCTCACTTAAGGGCTTACATCAGAATCAGATTTATTATCCCAGCATGTGTCGTGAAATTTGTTAACCAATTTTGTGAATTAAATGTGAAGATCTAATCACATTTTAGGTCATATTTATGCAGAAATAGAGAAAATTCTACAGGGTTCACAAACTTTCGAGCGACCCTGTGTATAAAAATAAAGAACTGGACATCACATCAAGAAATGTATTGTTATTATTATTTGTATTTTTATGCATTTGCAATTTTTGCCTACTTTTCCACATCGGCTGTCTTTCACACTTTTATATCATTTTGCATTACTTCTATCAAATGTCTTTGCCCTACTGCAAATGCCTGGAAGAAAATGAATCTCAGAAAAGCATATGGTGCATTTATATATACTTTGAAAACAAACACATTTTGAACCTTGAAAATTGCGGTCTGTCTCCCCAGATGGTGGGATCTCGACAGATTGTGCTTCCTGTGTTACTCCTGCTGGCTTCCACCAAATGGAGTAACGCAAGAGAGACCATCCAGGCGGACGCAGAGGTAAACAGAGAGACTGAGGGGTGGAGTGTGAGTGAGATAGGGAAAGAATGAGGGGTGGAGTGAGATTGAGATACAGAGAGAGTGAGGGATGAAATGTGTGGCACTACAGAGAGAGTGAGGGGTGGAGTATGCGGTGTTACAGAGAGAGTGAGGGATGGAATGTGTGGCACTACAGAGAGAGTGAGGGATGGAGTAGGTGGTGTTACAGAGAGAGTGAGGGGTCGAGTGTGAGTGATACTTTATATATTTTATACTTTACTGTCGCCAAACAATTGGTACTTGAACGTACAATCATCACAGCGATGTTTGATTCTGCACTTCACACTCCCCAGATTACAAATATTAAATATTAAAGATATTAAAAATAGTTAAAATTAGTAAATATTAAAAATTTAAATTATGAAGCATAAATAGAAAATAGAAAAATGGGAAGTAAGGTAGTGCAAAAAAACCGAGAGACAGGTCCGGATATTTGGAGGGTACGGCCCAGATCCGGGTCAGGATCCGTTCAGCAGTCTTCTCACAGTTGGAAAGAAGCTGTTCCCAAATCTGGCCGTACGGGTCTTCAAGCTCCTGAACCTTCTCCCAGAGGGAAGAGGGACAAAAAGTGTGTTGGCTGGGTGGGTCGTATCCTTAATTATCCTGGCAGCACTGCTCCGACAGCGTGCGGTGTAAAGTGAGTCCAAGGACTGAAGATTGGTTTGTATGATGTGCTGCGCTGTGTTCACGATCTTCTGCAGCTTCTTCCGGTCTTGGACAGGACAACTTCCATACCAGGTTGTGATGCACCCTAGAAGAATGCTTTCTACGGTGCATCTATAAATATTAGTGAGGGTTTTAGGGGACAGGCCAAATTTCTTTAGTTTTCTCAGGAAGTAAAGGTGCTGGTGGGCCTTCTTGGCAGTGAACTCTGCTTGGTTGGTCCAAGTCAGGTCATTTGTGATATTGACAGAGAGAGTGAGGAGTGGAGTGTGTGGCATTACAGGGAGAGTGATCTCTGTATCTTGATTGCTCTGTACCTCACTCACACTCCTCCCCTCACACACTCCCAACCTCACTCACACCCCTCCCCTCGCACACTCTCTCAAACTCCACCCCTCATTTCTCTATATCACTCACCCTCCATCCCTCACTCTGTCCATATCTGGCTCACTCTCCCTCTCACTGTCTTTGTATCTCACTCTCCCCCCTATCTCACTCATTCTCCTCCCCTCACTATCTCTGTATCTCATGCACACTCCAACCTTCAGTCTCTCTCTAGCTCACTCAAACTCCACCCCTCATCTCTCAGTATCTCACTCACACTCCAGCCCTCACTCTCCCAAATTCATTCACACTCCAGCCCTCACTCTCCCAAACTCACTCACACTCGACCCCTCACTGTCCCTATTTCACTCATACTCCAGCCCTCACTCTCCCAAACTCACTCACACTCCAGCCCTCACTCTCTCTGTATCTCCATCCCACATCATTGCCCCTCCCAAAGTGCGACTCTCCCTCAGTATCACCCTACCCACAGTGCAACCCTCCCTCACTTCCGCCCATCCCATTGTGTGACCTCCCTCTCAGTACCACCCCAGACATGAACACCTCACCCTCAGTTTGACCCTCCAACAGTGTGAAACCCCCTCAGTACTGCCCCTCCCACACTGTTACCCTTCTTCAGTATCACCCCACCCAGTATGAAGCTGCCTCAGTACAACCCCTTCCACAGTGTGAAACTCTCTCAATATCGCTCCACCCTCAGTGTGACCCTCTCACAGTGTGACCCTCCCTCAGTGTGACCCTCCCTCAGTATCAAAAACAGGTACTTTCCCCAAGGAGTAAGGCTGATCAACACCTCCACACCCCCAACCACCATTACGTTATCATTTCCTGTCAGAGTCACCTTATGTACAGACACTCCTGTGCCTAGTGTCACTGTATGGACATACAATCAATCTATATATATAAGCTATCTTATGTTCATTATTTTTGTGTTCTTTATCTTATGGCATTTAATTGGATCCGGAGTAACAATTTTTCATTTTTCTTTGCACTTGTGTACCGGAAATGACATTGAACAATCCTGAATGTTCAGTCTTCAAAGTGCTAATCTGCTTCAGTCCTCAGAGCTCTCCCCTCGGGCAACGACAGTCCTGACATCAGCAGTGGAAGAGACAGGCTTGTCCCAACCAGCCAGGCTCCCTCTCCGCAGCCAGCTCACTGGCCCTCATGCTCCAGAGGGAAGGTGGAAGAGAGAGACCTCAAACTCACTCACTGGGTTCAGTAGACACCCGCCCAAGTCCAAGAACTTGAAACCCAGACAGCGGTGAGTCATCCGCCCTTGCTCTTTGCAAAACTTCTTCCAGTTGTCTGGACTTGGCTCATTCCCATCTGTGGAGTTTAATGCCACAGATGGCTGTGGAAGCCTAGTCACTGAGTACACTTAAAATAGAGGTTGGTAGTTTTTTGTTTAGTCAGTGTATCAGAGGTTATCGGGAGAAGGCAGGAGAGTGTGAGTGTTGGTGTCAGAGCCCTACGGAGGTCAAGAGAGAGGATAAAAGGACCAGATTCAGGCAAGGTCAGTCTTTTTGGGCTGCGCAGCTGCAGACAGTGTGGGCATCAGAGGCTTAAGCTCAGCTGTAAGTACAAGGATAGGCCATTGTTGGAGGGTGCCAGTGAGAGAGTGGGAAGGCTTTGGCTTAACAGGCTTCAACAAGAATAGGCAAAGGTACAGTTATGTAAGAACAGGAAATCCTTTTTCTTTTTTGGTATAGGGTAGTCAGGATGGAATGCTCCTCCTGTCCGACGTGAGAATTCGGGATACCTGACGGTTTCCCTGATGACTACATTTGTGGGAAGAGCTCCCAACCTCAGCGCTTGACTGACTGGAGCAAGGAGTTAGAGCTGGAGTAGAATGTATTCAGGATCATCTGGGAGGCTGAAGAAAGCATAGACAACACGATAGTAGAGGCACAGGCTTCAGGCAGTAGCTGGGTGACCACCAGGAGAGATAAGGGGATTAGGAAGTCAGTGCAGGGTTCCCCTGTAGCCATGCCCTCAGCTACAAGTGTACCCCTTTGGACACTGTTGGGGGATCTGTCAGGCGGGGGGGAGTCACCACATCACTGCAGCAGCAGCCAGGCTGGTTGTGCTGTAGCCGGTTCTGATGCACGACCAGGAAGGGTAAAGTCAGGTAGTGTGTAGTTATAGGGGACTCCGTGGTTGGAAGGACAGAGCGGAGGTTCTGATGTGCAACCAGGGAGGGTACAGTCAGGTAGTGTGTAGTTATAGGGACTCTGTAGTTAGGAGGACAGACAGGAGGTTCTGATGTGCAACCAGGGAGGGTACAGTCAGGTAGTGTGTAGTTATAGGGGACTCTGTAGTTAGGAGGACAGACAGGAGGTTCTGTGGCAACCAAAGAGACACCTGGATGGGGTGTTGCCTCCTTGGTGGAGGCTCCATGATGTATCGGAACGGCTGCAGGATATTCTCAAGGGGGAGGGGGTGCATATTGGCACCAATGAGGTAGGCAGAAATAGGGAAGAGGTCCTACACAGTAAGTATATAGAATTAGCAAAGAGGCTGAAGAGAAGGATCTCGTAATGAAAAAACACAGAAATCAACAGCACATTACAGGCCCTTCAGCCCACAATGTAACCTGGTCTAGAAACCGCCTCGAATTTCCTTACTGCATATCCCTATATTTTACTAAGCTCCTTGTACCCATCTCTGAGTCTCTGAAAAGATCCTATTATATTCGCCTCTACCACCATCACCATTCCATGCACCCACCACTCTCTGTGTGAAAAAATTGGCTCTGACATCCCCCTTGTACCTACTTCCAAGCATCTTAAAACTATGCCCCCTCGTGTTAGCCATTTCAGCCCTGAGGAAAAAGCCTCTGCCTATCCACACGATTAATGCCTCTCATCATCTTATACACCTCTATCAGGTCATCTCTCATCCTCCATCGCTCCAAGGAGAAAAGGCCAAGTTCACTCAACCTGTTCTCATAACGCATACAACAGGAATTCTGCAGATGCTGGAAATTCAAGCAACACACATCAAAGTTGCTGGTGAACGCAGCAGGCCAGGCAGCATCTCTAGGAAGAGGTGCAGTCGACGTTTCAGGCTGAGACCCTTCGTCCTGAAACGTCGACTGCACCTCTTCCTAGAGATGCTGCCTGGCCTGCTGCGTTCACCAGCAACTTTGATGTGTGTTGCTCATAATGCATGCTCCCCAATCCAGACAACATCCTTGTAAATCTCCTCTGCACTCTCTCTATAGTAGTAGTGAGGTGACCAGAACTGAACGTAGTACTCCAAGCGGGGTCTGACCAAGGTCTTATGTAGCTGTAAAATTACCTCCTGGCTCTTGAACTCAATCCCATGATTGATGAATGCCAGCACACCATAACGCCTTTGTAACAGAGCAGCAGCTTTGATTGTCCTATGGACATGGACCGCAAGATCTCGTTCATCCTCCACACTGCTAAGAGGCTCACCTTTAATACTATATTCTGTCTTCAAATTTGACCTACCGAAATGAACCACTTCACACTTATCTGGGTTGAACTCCATCTACCACTTCTCAGCACAATTCTGCACCCTATCGATGTAACCTCTGACAACCCTCTAGCCTATCCACAACACTCCCAACTTTTGTGTCATCAGCAAAATTACTATCCCACCCTTTTACTTTGTCATCCAATTCATTTATAAAAATCACAAAGAGGAGGGGTCCAGAACTGATCCCTGCGGTACACCACTGATCACCGAACTCCATGCACAATATAAACCATCTACAACCACCCTTTGCCTTCTGTGAGCAAGCCAATTCTGGATCCACAAAGCAAGGTTTCCTTAGATCCCATGCCTCCTTACTTTCTGAGTGAGCCTGGCATGGGGAACTTTAACAAATGCCTTACTGAAATCCATACAGATGTTAGGAAGAGGGATATGGACATGGTGTAGGTAAGAAAGATGGAAGGATATGGACATGGCCTGTTCCTGTGCTGTACTGTTCTGTATTCTGTTGCGGTTGAGAGGGTTAATAAATCAGCCATGATGGAATGGTGGAACAGACTTAATGGGCTGAATGGCCTCATTCTGCTCCTATACCTAATAATTTAAAGGCAATTGGAGAAAAGTATTGGGGAGATGTCAGAAGTAAGTTTTAATTTATTTTAAGGTAGCTAAACTTTTATTTTTTATAACAGAACTGTGTAGCTCAGGGACAGGCCCTTTGGTCCACAGTTTTGTGCTGAATCAATTAAATCAGTAAACACATGGGTATCTAAATGAATTCCCCCTGCCTACACAATGTCCGCATCCTTCCACTTCCCTCACAGTCATGTACCTGTCTGAACATCTTACCACTTTAGTGCAAGGGTGCTTCTTCGGTGCGTCAAAAATCATATTTACAAAACTTATTGAAGATAGTGAAAAGAAAAATGCCGTTATTTATAAGGTGTTTATCAGAAAACACAGTAATAGCTCTGTACTTGTACTTGGCCAGAGTGAACTCCTGACTGCTTCCATCTCTCTCTCCCTCCCGGCGGTGAGGAGCAAACTGACTCATTCTTTAGGCATCGGGACATACCATCTTTAATTACCCACAAAGTTAACTTGAGACGACATACTAATCAGAATATGATGCTCCCCGCAATGTAGTTACAATCATACCTTACATACAGTATACAAATAACATGTACACATTTGTATATCCCTGTTACTAAAGAAATGGAAAATTCCACCGTGTTTGGTGCAAAAGGCAACACAAAGCCAACCAGAGTGTGTCAGCTCGCTATTACCCATTATGAGAATATACCAGGGAAGGCATTGAAGTGCACGCACTCAGCACAGTGACAGCAGGGTAACAAGGCACTGTTTGTGTGTGTGTAAATGTGTGTGTGTAAGGAGTGTGTTTACTAAGTACTCTCTGTCACAGTGACCTTTGCCCAAAATGTGTGACCCGTGCCCAAGCTGTGAGCTGCAGCCGGAATATGACCCGTGGCCAGGATGCGACGGGGTAGGGGATGACTGGAGATTGTGATCACCCTGTGGAGAGATGTATGTCGGGGGGCCAGGTCTTGTATCTGTCTTTCACGGCCACTCCATCCCATACTCTGACCCCCTTTCTCCCTTTCCCAGGAAAATGCTCGGGACCCGGCGGAGACGGGTAAGTTTTCCAATGGATCGGATTGGCCGCAGCTACTTACCGAAGATCGAACACTGACAAGACCCGGTAGGTGCTGATCAGGCGGCTGTCTCCAGGGGAAATTTCCACACTTGTTAGGAAATACAGAGGAGGCTTAACCCAGAAGCAAAACAGTGCAGACAATTTAGCAGTAAATTATATTTTACTAATAATCTGCAAAATAACAAGCCATGAGGGGTCATGAAACAAGAGGAAACAGGCCAACACAACAAGGTAGCCGAAGGCTCGGAGAAACTGGCTGAGGTTGGCTTGTTCAATGTGTGAGCAAGGACTGTGGCTGAGAACTGGGATTAAATAGGCTGCAGGTGATGAGCTGGAAACACATGGCAGGTGACTCCTGTTAGCCGGTTGGAGACTGGGAGGTGTCTGCCTGTGTAGGCCTGACAAAACCACGTTCAGTGCATGAATAGAACACTCTCACTGTGGGCAGGTGTTGTTCCAGTCCATGGGAAATGAAGGGAAACTGAGGTGACATAGAATAGAGTATGGGTGAATTTGGATATCAGAGATTCAAAAGGACTTGGAATCTTAGTGCAAGATTCACAAAAAGTTGATTTGCAGATTGAGATGGAAGTAACGAAGACAAATACAATGGTGTTGTTTATTTTGAAAAGACTAGAATACAAAATGTTATGCTGAGACTTTATTAGACATTGGTCAGACCACATTTTGAATATTGTGAACAGTATTGAAAGGATCTAAGAAAGGATCTGGTGGCATTGAAGAGGGTTCAGAGAAGGTTGACAAGAATGATCCCAGGAATGAAGGGGTTAATGTATGAGGAACGTTTGATGGCTCTGGGCCTGTACTGACTGGAGCTTTCAAGAATGAGTGTAGACCTCATTGAAACCTATCAAATATTGAAAGGCCTAGATAGAGTGGATGTGGAGAAGATGTTTCCTATAGTGGGGGAGTCTAAGACGAGGCAGCACAGCCTCAGAATAGAGGGATGTCCATTTGGAACAGAGATGAGGAGGAATTTCTTTAGCCAGAGAGTGGTGAATCTGTGGAATTCATTGCCACAAGTGGCTGTGGAGGCTAAGTCATTGGGTATTTTTAAAGCGGAGTTTGATAGGTTCTTGATCAGTCAGCGCCTCAAAGGAAGAAGACAAGAAAATAGGGTTTGGCTCCTATGTCCTCTGGAGTATGGAACAATCCAGAAATAGGGCTAAAGGATTCCTTCCTGGAATCTGGATGGGTGGCCCCAGTGTCTCTCTGATCCCCAGGGCCTGAGCATACCTGGTCCAGGAAGAGACCTACCCAAACACGAGGAATTCTGCAGATGCTGGAAATTCAAGCAACACACTTCAAAGTTGCTGGTGAACGCAGCAGGCCAGGCAACATCTCTAGGAAGAGGTGCAGTTGACGTTTCAGGCCGAGACCCTTCGTCAGGACTAACTGAAGGAAGAGTTAGTAAGAGATTTGATTCCAGGGTCAGACAGAGTTCCCAGAGTATTCAAGGCATGAGACACTTTCACAATGGTTTAACAACCACAGCATTCTCACCTCTGGACAATTTTTCCAGACTCATACCATAGGAGCAAAATTAGGCCATTCAGCCCATCGAGTATTTGGGCGCCTTATCTCAGAAAGGATATATTATCATTGGAGAGAGTTCAGAGGAGGTTCACGAGTATGATTCCTAGAATGAAGGGGTTAAAATATGAGGACTGTTTGGCCGCTTTGGGCCTGTACTCACTGGAAGTTTGAAGAATGTGGGGGGGATCTCATTGAAACCTACCAAATGTTAAGGACTAGAAAGGGTCAACGTGGAGAAGATGTTTCCTCTGGTGGGGGTATCCAGAACTAGAGGGCACAGCCTCAAAGTTGAGGGGTGACCTTATAGAACAGAAGTAAGGAGGATTTTTTTTTAGACAAAGTGGTGAATCTGTGGAATGCTCTGCCACAGACTGGCTGAGATCAAGTCCATGGGTATATTTAAGGTGGAAGTTGATAGATTCTTGATTGGTCAGGGCATCAAGGGATATGGTGAGAAGGCAGGTGTATGGGGTTGAATGGGATCCGGGATCAGTCATGATGATTGGAATTTAGAAGAAAGTGTGAGGATAATTGGAAAAGTGGAGTCAATGGACTGAATGGCCTAATTCTGCTCCTATATCTTATGGTCTTTTAGTCTTCTCCACCATTCTATCATGGCTGATTAATCATCACCCTCAGCCCCCATTCTCCTGCCTTCTCCCTGGAACTTTTGACACACTTACTAATTAAGAATTTATCAATCTGTGCTTTAAGTATACCCAATGACTAGGACTCCATAGCCATCTGTGGTAATGAATTCTATAGGTTCACCATCTTCTGGCTACAAAATTTCTCATCATCTCTGTTCTAAAGGGACGTCCTGGCTGTGCCCTCAAAATTCCTCCATCCTCTCCACATCCACTCTATCTAGGCCCTTCAATATTTGATAGGTTTCTAGTTTCTTCTAAACTCCAGCAAGTACAGGCCTGGAGCCATTAAAATCGCTGGAATTTAGAAGGGAGTGTGGGGATAACTGGAAGACCAAGGCTTGGATTATGTTCAGAGGTACCATACGTACAACGTTTTAGAGCGCCCAACGATCAAGGCTCAATTTCTGCCACTGTCTGTAAAGAGTTTGTACGTTATCCCAGTGACCGCAGGATTTCCTCCGGGTACTCCGGTTTCCTCCCACATTCCAAAGATGTACAGGTTAGGGTTGGTAGGTATTGGGCATGCTACGTTGGCACCACTTGCTGGCTGCCGCCAGCACATCCTTGGACTGTTAGTCATTGGCACAAGTGGAGCATTGACTGTATGTTTCAATATGTGACAAATAATGCTATTTTTTTCAAATGTTCTTTACCTTTTTTCACAGTTCATCATCCAAGTCAGGATTCAGCTGAAAATTCCCGGCGAGACGATCCCCATCCACGAGATGCATGCGTTTCTGCTTTTGTTTATTGCGCCGTCGCCATGAAGGTGGCCAAACCTCAGAGCTCCTGTTGTACTCTCACTAATAAATTCAATATGTTGTAAGCACGAGAGGCTGGCGAAGCCTGTTTCACAAAGCACAACATCACAACGCACGCTGCAGAGGGGAGGGGGAGGGGGACCCTTTCCAGTGTCAGACCCTCCCTCAGCCCCCGCTGCCCCAGTGAAAACAACCCAACTTCATCCAACCTCTCACTCGAATGTGTTAATGTCCGGGGTGAATGGGGTCTTTATCCAACTTTGTCCAACCTCTCACTCGAATGTGTGTTAATGTCCGGGGTGAGTGGGGTCTTTATCCCACTTTGTCCAAACTCCCACTGGAATGTGTTAATGTCCGGGGTGAATGGGGTCTTTATCCAACTTTGTCCAACCTCTCATTGGAATATGTGGTAATGTCCGGGCTAAGTGGGGTCTTTGGTTACATTGGCTGTTTTACTGAGACAGTGGGAAGTGTAGACAGAGTCCATGGAGGGGAGGCTGGTTTCTGTGATGTGCTGAGCTGCATCCACAACTCTCCACAATTTCTTGCGATCACAGATGCCGGACCGAGCTGCGATGCATCTAAATAGGGCGTTTTCTATGGTGCATTCTCTTGCCCACTACTTTCTGTAAACAAGGGTTGATAGTGGTTTGTCTGAGAAGCTCTGTATGCAGAGTTTACATAATTGGCAATAAATTAATCATCATTTCGGATTAATGATACAATGAAATATATCAGGAATTAAAGGTGTCTGAGGGGCGAGGTCTATCCTGTGGTCAATCTGTGGAATTCACTGCCTATGGTCCTATGGTCCTTGCTGGAGTTTAGAAGAATGAGGAGGGATCTCATCAAAACCTATCTAATATTGAAAGAGCGAGATAGAGTGGGTGTGGACAGGATGTTTCCGATAAAGGGAAGTCTAAATCCAGAGAGCACAGCCTCAGAACGTCCCTTTAGAACCGAGATGAGGAGGAATTTCTTTAGAGGGTAGTGAATCTGTGGAATTCATTGCCACAGATGGCTGTTAAGGCCAAGTCATTGCCTATATTTAAAGCGGAGGTTGATAGGATCTTGATTAGTTAGGGTGTCGAAGGTTATGGGGAGAAGGTAAAAGAATGGGGTTGAAAGGATTTATAAATCAGCCGTTATTGACTTGATGGGCCGCATGGCCTCATGCTGATTACTATATCTTATAGCCTGAACTGCCCACACTGTGGTCCTCTGGGAGAGAGTGAAGGGGCTGAGCTGAACTGCCCACACTGTGGCTGCCCGGGAGAGTGAAGGGACTGATGGTCTGTGGACGTCGGGCACAATACAGCCCTTGTGATTCATGCTGGCCCGCTCCTATTACCTAAACCTACGAACCGTAACCACTCACAGCGGAGAAGCAACATTCAGGGTGGGACAGAGTTCCTCAGCCCCAGGCCTCAAGTGGACTCAGAGTTCAAGTGCAAAGTACACTTATTTACTGTCCAATTTCGATGGGTACATGAGTGGGGGGCGGGTATGGAGGGTTACGGTCTAGGTGGCGGTCAATGAGACTAGACAGAATAATCGTTCGGCACAGACTAGATGGCCTGATTCTGTGCTGTAGTGCTCTGTGAAAGGGGTATCAGCACAATGGTGGGAAAGGAGGAGAGAGAAGGTTACCTGTGGTTGAAGAATTGAAGATATTGCTTCTGCATTTTCAGCTGGGTGTCAGCGTGATAGGGACGGAGGCCGCACACAGGCAGGTCGGAACACCAAGGGATGGGCAGCAGGAAGCTGAGGTTCCCTCCTGTGGGCTGAGCACTGTGCCTGGTGCCTCCAGATGAGCTGGGCCGGAGGGATGGACCGTGCTCTATAGGTCCGGGACAATGTGGTTCTTCCTCAGTCCCGCCTTTTTTATATATAAACGTACACCACGTTATTAAATACCCAAAGGTTAGGAGTTACAATATGGTTAGGGAATTCAAATTAAAATACAGTTATTACCATCCACATTGCACTCAGTTCCCTGGGGGTGGGGGGTGCGCACCGTTCCCAGAAGTCCCCCACTGTACCCATAAAGGTCGCATGCTCCCTTTCCAAGGACACCCTGGCTCAAATGTAGTCCCGGAAGAGGGGCAGGCAGCCGGCTCGAGCAACACCCTCGACAGCCCGCTGCCTGAACCCACGAAAAGCCATCTTAGCTAGGCCCAGGAGCAAGCCTACCGGAACATCCACCGAGCCACCGGGCCCCGTCCGTACTGGTGCCCATAAACCAAGAGCGCGGGGCTGAAGTGCAGGGAGAACTTGAGGAGCAGCCTCTTCACCCTTCAGATATTCAAACAGGGGCCGCAGGGCCGCAGCCTCTCGCACTGCATGTAGACACCGCCATTCCACCGAAGGACAGATAGACGGGGTGTCTGCTCGGGAATCTATTGCACGGTGCAGCCGCAGGTCCCCAACATACAAGGGAAAGACTCCTGCATGGAGAGACTTCCAGCGGGGCTTTCCCTCGCCTCCTGATGGTAAGACAGACCGCCACGGCGTGTCCGGATGGCAGGCGAAGGAAATGAAGCAAAATCGTGGGCTAGGGCAGCCGGTACGGGAACCGTCTCGGTGCATCACGGAATGGCACGGCGGGTATCTCCGCCTGTCGGCTCCTGCTGTGTAGGACCAGCTCCTGAAGGAGATCTCGGGGTTTGGATCCCACAAGCACCTCCGGGCGAGCTGGGGTTGGTGTGCCGGGAACCACCGACCACTCCCGCACCCAGTGCGGCGGGATGTGAAACGACCACCCCTGCGGCCTGAACGCTACTCGTGCGGGCGCAGGAGCGCTCTGACCGGAGGGGACGATCTCAGACCCATGATAGCTTCCCATAAAAACGTGGCAGCTCCTGCATAGCGGGGCGGATGATGCACGCCGCCGGGAGCGGCGTACCCTCCTGAAGGCAATGCCACCCGGAGAGGAAAGTGTGTTGCCAGTGCGTGCCACCTCGAAGGGTGGTCAGTGTACGCGTAACTGCGGCATCCCGAGGAGGAGAGCTGCCATTTCGGTACAGATACACGCCAGTGACGGACAGTCTTCCGCAACCGAAAGGCTCAGGAGCGCAGCAGAGGTTCAGGGTCCTCTCTGACCCCAGAAGAAGTCCACCAACTTCCTCTGGGTCCTGGTGACAAGTACAGTGGGCAGGACTAGAGTGGCCAGCCAAAGCAAGCTGACTACCAGCGGGTTAATGACCAACACCCTGCCCGGTAGGAGATTGCACGGAGTAGACCCGGCCAGCGTCTCGGCCGGGCGGAGACTTAAGTCCCATAAGTTCGCAGCGGGTCTCCGCAGTGGAGCTATGTACACCCCCAGATGGAGGAGATGTGTGGTGCTCCACACTAATGGTCTTTGCTCCTCTGACAGGGAGTCCGTCTCCCACTGACCCACTGTAAGACCAGAGCACTTTCTCCAATTGACCCCGGCAGAGGACGCGGCTAGAAAATCCACAACAGGCTGGAGGAACTCAGCGGGTGGGGCGGCATCCGGGGAAACGAAGGGACGAAACGCCGACTGATCTTTTCCACGGATGCTGCCCGACCTGCTGAGTTCCTCCAGCGTGTTGTGCGTGTTGCTTTGACCCCAGCATCTGCAGAGAATTTTGTGTTTGAGAAGACCCACAGATAGCCTCGCACCCTCTGCAGGTCAACAGGCTCGCCTATCCTAATAGAGGATATTGTCAGCATAAGCCGAAAGGACTACCTTCATCTCCGGCTCGCCCAGGACCAGACTTGTCAATCGCGAAGAAGGCACAGGTCATGGTCCTTGAAGACAGTTACCCCGACATCGGGCAGCCCTGATTCGCCCCCTACCAAAGCAAAGGGACGCCGTCAACCAAGAACTCATTCGCAGCGTACAACAGACAGACTCAGGCAACAAAACGCGATCCGAATCCGAACTCGCGCAGAGTCCGAATAAGGTAGTCATGGCTCACCGTGCCAAAAGCCTTCTCCTGATCGAGAGAGAGAGAGAGAGAAAGGCAACTGACATCCAGTCTCACGGAACGGACGGATAAAGTCCCGGACGAGGTAGATATTGTCCTGAATGGACCGACCCAGGACCGTGTAGAATGGTCCGCGTGGATTATTTGGGACAGCACGGAAACCAGGCGATTGGCCATTGCCTGGACAAAGATCTTATATTCGGTGAGCAGGTCTCCAATTCTTCAGGCGGTGAAGATCTCCCTTCTTCGGCAACAGGTCCACGGCCACCCTACGCCAAGACAGCGGCATCTCACCTGTCCCCAGGACGCTGGTGTAGGCCCTAAGGAATTCCACAGTCCAACCCCATGGACTTGCCGCCCCGTAGCTGGTTAGGCGCGCGATAGGGGAGAGAGCAGCGGCTGCACGGCCTTTGGCAGGTCCTCCCATAGCACTCCCTGCGCCTCCTCACGGGACGGGTCCGGCGAGAACGCGGTCGCATAAGAAAGCCAATTTCTTTGACGATTCTCGTCAGCGCCTCTGCGAACTTTTTAACGATTTCGCTGGATCCTCTGCCAACAGCTCCAAAGTTGTCGGCGCACACCCCTCGTTTCTCCAGAGAGTAAAAGAAGAACGAGGCACGGTCCAGATCTTGTGACAGCTGGATCCCTGACCTCACGAAAGCACGTCGGGAGCCCTCAAGCTGTAGGCCCGCAGCGCTCTCTTCCTCCGCCAAAGGAGCGGATCTCCAGTGGTTAGACTCCAGGTCAACAGCTCCTTCTCGAGCCGCTCCGTGCGGCCGGTGCTGTTCTCGAACCATCATCTGGATCACCGTCCCGCTTCACGGTCGACCCTCGCGCGTATTCCTCGCAGAAGTGTCGGATGTGAGCTTTGCCCGTGTCCCACCACCATCTCAGGGAGGGAAAACCACTCCGCCTTCCCCTCGAGGCTTCCCAGAACAGACGAAACGAGGCCCGGAGTCAGCCAACCTCCAGCAACCAGTTGTTGAGATGCCGGTACGCGGACCCCGGCCACGTCGGCAGTGGGTTAAACTACACCCACACCAGATGGCGGCCCGAGAACGGCACCGGCGCGGGAAACGTCAGGTCGCCAACCTCCTCCTTCTGCCGTCATCCTGGAGTGAGGACGGAGATCCCGCCAGACGTCGACCAAGTCAAAAGATCCAAACAGCACCCACAGCAACCTCACTGACGTTCGACTGCTCTGAGGACCAGAGCGACCACTCCGCTCGGGGGTAGGGTACAACTGAAATTACCCCCGACGACAACGCACTTGCCTCTGCCAATGAAGCCGAACAGAAGCGCTACCTCACGAAACAAACGCGCTCGCATCGGGCCGGGCTCGGGGACGTACACGTTAACAGAGTGTACGGGTACACCGTCGAAGCGCAGGGCGAGATTCCGCAGGCGGCCTGGATCGAGCTCGTTTTCTGTCAACATCTCCGGTTGGAAGTTTGGGGCAAACAGTATCGCCACCCCGCTCGAATTAGAGCTGCGTTGTCTCATGTAAATCCACCCACGCCAATCCGGGATCCAGGTGGATTCGTCTCCCGGAGTGGTGCGGATTTCCTGCTGGAATCTCAGCGCATACCTGTACCTCCCTTCTCGGAGAACCGAGAGATGATGGAACCTGCGGCAAGACTTCCTACCGCCATTGATATTAATACTCGCTACGGTGACCTATATCTTTTTGCCTACGCCTTCGCTAGCGGGAGAAAGCGTCCTTACTTCAGTGCCTCTGCTATGCACACCGAGCAGGGCTTTCAATGGCGTCGCTCCCTCCCAACTACTTCTAAAACTCTCCACTTCTTTTTAAGGATGGCGTAGAGACGAATCGCTCAAATCTAGGCAGGTCCGTCCATCTGCCTACGAGCGGCTAGTCGGGCCTGATACTGTCGGCGCCGAGAATCAACTGAGAACTCCCGAACTTAACGTCAAGGATACACATTGTATCGAAAGCAGGTAGGCAGACGGGGTAGCGTGGCTCTGTTGGTAATAAATAAAACCAGATAATTAGGAAGAGGTAGCCCAGGGTCAGAAGTTTGAATCGTGGTGGGTACAGCAAAGGAAATGCAAGGGTAAAAGGACCCCGATGGGAGTTAATACAGATCCCCCCACCCCCAAAACAGTATTAACGATTACAGCGTTACAAATTACAGCGGGAGCGAGAAAATGCGTGCCAAAGGGGCAACTTTACGATAATCGAGTCATAGAGAAGTACAGCAGAAGCAGGCTCTTCGGCCCATCTAGTCCATGCTAAAACCATTTAAACTGCCTACTGCCAACGACCTGCACCGGGACCATAGCCCTCCGTACCCCTACTATCCATGTACCTATCCAAACTTCTCTTAAGCGTTGAAATCAAGCTCACATGTACCACTTGTTCTGGCACCTCATCCCCCACACTCCGAGTGAAGAAGTTCCCCCTCATATTTCCCTTAAACTCTATCACTTTCTCCCTTAACCCATGACCTCTGGTTGTAGACCCACCAACCTCAGTGGAAAGAGCCTGTTTTCAGCTACCCTTTCTATACCCCTCATAATTTTGTATACCGCTATCAAATCTCGTCTCAGTCTTCCACGTTCTAAAGAATACAGTCCAAACCTATTCAATTTTTCCTTATAACTCAGGTCCTGCAGACCCAGCAACATCCTTGTAACTTTTCCCTGCACTCTTTCAGCCTTGTTTACACTTTTCCTTCAGGTAGATGACGAAAACTACACACAATGCTCCAAATTCAGCCTCACCAATGGCTTATACAATTTGAACATAACATTCCCACCTTCTGTACTCGATACATTGATTTATGAAGGCCAATGTGACAGAAGCTTTCTTTACAGCCCTATCTACCTGTAACACCGCTTTCAATGAATTATGTACCTGTATTCTCAGATCCCTTTGTTCGACCACACTCCTTAGTCCCCTACTACTCTATGTGTAAGACCTACCCTGTGTTGGCCCTACCAAAGTGAAAAACCTCACACTTCGCTGCATTAAATTCCATCTGATATTTGTCAGCCCATTTTCCCAGCTGATCAAGATCCCATTACAAGCCATGATAGCCTTCCTCACTGTCCACTACATCCCCAAATTTACTGATCCAGTTAACCATATTATCATCCAGATCATTGATATAGATGACAAACAACAACGGACTCAGCACCATTCCTAGCGACACACCGCTAGTCACAGGCCTCCAGTCAGAGAGGCAACCATCTACTATCACTCTCTGGCTTCTCCCACAAGCCAATACCTAATCCAATTTACTACCTCATCCTCATATTGAGTGACTGGACCTTCTTAACCAGCCTGCCATCCAGAACCTTGTCAAATGCTTTACTAAAATCCATGTAGACAACATCTACTGCCCTGCCTTCATCTACTTTCCTGGTAACTTCCTTGAAAAACTCGGTAAGATTGGTTAGACATGACAAACCACGCATGAAGCCATGTTGATTTCACGGGGGATTTCAAGATACAGGTAGATTGAGAAAATTGGGTTGATGCTAGATCACAGGAGGGGGGATTTCCAGAATGCCTATGAGATGGCATTTTACAAAAGCTCCACTGAGTCCACCAGTGGATCAGATATTCTGGACTGGGTGTTGTGCAATGTACCAGAGATGATTAGAGAGCTTAAGATAAAGGAACCCTTAAGGACAAGTGAAAACAATGTGATAGTATTTAGACTGCAATTTGAGAAGGAGAAACTAAAGTCAGATGTATCAGTATTACAGTAGAATAAAAGGAGTTACTGAGGCAGGAGAGAGGGGCTAACCAAAATTGATTGTGTAACATGCTGTAATGTTTCACTGATAATGTAATGGTTTCTCTGCAGCAGCAATGTTTGTGTCATGGTCCAGTCCGTGGACTCCAGACTCCAGGTCTTCCAGCTGACCCTTGTTTCAGTTGGGCTTAATCATAGGCACCTGATGCTCGTCTTGGGGCTGGGAATATAAGTGGCCCTGGGTTCAAGTGTGGTTGCTGGTTTGTCTCATTAGTCTCCTGTCCTTGCCTCTGTGGGGTAAGTCAGGCAGTCTTTGCCGTTACCCTGAGTCTGGACTGTTCCCTTCCCTTCCCTTCCCTTCCCATCCCTTTCTATCTGAAGCCTTTGCCGGCAACCTTGTCAAGTTCAACCACCGGAGCGAGACCGGAGCCTTGCTGTGTCAAGATAAGGAACTGTCTATCGTTGAGTTGGAACTGTCTCTGTGTCCATGCCTTCACTAGGTAGGTCCGGCTGTTTGCTGCTACCCAGTGTTGGGAACTGTCTCGTCATGTTCAGCATTCTGTGTAGAGCCCTGGCCCCAAGTCCTGTTCCCAAGGAGGGGTCCTGGCTCTGTGTTCTGTGTATGAGTCCTGGCCCCAAGCCCTGTTCCCAAGGAGGGGTCCTGGCTCTATGTTTCATGTCCCTGTGTTCCTGTCTCTCAAGTCCAAGGCTCCGTGTTCCCTTGCTCTAGACCGAGGCTCTGTGTTCCTGTCCTCCCCAAGAGCAAGGCTCTGTGTTCTGCATTCCTGTCGTCCTGAGTCCAAGGTTTCACAGTTCCTGTTGTCCCAAGTCAAAGGCTCGACTGTTCCTGAGTACCAAGTCAAAGCTTTGTGTTCTCATCCTGTCCATGTGCCTCATCCTGTGCTGGAGTTCCCTCGTCTTGCCCAGGAGTCTCTCGCTCTGTCCTGTAGCCTCACCTAGTCCTGTATCCCAAGACGATGTCATGTCTTCGCCTAGTTCCAGAGTCCGAGCCTGAGTTAAGTCCCAGGTTCTGGGTCCTTGTCCAGTCTCTGGCTCAGAGTCCGACCCCAAGCCTCGTCGTGTCCTCGCCTCGAGGACCCCAAGCCTCGTCGTGTCCTCGCCTCGAGGACCCCAAGCCTCGTCGTGTCCTCGCCTCGAGGACCCCAAACCATGTCCAGTCCAGTAGCCACATCATGTACGCGCCTAGTTCCGGGGTCCGAGCCCGAGTCAAGACCCAGGTTCTGGGTCCTTGCCCAGTCTCTGGCTCAGAGTCCAAGCCCAGGCTCCTAGTTCCTAGTACTGGTCCCGCTTGCCTAGCCAACGTCCTAGCCCAGGTCTGTTTTTGTCATAGTTCCTAGTCTGCATCCAGTCATGTCCCTAACTCTAGTCTCCAGTCCTGTCCTGTTCCTAGTACTTCAGTGTCTGTGTCTTGCATTTGGGTCCACTCCCAGCGCACCTCCGTATGACAGTTTGGGTTACGACTAGAGATAACGGGGTTTGGAATGCTTTTGTTCATTCTTGTGAGTCTGGAAGAGAGTTTTCTTGTGGTCTTTTAGCTGGGGAGAGATGAGGAGAGAAGACACGAATGGAGAGAGTTGGTAGACTGCTGGTCGGGGTGGAATGGGAGTGAGGGTCCGAAGGGCAGTGATGATCAGAGGAGGTCGATGGTGGACGATAGGCTTATCAGTGAGCTCCAACCATAGAACCATAGAACACTACAGCACAGAAAACAGGCCATTCGGCCCTTCTAGTCAGTGCCACAACTTTATTCCGCCAGTCCCATTGACCTGCACCCAGTCCATAACCCTCCAGACCTTTCCCATCCATGTACCTATCCAATTTATTCTTAAAACCTAAGAGTGAGGCCGCATTTACATCAGATGGCAGCTCATTCCACACTGCAACCACTCTGAGTGAAGAAGTTCCCCCTAATATTCCCCCTGAACCTTTCTCCATTCACCCTAAAGCCATGTCCTCTCGTGTTTATCTCTCCTAATCTAAGTGGAAAGAGCCTACTTGCATTTACTCTGTCTATACTCCTCATTATTTTGTAAGCCTCTATCAAATCTCCCCTCGTTCTTCTATGCTCCAAGGAATAAAGTCATAACCTGTTCAATTTTTCCTTGTAACTCAACTCCTGAAGACCCGGCAACATCCTAGTAAATCTTCTCTGCACTCTTTCAATCTTACTGATATCCTTCCTATAGTTAGGTGACCAGAACTGAACACAATACTCCAAATTTGGTCTCACCAATGTCTTATACAACCTCACCATAACATCCCAACTCCTATACTTTGATTTATGAATGCCAGGATGCCAAAAGCCTGTCTACATGTGAAGCCACTTTCAGGGAATTATGTATCTGAACTCCCAGATCCCTTTGTTCCTCCACACTCCTCAGTGCCCTACCATTTACTGTGTATGTCCTACCTTGATTTGTCCTTCCAAAATGCAACACCTCACATTTGCCTGCATTAAATTTCATCTGCTATTTTCTGGTCCATTTTTCCAGTTGGTTCAGATCCCTCTGCAAGCTTTGAAAGCCTTCCTCGCTGTCCACAACACCTCCAGTCTTAGTGTCATCAGCAAACTTGCTGATCCAATTTACACATTATCATCTAGATCATTGATATAGACAACAAACAACAATGGTCCCAGCACAGGTCCCTGAGGCACAGCACTAGTCACAGGCCTCCAGTCTGAGAAGCAATCATCCACTACCACTCTCTGTCTTCTCCCACACAGCCAATTTTGAATCCAGTTCACATTCTCTCCATGGATACCTAGTATCTGAACCTTCTGAACTAACCTCCCATGTGGGACCTTGTCAAAGGCCTTACTAAAGTCCATGTAGACAACATCCACAGCCTTTCCTTCATCTACTTTCTTGGTAACCTCCTCGAAAAACTCTACAAGATTCATTAAACATGATCTATCATGCACAAAGCCATGCTGACTATCCTTAATCAGCCCTTGGCTGTCTAAATACTTGTATATCTGATCTCTCAGAACACCTTCCAATAATTTATCTACTACTGATGTCAGGCTCACTGGCCTGTAATTACCAACATTGTGCAACAGACTGTTTAATAAGATTAGGCCCATTTTTCTTTTTTTCGTTTCTTTACTAACTATATAGTCAAAGTAAGAATTATAAAGCTCAATGGTTTAATCGCATATTGTGTACTGTTTGTTATTTCGGGGTACTGATTTATAACAGGGAACACATCGAGCAGCATCCACCCAAACGAGATTTCTTAAGTTTGGCTGGGCTGGGAGCTACCACCCCCTATATTAAGCTGCTAGCCAAAGCGAGAGTTACAATTGTGGGGGCTACGTTCGGGATTGATTCCGTTGGATGCTGTGTGATTACCTTGAGTAATGAACCAGTGGGGCAGATATTTGTACTCCAGATGAATTGTTAATTCCACTGTCAAGTACTGTTGAAGTTGCGATTGTGGGCTGAGGTTTGATAAAATGGCGGGTGCAGTTCTCGTTTTAATGCAGACCAGCGCTGAGGTAGCGGTAGCTGGGGACAGCAAGATTTCAAAGACAGGGTTCTCTCGTTTTTGAGGAGTGAGGGGAAAGAGGTCAGATTTGGAATGTCTAATTAGTCCACTCCCCAGTGAAGAGTGAGAATTCAGAGTTAGTACCTCTGGCGAATAAATGGAAAAATCAGATTTACGGTCCCAGCTATGACAAGCTCCGCCTATTCTCTGGAATAATGCCCACCCCTAAAGGGGAGGAGGAGTTTGAGATGTAGGCGGAGCGGACGTCTCAGTTGTTAGATGAGTGGCAGTGCTCTGATGATGAAAGGCGACAGAGATTGGTTGAAAGTTTGAATGGCGGGCCGCTGACGTTGAGAGCCGTCAGGTTACGGTATCCCATAGCGACAGCTGTCAATTATCTGCTAACAACAGGAATTCTGCAGATGCTGGAAATTCAAGCAACATACCAAAGTTGCTGGTGAACGCAGCAGGCCAAGCAGCATCTATAGGAAGAGGCGCAGTCGACGTTTCAGGCCGAGACCCTTCGTCTGCTTTTGGCCTGACAGGAAGCCCAATGGAGCTCATGGTGGGGCTTCAGAACATGCGTCAGGAGATGGAAGAAAGGCTTTCTGGTTTTATTTTTTGGCTAGCGAGGCAGCTAAACTGCTTGCAGCGCAGAGGGGTCATGCAGGGGGCTGAGGTGGATCAGTTAAGAATGGACCAGATAGCCAGGGACGCCCAGTCCCATGACCTGATTGCCTGGGGTCTCTGACAGTCTCGTAAGACGCGCCCACCTGCATCTTCTGTTGAGCTGATCAGAGAGGTACGGGAAGAGGAGAACATGGTGGAGGCACGGGAGGCCTCCTTCAGCAGGGTACAGTCCTCGGTAGTAGTCCCCTGCGGTGAAGTGACCACAGGTAGCCTACCCTGGGGAGCGGTGGAGGAGATTGTGGCAGAGCTGAGAATGGAGTTATGTTGGTTATGATGGAGCTGATGGGGGGGGGGGGGGGGAATTCCCCCATCAGCTAAAGCCATATTCGACACCGGGTCACAGGTCACGTTGTTGTACCGTTCGTTTTACAACCGGTATCTGAAGCATTTACGCTTGACCCCATTCAGGGCACTGGAGATCTGGGGGCTTAGTGCTAGTGATTATCCATATTTGTCGGTGACGCTGGAGTTCTCGGAGGCCGATGTGGGAGTGTCTGACGTCCTTGGTACATTAGTGCTGGTTTGTCTGGACCCTGTTGAGAAGGGCGGTGTTTCAATCCTGGTGGGGACCAACACCCCTCTGGTGAGGAGGCTCACGGGGGGAGGGCTGCAAGGAGAAGGCTTTCTGGGAACACTGTCCGTGCACCCGGTGTTTTGAGCTGCTTTAGAGGAAGTGCGTGGCGGCATTGGGCTGGATACCGAATTTAAGCAACGGACTGTGTGGTTCACCCAGTCGAAGCCACCGGTGGTATGGCCCAGGGAAGTAGCGAGAGTGATGGGGACCCCCAGATTTCCCGGAGTACCTGAGGGCAAGGCTCTCTTAGTGGATGCTCTGGAAGACCATGAGGGGGAGTCGGAACTTCCTGCTGGGGTGCTGGTGAGACCCAAATTGCAGAAGCCCTCGGTTGTACAGGAACACTATGAAGAGGGAGGTCACCTTCAAGCTGGGGTTGCCCCTGGTGCATTTGTTCCCGGTGACGGTAATGCCTACTGCCCCTGTGAGACACGCCGGGGAGAAACTATTGGAAAAAGGGGGAAAGTTGACCGCTGAGTCATTCAACTTCGGGAGCTTCCCTGTTCCTGCGGGTTGGAAGAGGAGGCTAGTAGAGAAGATGTTGAAGCTGGAAGGTGTCTTTTCCGCTGAAGAGTTTGATGTGGGTTGTTCCAATGGTGCGCGTCACACTATCCAGGTGACTGAGGACACCACGTTCAGAGAGAGGTTGCGGCGACTGGCACCTGCAGAGGTGGAGGACGTTTGGCAGCATTTGTGAAAATTGAAGTAAGCTGGGATCATCACCGAGTCCCGAAGCCCGTATGCGTCCCCAGTAGCAGTAGCCTGAAAGAAGAATGGGAAGGTACGGATGTGTGTGGACTATAGGACTCTGAACAGGCGCACCATCCCTGACCAGTATACGGTCCCTAGGATTGAAAACGCGCCGGCCTGCCTGAGTGGTGCGAAGTGGTTCAGTGTGCTGGACTTGAGGAGTGGAAATTATCAGATCCCCACGAGTGAAGCCCACAAAGAGAAGACGGCAATTATGTCCCCTGGCATTTTTCCAGTTCAAAAGGATGCCCCAGGGCATATCGGGAGCTCCTGCAACCTTCCAGCGGGTCACGGATGAGACGGTGGTGGATATGAACTTGCTTGACGTATTGGTCTATCTGGATGACCACCTAGTATTTGGATCCACCTCGGAAGAACATGACGCGAGGCTGAAGGTGCTGGGCCGTCTGAAAGCTGAAGGGTTAAAACCTTCCCTGGATAAGTGCCAGCTCTACCAAATGTCTGTTAGCTATGTTGGGCACATCGTCTCATGGGATGGGGTTAC
The DNA here is from genome assembly GCF_963921235.1 of Mobula hypostoma. Taxonomy (NCBI): domain Eukaryota; kingdom Metazoa; phylum Chordata; class Chondrichthyes; order Myliobatiformes; family Myliobatidae; genus Mobula; species Mobula hypostoma. The sequence continues at coordinate 3,460,312 of NC_086100.1, read as the reverse complement.
AGACCCAGCTAAGATCGAGGCGGTTACCATTTCCCCAAGACCCCAGACTGTGAGCGCTCTGTGCTCATTCCTCGTGTTCTGTGGTTACTATCGGAGGTTTGTGAATGCTTGCGCGAAAGTGAGTCACGCATTGAATCAGCTTCTGTGCGGTTACCCTCCCTTGGGGAAGAAAGGGAGGGGGAATAACGGACAGGAGGGTGGAGAGTATCTTAGCCCATCAGAGCCCTTTGGACCGAGGTAGGATGCAAAATGTGAGGAGGCCTTTCAGTCGCTGAAGGAGCTGCTAGCACAGGTGCCGGTGCTGGCTTTTGTGGACCCCGACAGATGCCAGCTGAGAGGGTTTAGGGGGCGTCCTGTATCAGGGTCAGTGCTCCGGACTGAGGCCCATTGCGTTTATCAGCCGGAGTCTGCCACCCTCCAAGAAAAACTATCCCACACATAAGTTGAAATTTCTGGCGTTGAAATGGGTGGTGGTGGATAAGCCGAGTGACTACCTGTATGGGGCCAAGTTTGAGGTGAGGACGGATAACAACCCCATAACTTGTATCTTGACCTCGGTGAAACTGAATGCCATAGACCATTGGTGGTTGGCGGTGTTGTCTGCCTGTGATTTCAGCCTGAAGTACCGGCTGGGAAGCAGGAACACTGATGCTGATGCTTTGTCCCATGCAGCTCCCTTGTCCCACCTGCAGAGTGCGGGGCCTCTGGACCTGGTGTGTACGGATTTCCTGTCGATAGAACCCGATGCCAGCAACACGGTGAATGCCTTAAGGCTGATTTATACCTTATTATACTTTATACTTTATTGTCGCCAAACAATTGATACTAGAACGTACAATCATCACAGCGATATTTGATTCTGCGCTTCCCGCTCCCTGGATTACAAATCGATAGTAAATATTAAAAATTTAAATTATAAATCACAAATAGAAAATAGAAAAATGGAAAGTAAGGTAGTGCAAAAAAACCGAGAGGCAGGTCCGGATATTTGGAGGGTACGGCCCAGATCTGGGTCAGGATCTGTTCAGCAGTCTTATCACAGTTGGAAAGAAGCTGTTCCCAAATCTGGCCGTACGAGTCTTCAAGCTCCTGAGCCTTCTCCCGGAGGGAAGAGGGACGAAAAGTGTGTTGGCTGGGTGGATCGTGTCCTTGATTATCCTGGCAGCACTGCTCCGACAGCATGCGGTGTAAAGTGAGTCCAAGGACGGAAGATTGGCTTCTGTGATGAGCTGCGCCGTGTTCAGTCGGTCTTGGACAGGACAACTTCCATACCAGGTTATGATGCACCCTAGAAGAATGCTTTCTACGGTGCATCTATAAAAATTAGTGACGGTTTTAGGGGACAGGCCAAATTTCTTTAGTTTTCTCAGGAAGTAAAGGTGCTGGTGGGCCTTCTTGGCAGTGGACTCTGCTTGGTTGGACCAAGTCAGGTCATTTGTAATATTGACCCTGAGGAACTTAAAGCTTTTGACCTGTTCCACTTGCGCACCACCGATGTAAATAGGGTCGTGCGGTCCGCTACTCCTTCTGAAGTCAACAACCAATTCCTTCGTCTTGCTGATGTTGAGGGATAGGTTATTGTCTTCACACCATGCCACCAGGTTCTTAATTTCCTCTCCATACTCAAACTCATCATTACCCGAGATACTTGTGTGTACTAGCTTACGCTGTAGCCTGCGCAAGTGGGCGACGCCGTTGTGAGCATTTATACTTGTGCGTTGGTGTGTCTGCATCTCTCTGCAATTCACTGCCAAAACGCTAGTTGGTGGTGGGTTTCTATGCCATTCAACATGAAGAAACTAAAACTTCAAACAATGGCGACTGAAACGGAAGGAGGGTGAATTTTCTGTGCTTGTCCGGCCACTGAGAGACATGGACGACGAAATGCATTTCAAATAATTTCGGATGTCGGCCAGTAGATTTGACAATTTGGTTCATCGTCTCCAACCACTTATTTTGCATCATTGTACATATAGTATACTCAGAGACAGGCAATCACCATTCGAGTTTTAGCTTCAGGTGGAAGTCAACAGGCTGTAGCAGCTAGCTACAAACTGGCGCCAAGCACAGGGTCCTCCATAATTTCGGAGGTCTGTGAGGCTTTATGGAAAGCATTGCAGCCAGAGTTCCTTCCCTGCCCTTCAGTCGCCCAATGGGAAGCTATTGCAGCGTAGGAGGAAATGCGATGCTACCAAGAGGGCCGATCACAGTTGTTTGGTCTGCATCGCCACGACGCGTAGTTACATTTTGGGAGAGGTGCACGTTAGGCTACGGCATAGGGTTCGGTATTCCTACAGCGTACATTTGACGCATAAGTATAAATCAGCCTTTAGTCATCACAGACCACTACACTCAGGCTTTTCCTACCAAGGACCAGAGGGTGTCTACGGTGGCAAAGGTGTTACAGGAAAAGCATTTCATTTATTATGGCGAATAAATAGTGATCAGGGACGGGATTTCGAGAGCAGACTCATCTATGTGTTACTGGGCGTGCTTGGAGTCGAGAAGCCGAGGACCACTCCCTATCACCCACAGGGCGATCCCCAGCTTGAGAGGTTTAATCAGACCTTGCTAGACATGCTTGGGACCCTAGAGATGAGCAAGACGAGAAGGTAGAATCAACATACTGGGCATCTGGTTCACAGTTATAATTGTACAAGAAATGAAGCTACTGGGTACTCACCATATTATCTGATGTTTGGGCGGGAGGCGAGGTTGCCTATTGACCTTTGTTTTGGGACTGATGAGGGTGACTTGCCATTGAAGTATGTGAAGTATGTGTCTGACATGAGAAGCGAATTGAAAAAGGTTTATGAATTAGCTGGGGTCGTGGCTGCCAAGCAGAATCAAGGGAATAAGAAGGTATGATCAAAAGGTGAGGTTCTCCCAAATCCTGTCGGGAGACAGAGTCCTCATAAGGAATTTGGAGCTACCTGGAAAGCACAAGTTTACTGACTGCTGGGCGGCTACGCCCTATGTGGTGGACAGTCAGATACCAAACTGCCAGTTTTCCGGGTGAGACCAGAGGAGGGGAATGGGCCTGTCAAGATTCTCCATCAGAACCACCTGTTGCCCCTGGGACAAGAGGTGCAGGTAGACCCACAGCCCAACTTGGAGCCTACACCTAGTAAGAGGACTCTTCGGAAACAAGGGGTGACTACCGGGCTCCCAACAGGCGAGGTTAGGCCAGCCCTCACCCCTGACAGGGATACTGATTCAGAGGATAAGGACCTGGATGTGTGGTATATGCTGCCTTTCTCTAACTCCCCAGTGATTGAGGAAGAGACTCCTGGCCCTTCTCCCATTGAGACAGGTGAAGTGGTGGGGGGGGGGGTATCTGTGGGCAGCCTGGGTTGCAGCGGGACTCTGCAGGGGAGGAAGCGGGGTTTGATCACAGGACAGAGGGGTCTGAGTTGCAGGTGGGCACGAGTGATAGATCGGGGGTGGCCTGGCCAGGTAGACCGGAAATATCCCCAGTAATGTCAGAAGCTGAAGAGTTGGATGAGGGGCTGCAGAGGTCTCAGAGAATTAGGAGAACACCAGATAGGTTGGCCTACATAGCACCATGGGAATAGATTGTGACCCCTACTGTGCTGGGGAGCTATGTCAATGCCTTTTACACCTGGATTGGGCTTTGTGTTTTGCAGGAAAGATTGGCAAATTATCTCAATGTCATCAGGACATGACTAAATTTGGTGGGGGGAGAGTGTAGCATGCTGTAGGGTTTCACTGCTGTGTAACTTCTGTAAGGTTTCACTGATAATGTAATGGCTTCTCTGTAGCAGCAATGTTTGGGTTACGACTAGAGATAACAGGGTTTGGAATGCTGTTGTTCTTTCTTGTGAGTCTGGAAGAGAGATTTTCAGTCTTTTGCCGGGGAGAGATGAGGAGAGAAGATGCAAATGGAGAGAGTGGGTAGACCGCCGGACGGGGTGGACTTAGAGCGAGGGCCCGAAGGGCAGCGACGATCGGAGGAAGTTGATGGGGACAATCGGCTTATCAGTGAGCTCCAACATTACGCAACAGACTGTTTAATAAGATTAGGCCCTTTTCTTTTTTTTTCCATTTCTTTTCTAACCATATCGAAAAGTAAGAATTATAAAGCTCAATCATTTAATCACATATTGTGTACTGTTTGTTATTTCCGGCTACTGATTTGTAACAGGGGACACATCACGTAGCATCCACCCAAGCGAGATTCCTTAAGTTTGGCTGGCCCGGGGTCTGTCACCCCCTATATTAAGCCACTAGCCGAAGAGAGAGTTACAGTTGGAAAAGAGCATTGGCAGTGATGACGGCAGAACAGCAGTGGCTGGAATTTCTGGGAGCAATTCGGAAGCCTCAGGATGACACAACCATGGCTAGCAAGAGAAGTCCAAGACAAAGAGAACATGAAAGCCAAAGAGAGGGGATATAATACAGCAAAAATTAATGGGGAAGTTAAAAGATTGGGAAGCTTTTTAGAACCAACAGAAGGTAACTAAAAATAATCATAAAGAAGGAAAAGATGGAATACCAATAATTGGTAAGCTAACCAATAATATTAAGTAGGATAACAAAAGTTTCTAAAGAACATAAAGTTTAAAAGAGAAGTGAGAGTAGATATCAGAGCACTGGAAAATAATGCTGGAGAGGAATGGGGGACAAGGAAATGGCAGATGAACTGAATGAGTAATTTGCATCATTAAACATTGACTTCTCTAACTTCCATTAGTGCCCTTCCTCCCCTTCTTACCCTATCCCTTATTTATATATTATTTTTTATTTTTCCCCTTTCTTTTTCTCTCTCTTTTTTCTCTCTCTGTCCCTCTCATAATAACTTCTTGCCTGCTCTCCATCTTACTCTGGTGCTTCCCTCCCCCTTTCTTTCTCCCTAGGCCTCCCGTCCCATGATCCTCTCCCTTCTCCAGCCTTGTATCCCTTTTGCCTATCACCTGTCCAGCTCTTGGCTCCATCCCTCCCCCTCCTGTCTTCTCCTATCATTTTGGATCTCCCCCTCCCCTTCCCACTTTCAAATCTCTTACTAGCTCTTCTTTCAGTTAGTCCTGACAAAGGGTCTCGGCCCAAAACGTCGACTGTACCTCTTCCTATAGATGCTGCCTGGCCTGCTGCGTTCACCAGCATTTTGTGTGTGTTGCTTGAATTTCCAGCATCTGCAGATTTCCTCGTGTTTGCGTTTTTAAGTGCCCATCGTCTTCACTGTAGCAGAGAATAGCAGTGTGCCAGAGGTTCAAGTCAGCCAGGGGTCAGAAGTGTGTGAGGTTGGCAGTACTAGGGAGAAGGTTCATGGGAAACTGATGGTACTGGTTGCAGTGACTTACTCGAGCTCAAGGTCTGTCATTAGTGGTGTAATTAGTACTGTAATTATTTAAAGTGAACTCCTGGTTAGTGCTTATCGCAGGATTCTTGTTCTGAGAGTGATTTGTCTCGTGATATCGCTTGATCAAGCCACCGATATTCTGTATAAACTCCTCTGCAAGGGAGTCTGCTGTTCCTCTGCACCTTGGCTTAGCGATTGCCGGCGCACACTGTTACAGTGTTCATTGTTAACACGACTGACCCATTTCAAGTTCAAGTTTATTGTCATCTGACCGTACATATACACAACTAAACTAAACAATGTTCCCCCAGACCACAATGCACCCACAATACATACATCTCACACAACACATAAAATAAATGATTACCACAAATGAGTTAATAAAATACTGTATATTTAAAATGCATGTTGTGTGCAGCACAGGTGAACAGTAAATGGCTGGCGGTCCGAATGTCGAGGTCTCAGTGGTGACAGGGTATTCATTAGTCTCACAGCCCGAGGGAAGAAGCTGTTTCCCAGTCTGACAGTTCTAGTCCTGATGCTCCTGTACCTCCTTCCCGATGGTAGTGAGTCAAAGAGATTGTGGGATGGGTGGCAGGGATCCTCAACAATGCTTTGGGTCCTTCCTGTACAACATTCCCAGTAAATGTCACAATTTGGGAGGAGGTCGATCCTGGTGATCCTCACAATGTAGGTTCTTGCTGTCCGATACCTTGCAGCTTCCGTACCACACAATGATGCAGCTAGACAGGACACTCTCGATGGTGCTCCTGTAGAAAGTGGTTAGAACGTGGGTGGGAAGCCTCGCATGCCTCAGTCTCCTCAGTGTAGAAGCTGCTGTTCCTTCCTGACTAATGAGGAGGTGTCGTGGGTCCAGGTGAGATCACCTATTATGTTCACACCAAGGAACTCTATCATTCACTTTATGCTTCACTGTACAAGTGAAAAATAAATCTGAACCCATCTGTGGAAGACTCTCGAGGATGTTCAGCGTTTACATGCGCACCAGTAAACACTGCAACATAAAATGCAGACAAAATCAAAAAGGGTGAGTACAGGACTGGAAGTGTTATATTTGAACGTGTGCACCATTTGTACCACACCTTTAATGCAGGCAACTGTTCAAAGTGCTGGCAAGGTGGATGAAATGACATTTCAATCTGAGGCAGGTTTAAGGAGCGTGGCCAAGCGGTTAAAGCATTGGACGAGCTACCTGAAGGTCGTGAGTTCCAGCTCCAGCCGAGGGAACGTGTTGTGTCCTTGAGCAAGGCACTTAATCACGCATTGCTCTGCGACAACACTGGTGCCAAGCTGTATGGGTCCTAATGCCCTTCCCTTGGACAACATCGGTGTCGTGGAGAGGGGAGACGCAGCATGGGCAACTGCCGGTCTTCCATACAACCTTGCCCAGGCCTGCGCCCTGGAGAGTGAAGACTTTCCAGGTGCAGATCCATGGTCTCGCAAGACTAACGGATGCCTTAACAGGGGTCCAGAGAGTTTGGGCTGGGGGTTCGTTGTGCCCAGAGTACAGCCAGGCATCTGTACGGCCCAGAATGAAGAGGTTCACTCTGTGGGCGAGGGTTAGGGGATGGTTACAGGGAGAATGAGGAGGGGGTGGTATTGGTGTGGGTAGGAATGTGTTAAAATCAGCTTCTGAAGAGCTGGGACTGATTGGCTGGGATGGAGCGCCCCGTGGTGGAGGCGCAGGTTGGGAAGGGAGCGGGTGAGAAGAAGCACCAGGCCAGGAGGGGATGACATGCAGGGAGGGGCCGCTGGGCAGGTGGTAAGCAGGGCATGGAGAAGAAACCGTGTGACGAAGGGGTGCCATCATGCCGGGCGGGGAGGGAGAGCTGGATGGGGAAGGAATGCCGTGCCAGGAGGCAGTGCCTGGTGTTGAGGGAATGCTGGGTGAAAAGTGGAAGCCAGGCGGGGGAGGAAGCGCCAAGCGGGGAGGGGCTGTCGGGCGAGGAGGGAAGGCCGGGCGGGGACAGAGTGCTGGATGGGGAGGGAATGCTGGGTGAGGAGGGGGCCCCGGGCAAGGATGGAGGGCCCACCAGATATGAGGTACCATGTGGGGAGGAGGCCACCGCTGAAGGATGGGAGTGGTTGGGGTGGGGTGGTGGGAGGCACCTGAGGTTCTGGAAATGCCAAAATGTGGATCAACACACAGTGTGGCAGGGGAACTCAGCAGGTCGAGCAGCATCCAGGGGAGGGAAAGGTGGACATCACGTATTGAAACCCAGCGTTTGGGGTCTGCTTGGTTGGAGGGGGAGATCCACCCTGGTCTGCCTCCGGCCACAAGGCTGACAGAGAGGTGGGAGCCCCCACTGAATCCATCGGCCCGCCCTTCACAAATGGATGCTCCTTTCTCCCTCTTCCTCCCTCCCTCCTCCTCCTTTCCCGCACCCTCCCCCTTCCCTCCCACTATCTCCAGCCTTCCCTCTCCCCCTCCCCCCACTCTCCTCTTTCCCTTCCACCCTCTGTAGCTTCCATCCCTCCCTCTCTGTCCCTCCCTCCATCCCTCCCCACGCCCCCATCCCCAGTTCTCTCCTCCTTGCTCTCCCTCCCCACAGTGAAGGAGATGAGAGATGGTTCAATTTCCAATGTCCTTTACTGTCCCATTGGGTTTGTTTCTGCGGCAGCCCAACCCTAATCTGTAGATTCTGGTCACAGAGGAGGGAGGGGAGAGGTAAGGATACAGAGGGAGGACTGGAGTGAGTGGGAGAGAGGAATGGCTGGGAGGGGAGGGGTGGAATGGGGGAGAGGAGTGAAGGAGGATGGAAAAGGTTAAGGAGAATAGCCGGGGTGGAAGGGAGGATTAGAGGGAGGGTGGAAGAGTGGAGGGGAGGGAGGAAAGGAGGGGTCCCTCATCTGATGAGCCGTTCTCTGGGACGGAGTGGCTCCTCTTGTGCTGGGAGCCCCTTTGCCGATGGTGGTGGCTGGTATCGTTGCCAAGACTGACGGTATAAATCGGGCCGCATCCCCCTCTCTGTATCCTGTGCTGCAGCCATCTCCTCGATCAGACACAGTACTTCCAGAAACAGACTGCAAGGAGAGACAGAAAAGGGGCAGGTGAAGTGAAAGAGGGTGGGAGGGGGGAAAATAACCCACACCAGAGAAGAGAGTCAGCAATTGAGGGTGACGATTGAGGGAGTAGTGGTCGTTGAGCCTCTTACACCCAGGACCCAGTGAGCGGCGTGTCAGAATTAGTTTTCACCGCATCCCATTTGAGTGGCTACATTTCATTAGGAGTTTGAGGAGGTTTGGTATGTCACCAAAGATTGTCACAATTTTTACAGGTGTACCATGGAGATCATGGAGAGATTAAACAGGATTGGGAAAAGGAACTTAATTTGACTTTTATGTCGAAGGATTGGATGCAGATTTTGAAGTTGGTTAACTGTTCTTCAATTGGCGCTAGCCATTCATTGATTCAATTTAAAATTGTGCATCATTATCATTTTACAAAGGAGAGACTTTCTAAAATCTTTTCTAATGTTGATAGTCATTGTGATAGATCTAAAACTGAGATAGCTACACTGACACATATGTTTTGGTCTTGTTCTATATTGGAACAGTTCTGGAAGTCGGTTTTTTCAACAATTTCTGAAGCACTTAAAATTAATTTACGACCTAATAAATTAACTGTGCTTTTTGGAATAATTCCTCAAAATATTCATGGTATTTCTGTGTCTGACCAACATGTTATTGCATTTGTTCCATTGATAGCTAGGAGGGCCATTTTGTTGAAGTGGAAGGATACATCAGCTCCCACTTTGTCACAATGGTTCTCTCAAGTGATGCTATGTCTTAGTTTGGAGAAAATTAGAAGTCGAACCTTTGAACCTTTATTTGATTTTGAAAACAGATGGGGCTCATTTGCTCGTTATTATCATTTGAGTTAATTGATAGAGTTTTTCCACGATCTAATTGTAAATTTTTTAGTATATTTTCTTTTCTTGCTGGCGGTTTGATGTTTATCTTTAGAAGCTTTTTGTATGACGCATGACTCCGGGGTTGTACACCTAACGGGTTCTCTTTTTTTTCTCACTTTTCTGCTTAGTAGGTTTTTTTGTTATCTCAAAATTTTTTTTCAATCTTTAAGATAATGTCTTTTTTGAGACATTGTAAGTGTTGTTACTTCAATTAACTCATGTTATTTTTCCTGTATAATATAACAATTAAAAGATTTGAAAAGAAAGAGAGCATTGTAACTGGTTGCATCACCATCTGGTAAGCGGGGTGCGGTGGGTGGGGCAGTGCCAAGGATCAGAAAAAGCTGCAGAAAGTTGTAAACTCCATCACGGGCACAAGCGCAGTGTCGAGGACATCTTCAAAATGCAATGCCTCAACAAGGTGACATCCATCTTTAGGACCCCCATCACCCAGGACGTGCCATCTTCCCATTGCTACCATCAGGGAGGAGCTACCGGAGACTGAGGACACACATTCAACATTTCTTTCATTATAGGAAGGATGTGGAAGCTTTAGAGAAGCTGCAGAGGAGATTTACCAGGATGCTGCCTGGATTGGAGAGCTTGTTTTATGAGGAGAGGCTGAGTGAGCGAGGGCTTTTCTCTCTGGAGCAAAGGAGGATGAGAGATAATTTGATAGAGATGTACAAGATGATAGGGGCGTAGCTAGAAATGTTTTTCCCAGGGCAGAAAAAGCTAATCGAAGGAGCATAATTTGAAGGTGATTCGAGGAAAGTATAGGAGGGATGTCAGAGGTAGGTTCTTTCACACTGATTGGTGGCTACATGGAATGGGCTGCGAGAAGCTGTAGTAGAGGCAGACTCATTACAAACCTCGGGCTTATGGATGCAAGGAAAATGGAGGGATCTATGAGAGGGAAGTGTTAACCTGATCTTGGAGTAGGTTAATGGGTTGGCACAACACTGGGCTGAAGGGCCTGTACCATCCAGTGTTTTCAAATAGACCTGACATGCTAAGCTTCTCATGATGGGGCAATAATCACACCCAGTTATCAGCCGTTGAATCACCTCCAGGCTGTCTCTAGAGCTGCAATCTCCCTTTTCAGGCCACGAAACCAAAACTGTTCTGATCCAACTGACTCACGATTCATAAGATAATGAGACATAGGATCAGAATTGGGTCATTTGGCCCTTTGACTCTGCTCCACCATTCCATCATGGCTGACTTATTATCCCTCTCAATCTCATTCTCCTGCCTTCTCCGTGTAAACTTTAGCATCCTGATTAATCAAGAGCCTATCAACCTCAGCTTTAAATATACCAATGACTTGGCCTCCACAGCCACCTGTAGCAATGAATTTTACAGATTGACCAGCCTCTGCATTAGGAATTTTCACCTCATCTCTGTTCTAAATGATGTGTCTCTATTCTGAAGCTCTGCCCTCTGGTCCTGGCCTCCACCACCACAGGAGACATCCTCTCCACATCCACTCTGTCTGTGTCCTCTGGTCCTAGACCCCCCCCCCCCCGCCCACCACAGGAAACATCCTCTCCACATCCACTCTGTCTATGCCTTTTAATATTTGGTAGGTTTCAATTAGATTCAAACCCTCCCCACCCCCCATTCTTCCAAACTCCAGCGAGTACAGGCCCTGACCCATCAAACACTCCTCATTCATTAATCCTTTAATTCCCAAAAACATCCTCGTTAATCTCCTCTGGACCCCCTACAATGCCAGCATATCCTTTCGCAGATAAGGGGCTGAAAACTGCTCACAATACTCCAAGTGCCAATGCCTTACAGAGAATCCGCATTACATCCTTGTTTATATGTTCTAGTCAGCTTCCCCGGACGAGGAGATCCAAGGGACGGTAAGAACAGGTGTTCCAATGGAACCCCCTGGAGCTGGTAACCTGGTCTGTCCAGCCACTGACAGTCCCATTCCAATGGAGTCTAGCAAGATGGGAGAAGGAGGCTGTGTTGGGTCTGATTGTTTAATTCTGAGATTAGACTGTTTAATTGATATTTTCTTTGCACTTTAACAATTAATTATCTTCTTCTTCTTCTTCTGAGATGTTATGGCGGTTGGCAAACAGCTTTAAGGTGCTTTGCCGCCACTTTCTGCACTGGAGTGTGGGTCGGTATCTAAATCTTGTATATTTATATTTATAACAAATTCTCTGAAAAAGACATGTATTCTTCAGGAACTACACTATATATTTAAAACAATAATTCTGTGATCCTTTCTGCAAAATATTGCTGATGTTAAATTGGATCTTATTCTGGGGTAAAGATCAACCATCCCCTCTCTTGATTATATCTTGGACACCTCACCAGTACATGCTGAACTGTTTCTTGTTGATTACAATACTGACACCTCCCATCATTGTGTTTCTTCATTAAAAACAACAGACAATAGGTGCAGGAGTAGGCCATTCGGCCCTTCGAGCCAGCACCGCCATTCACTGTGATCATGGCTGATCATCCACAATCAGTATCCAGTTCCTGCCTTATCCCCATAACCTTTGATTCCACTATCTTTAAGAGCTCTATCCATCTCTTTCTTGAAAGCATCCAGAGACTTGGCCTCCACAGCCTTCTGGGGCAGAGCATTCCATATATCCACCACTCTCTGGGTGAAAAAGTTTTTCCTCAACTCCGTTCTAAATGGCCTACTCCTAATTCTTAAACTGTGGCCTCTGGTTCTGGACTCGCCCATCGGTGGGAACATGCTTCCTGCCTCCAGCGTGTCCAATCCCTTGATAATCTTATATGTATCAATCAGATCCCCTCTCAGCCTTCTAAATTCCAGAGTATACAAGCCCAGTCGCTCCAATCTTTCGACATATGACAGTCCCACCATCCCAGGAATTAACCTTGTGTACCTACACTGCACTCCCTCAATAGCAAGAATGTCCTTCCTCAAATTTGGAGACCAAAACTGCACTATCCATTGTGCAAGTACAAGAACACCTAGATCTCATTGTGCTTCCTCTTTTCCTAACTTGACTCCATTTAGATAATAATCTGCCTTCCTGTTCTTCCCACCAAAGTGGATAACCTCACATTTATCCACATTAAACTGCATCTGCCATGCATCCGCCCTCTCACCCAGCCTGTCCAACTCACCCTGCATTCTCATAACATCCTCCTCACATTTCACACTGCCACCCAGCTTTGTGTCATCTGCAAATTTGCTAATGTTACTTTTAATCCCTTCATCTAAATCATGAATGTATATTGTAAACTGCTGCGGTCCCAGCACTGAACCTTGCGGTACCCCACTGGTCACCGCCTGCCATTCCGAAAGGGACCCGTTAATCGCTACTCTTTGTTTCCTGTCCAGCAATTAAGCAATCCATTGCTTAACTCTATGTGCCCAAAGTTCAATTTCAATATTATTAGTTAATTATATTTTATATAATCACTTCTATACAAGTAACAGCCTAGTATGCTTCCTGGTGGTAATAGTACATCTATGTAATAGTATACAAGCTCTGTGTATTTCCCTTAGTGGTATAATACTGATATGATTCTAGAAATTTCTCGGTATTGCATTATTGAATCATCATCGTTGTGGCTATCCCTCAGGGTCGAGGATGATGGTCTTCGTTCTGAAGAAGTGGCCCACAGAGTGAAGACGCCTGTGCGTGTATTTGTTTAACGTGTACTTGATGTTGCACTCCAAGAAGCATACGATACTTCACAAATCAACCAACTGATTCCAATGGCATGGAAACCACGACGATTGGAGCTGATGGATTTGTTGCAGCCTTCCTCCGCCTTCAGAGCCGTTGAGTTCGAAGTAACTTCATCTGCCTGTTCCACCGTTGAGGTCCTGGTTGGATTGTTCTTTGTCAGGGACCTCACCCTCGACCTTACCGCCATGAGTGACCCTACCAGGAGCATAGCTCCAGACGGCATTGCTCTCAGGATCACAGGACCACACAAGCTTCTCCACCACGACAAGGTGACAATCCACAGAGAAGATTATTGAATAATGGGTTTCTAATTGGTTAATTTTTATCAATAAATTGGACTGGAATATTTCTTCTCGATGTAGCATAAGACTATAAGACAAAGGAGCAGAAGTCGGCCATTTGGCCCATCGAGTTTGCTCCGCCATTTTATCATGATTGATCCGTTCTCCCATTTAGTCCCACTCCCCCACCTTCTCACCATAACCTTTGATGCCCGGGCTACTCAGATACCTATCAATCTCTGCCTTAAATACACCCAATGACTTGGCCTCCACTGCCGCCCGTGGCAATGAATTCCACAGATTCACCACAGAGAACTTCACAGGAAAGCAGGGTAAGCCTATGTAGCTCTAAAGGTAAGGACATGTTCAGCACAGCTTTGTGGGCCAAAGGGCCTGTATTATACTGTAGGTTTTCTACGTTTCTAATTTTCTATTTCTGTTTTTACACCACTTATTTTAACTTACCTATTTAATATACATATACGTATATAATTCCTGTTGTTCAGATTTTTTCTACATTAAACATGAATTGTACTGCCGCCACAAAGAAAACAAATTTCACAATGTTTGCCAATGATATTAAACCGTAAACTCACTTTCAAAGACTTTTCATCTCATTTTCTCAATATTTATTGTTTACTTATTTATTATTGTTGTTGTTTTCTTTTTGTTTACTGCGAATGCCCACAAAATATAAATCTCAGGTTGTATACAGTGACATATGTACTTTGAGAATAAATTTACTTTGAACTTTGAACTCTAATGTGGAGACGCTGGTGCAAGGATGCCGGGATTGCAGGTTGCCATGGTAATGTTACCAATAATTCCTCACCTGGAAGGACTGTTTGGGGCCATGAATGGTAGTGAGGGAGGTGGTGTAGGGGCAGGTGTAGCACTTGTTCCGCTTGAAAGGATAAGTGCCAGGAGGGAGATCAGTAGGGAGGGACAAATGGACAAGGGAGTTGCATAGGGAGTGATTCCTGCAGAAAGTAGAAAGTTGGTGGAGGGAGGGGCAGATGTGCTTGCTGATGGGATCCAGTTGGAATGGCGGAAGTGCTGGACATGAGGGCTGATGGGGTGGTAGGTAAAGACAAGAGGAACCCTGTCCCTGGTAGTTTGGCGGGAGGATGGAGTAAGAGCGGACATGCGTGAAATGGAAGAGACGTGGTTGAGGGCAGCGTTGATGGTGGAGGAAGGGAAGCCCCTTTCTTTGAAAAAGGAGGACATCTCCTTCGTTCTAAAGAGCAGATGTCATGAAGACAGAGGAATTGAGAAAAGAGGATGGCGTTTTTACAAGTAGTAGGGTGGGAGGAGGTGTAGTCCAGGTAACTGAGAGTCCGTGGGTTTGTAATAGACATCGGTAGATAAGCTGTTGCCGGAGATGGAGACAGTGAGATCGAGAAAGGTAAGGGAAGTGTCAGAAAGGGACCAGGTAAATTTGAGGGCAGAGTGGAAGTTGGAGGCAAAGTGGAAGAAGTCGATGAGTCAGCACGGGTGCAGGAAGCAGCACCAATGCAGTCATCGATGTAGCGTAGGAAAAGTGCAGGACAGTATCAATGTAGGCTTGGAACATAGACTGTTCTACGTAGCCGACAAACAGACAGGCATAGCTGGAACACATGCAAATGGCCATGGCTGCAGCTTTTGTTTGAAGAAAATGGTATGAGCCAAAGGAGAAATTATTGAAAGTGAGGACAAGTTCTGCTAGACGGAAGAGAGTGGTGGTGGAGAGGAACTGGTTAGGTCTGGTGTCCAGTAAAAAACTGAGAGCTTTGATGCCTTCCTGGTGGGGGATGAAGGTGTATAGGGACTGGACATCAATAGTAAAAATGAGATGATGGCAGCCAGGGAACTTGAAATCCTTGAAAAGATCAAGAGTGTGTGAGGTGTCATGGATGTAGGAAGGAAGGGACTGAATCATGGAGGATAAAACAAAGTCGAGCTAAGCTGATACGAGTTCAGTGGGGCAGGAACAAGCTGAGACAATGGGTCTACCTGGGCTTGTGGATCTTGATCGAGGTAGAAACAGGAGGTGCGGGGTGGGGGAACTAAGGTTGGCGGTGGTGGATTGGAGATCTCCCGAGTCAATAAGGTTGATGGTGGATTGGAGACAATAGTCTGGTGTTCCTGAGTGTGGTCCTGTTTGAGGGGTAACTAACAGAAGGTGTCTGAGACTTGTCACTGGGTCTCTAATTCCTACCCCCATTCCCATTCTGAAATTTCAGTCAATGGCCTCCTCTTCTGCTACGATGAGGTCACTCTCTGGGTGGAGGAGCAACATTTCGTATTCCATCTAGGTAGCCTCCAACCTGATGACATGAACATCAATTTCTCTAACTTCTGGTAATCTTTATCTCTCCCACTTCCCTCTTCATTTATTCCCCAGTCTGCACACTTAACCTCTCCTTGGTGCCTCTCTTCCTTCCCTTTCTCCCATGGGCCTTTCTCCTCTCCTATCAGATTCCTTCTTCTCCAGCAGTTTACCTTTCCCACCCACATGGCTTGACCTGACACCTTCCAGCTATCCTCCTCCTCCTCCCCCCACTTTCTTGTCTTAGCATCTTCCCACTTACTTTCCATTGCTGAAGAGGGCCTCGTCCCAAAATGTGGACAGTTTATTCATTTCCATCGATAATGCCTGACCTGCTGAGTTCTTCCAGCATTTTGTGTCTGTGTTGCTCTGGATTTCCAGCATCTGCAGAATCTCTTGGGTTTAAGAGAATCAGCTTTACTCGTCAGGTGGACATTGAAACATTACACACAGATTGCTGGAGTAACTCAGCAGGCCAGGCAGCATCTGTGGAAATGAATAAACACTCGATGTTTCGGGTCAATTGTACTCTTTTCCATAGATGCTGCCTGGCCTGCTGAGTTCCTTCAGCATTTTGTGTGTATTGCTTGGATTTCCAGCATCAGCAGATTTTCTTTTGTTTGTAAATCGAAACATGTGCTGTTTCTCCTAACTTCTCTCAGTCACCGGTACCAACTGACCTGTCATCAAGGACATCTATACAGAAAGCTGGCAAGAAAGGACCAGTAACATCATGAGGGAACCCATTCACCCTGCTCATGGACTGTTTGTCCCACTCCCATCAGGGAGGAGGCTACATGTAGAGTGAGGACAGATTTGATGAGGTATAAAAAATGATGCGGGGTATAGATAGGATAAATGCAAACTGGCTTTTTCCACTGAAGTTAGGGTAAATCCAGACAGGTTTTATCTACTGAGGTTGGGTGTAACTACAACTAGAGGTCATGGGTAAAGGATGAAAGGTGAGAAATTTAACGGGAACATGAGGGGAAACTTCATCACTCAGAGGGGTTATGAGATTGTGGAAAGAGCTGCCAGCACAAGTGGTGCATGTGAGCTCCATTTCAGCATTTAAGAGAAGTTTGCTCAAGTAAATGGATAGTAGGGATATGGAGGACAGGTCGATAGGATTAGGCAGTTTAAGTAGTTTTGGCATGGACTAGATGGGCTGAATGGCCTGTTTCTTGCTGTACTCTATGACTTAACACAATACTGGACCTCCTGTTTTACTACATACAAGCCCAATGAGGCTTGTTGGTTGTTGAATTCCATAAGACCATAAGACATAGGAGCAGAATTAGGCCATACAGCCCATCGAATCTGCTCCGCCATTCAATCATCCTTTTTTTTTCACTCCTCCTCAACCCCAGTTCCAGCCTTCTCCCCGTGACCTTTGATGTCATGTCCAATCAAGAACCTATCAATGTCTGCCTTAAATACACCCAATGACCTGACCTCCACAGCTGCAGTCAGGAATAAAAATGAGTGTGAACAAAATTCCCACAGCAGTTATCTTTACCCCAGTACAAGTTCTTAGTTAGATATCTGCAGGCTTCCGTGCAGTATCTGTGAAATGCCATTCAAACTTATTTTGTGGAATGACAGGAAAAGCAGAGCCAGAGTCCAGTTCCATTTTAATTAATTGGCCATTCACTTCTAGTGTAATCCATATTGCTTGTCTATTGTTAGTTTCTTGTTCTTGTCACTCTCATCATTATCAGACTTTTCATCAACAGCGTGCAGATTAGTGCTCTTTTAGAAACTGCACCTTGACGTTTTATCTTTTTCTCTTCCCTGTGTAGTCCATTTATTTTTGTCTGCCCAACGTGGTTCTTCGTATGTGTCCTACTTTGTTGCATTTTTTGTGAGTTTCACCTTCAAGCCTGGTGTACGTGACCCCCTGCCACACCAGAAACACAATTTGTTCAGCCACACTGGTTTCTGTTCAGATGTTGCAATTTTGTTCACCCTCACTTTTATTCCTGACTGCAACTCAATTGCATCTCTGTCTGCTGTTTCCATTGATACGGCAATTTCAACTCTTCTTTTAAATGTGTGTTGTGCTTCAGTTAGGAGCCATTTTTGAATGCTTTCTTGTAAGATTCCATAAACTAAACAATCTCTCAGTGCATCATTAAGCCGAGCATTGAACTCACAATCTCTTCAATTCAGCCACATAAGATGAAATGGACTCCCCTTCCTGTTGATCCCATTTATGAGACCTAAAGCATTCTGAAATCAACAACAGTTTCAGTTTTAAATATTCCTGCATTCTGTTCATGATATCAGCAAAGTTAATTTCGACTGCTTTGGTTAGAGCAGTTAAACTTCTAACCAAGCTGTATGGCTTTAAAACCAATGCACTCAGCAATTGGGCCATTTCATTTGCTTCACAATACTACACAATTTGCTCAGCGTACAAGATGCAGTTATCTCCTGAGATGCGTTCAACTGCACATTTCTGCCTTTTTTTAAATCTGTGATTATTACCACCTGGTACTCACTGTTTATGAACCTGTGAATTCATCAACCTTCTGCCTTTCTTTTAATTCGACCGCCTCTGTCCCTTCCTGAAGAAGCATTTGTTGCAGTGTTTCTCACTGTGCTTTTTTAAAACTCGAACACCCCGCTGTGCTTCAACAGCTAAGTAGTCATCTCAGGTTCATTTAAAACTTAATTTTTGTAACTCCAAAATATAAAACTAATCAAAAGGATTACATGGAGCTGTGATGGCATAATAATGTATACTATTCATGTACTTTTACATATAACCCATAATGAATTATTTAAACAACACAGATTGTTTAATCATATAATATAATTTATCCTTTGCTGGATTCACACTTTCATCCTCCAGTTCTTCACCTTTCTTGCTTCCAGTAAGGATCGGAAGATCCCCCATCTCCAGACTGAAGATCCTGCCATCCCAACTCTGACGGCCCTAGATTCCCCCAGACCACGAACCCCGCTGCCTCCCACTCAGACTTCAATTCCGTTGGATGTCTCTAGATTACAGATCTCTCTGACTCCATCCCCAGCCCCAAAGGCTTTGGGCACCTTTGGACTGGTGACGCTATTATCGCCAATGGTGGTTCCAACAATCCCGAGTGTATCCAGAACCCAAATTCCACTGATGTCAATCCTTGTTCCTATGACCTGGGACACCTTCAACCTGCTAACTGCATGACCTCTAACTCTGACTCCAGCCTAGACAGTGACTGCCAACACCTCCAGGCCAAGACTTTATGCGCTGTGGCTGGACCCCCAGCTGCAGAAAGTTGTAAATCTAGTCAGCTCCATCTTGGGTACCGGCCTACAAAGTACATCTTCAGGGAACGGTGTCTCAGAAAGGCAGCATCCATTATTAAGGACCTCCAGCACCCAGGGCATGCCCTTTTCTCACTGTTACCATCAGGTAGGAGGTACAGAAGCCTGAAGGCACACACTCAGCGATCCAGGAACAGCTTCTTCCCCTCTGCCATCCGATTCCTAAATGGACATCGAAGCTTTGGACAGTACCTCACTTTTTTTAAATATACAGTATTTCTGTCTTTGCACATTTTTAGAAATCTATTCAACATATGTAATTTATTTACTGGTTTATATATGATTATTACTTTATTTACTATTTGTATTATTTTTCTCTCTGCTAGATTATGTATGGCACTGAACTGCTGCTGCACGTCACACGCCAGTGATAATAAACCTGATTCTGATTTCCTGTCTCCCGCCACCATTCTGCAACCCTGAGTCTCAGGTGCCACTGTCAGCTCTCGCATCCTCAGAGCCTCCATCTTTCTCTCACCCCACCTTCCCTGAATACCCACCCCTCCTCTCTCCTCTGACACCGCCTGCTCTCTGCCCACCTCTGATCCCTGTGGTGTTCCCTCAATTTCCTCTCTCTGGGGCAGAATGTTCTGTCCTCATTAAGGGCCTCACCTTTGTTCCCCTTTGCCCACACCTCAGTGAGTTCCACACCATGATGTCGAACTCTTCTTCCATCGCTTCTGTCTCTGAGCCCAGTTCTTTGGCAAGGATTTTACACTGCATGCTGATGACCGCTTCCCTGTCTCCAACCCTCCTCCAGAGACTCCCTGCTCTGGATCTTTTCATCTTGAATTGCTCACGAGGCATCAACTATCTTGACTTTAGCAGTCCTCTCACCTCCTCCAACCTATCCCCTCCAAACACACTGCCCTCCACTCTCTCTGCACTAATCCCAATTTTATCATTAAACCCGCCGACAAGGGGGCCGCTGCTGTAACGTGGTGCACTGGCCTCTACCTTGCTGAGGGCAGACTCCTCTTTATACCTACCCCTCGAGGAGATTCCACTCCACACCATCAGAAAGCTATCTCCGACAGTCCAGGAGCGAAGTTTAAAAGGGAAAAGCTTTGCGGGAACTCGGCTATAACCAACGTGCCATCTGTGTGTTGGATAGCAGGGAAGGTTCAGGCATAAAATGGAGACACTGCCTAGTGGAGCGGTCATCGATGGAGTGGTCTGAGTCAGAGTAGTAGGGCTTTGGCTCATTCGGGCTTCAGCGAGGCAAGTGGGCTTCGTCTTTTCCTGGCATTTTTTGAGGAATAGAGCGCATGTCTGTAGGGTTAGCACTTTGCTCTGGGTGTCAGATGTGGGAATCCTGGGAATGTTCCAGTCTCCCAGATGACCACACCTGCGCCAGGTGCATCGAGATGCAGCTCTTGAGAGACCGTGTTAGGGATCTGGAGCCGCGGCTTGATGACCTACAGTTTATTAGGGAAAGTGAGCAGGAGATAGAGAGGAGCCACAAGGAGTTAGTCACCCCGAGGCTGCAGGAGTTAGATAAGTGGGTGACTGTCAGGGAAGGGAAGGGAAGAGCTCAGATAACAGAGAGCACCCCTGTGGCCATCCCCCTCAGTAATTGTTATCTCGTTTTGGAGGCTGTTGAGGGGGGGTGACCTGACAGAGGACAGGACAACCCACGAAGATCAGGTCTCTGGCACTGAGCCTGGTTCCGTGGTGCAGAAGGGAGAGAAGATGAGGAATGCGGTAGTCATAG
The DNA here is from genome assembly GCF_963921235.1 of Mobula hypostoma. NCBI lineage: Eukaryota > Metazoa > Chordata > Chondrichthyes > Myliobatiformes > Myliobatidae > Mobula > Mobula hypostoma. The sequence goes on along the minus strand of NC_086100.1, from coordinate 3,439,723 downwards.
GGGATTCCATACTGAGGGGAAGAGACAGGAGGTTCTGTCAGCCTGTTGGAGATACCCACATGGTGTGCTCCCTCCCATGTGTCAGGTTACAGGATATCTCAGATCGGGTGCAGAGTATTCTGAAGGGAGAGGGTGAACATGTACAGCCAGATATCTTGGTATATGTTGCTACCAATGAGATAGGTAGAAAAATGGAGGAGGTCCTGGAGAGAGAATTCAGGGAGTTGGGTAGGAAGTTTAAAAGCAGGATCTCCAGGGTAGTAATCTCAGGATTACTGCCAGTGTCACATGCTAATAAGCGCAAGAATAGAATGATCAGCTTTATTAATGTGTGGCTGAGAGACTGGTCTTGGGAGTAGGGCTATTTAGATGGGCAGAGAATTCAAAATGCAGAGATGTAAAGAGACTTGGGAATCCTTGTGCAGGATACCCTAAAGGTTAACCTCCAGGTTGAGTCGGTGGTGAAGACGGTGAATGCAACATTGGCATTCATTTCTAGAGGTATAGAATATAAGAACAGGGATGTGATGTTGAGGCTCTATAAGGCACTTGTGAGACCACACTTGGAGTATTGTGTGCAGTTTTGGGCTCCATATTTTAGAAAGAATATACTGACATTGGAGAGGGTTTGGAGAAGATTCACAAGAATGATTCCAGGAATGAAAGTGTTACCGTATGAGGAATGTCTGGCAGCTCTTGGGCTGTATCTCCTGGAGTTCAGGAGAATGAGGGGGGATCTCATTGAAACATACTGAATGTTAAAAGGCCTGAACAGATTAGATATGACAAAGTTATTTCCCATGGTAGGGGATTCTAGGACACGAGGGCACGACTTCAGGATTGAAGGACGTCCTTTTAGAACAGAGATGTGGAGAAATTACTTTAGTCAGAGGGGGGTAAATCTGTGGAATTTGTTGCCACGAGCGGCTGTGGAGTCCAAGTCATTGGGTGTATTTAAGGCAGAGATAGATAGGTTCTTCTTTAACCAGGGCATCGAAGGGTATGGGGAGAAGGCAGGGAAGTGGGGATGACTGGAAGAATTGGAAAAGCCCGTGATTGAATGACAGTGCAGACTCAATGGGCCGAATGGCCTACTTCTGCTCCTTTAGCTTATGGTCTTATGGACGTCGTTACTGACCTCATCTACTCTGAAGAACTCCCAGTTGCAGCCATCAAACCTATAGTTCCCTTACCCCACACTGCTCACTTCTACCTTACACCCAAGATCTACAAACCGGACTGTCCGGGTAGGCCCATTGTCTCCGTCTGCTCCTGCCCCACTGAACTCGTGTCTCATATCTTGCTTCCATTCTTTCCCCCTTGGTTCAGTCCCTTCTCACCTACATCTGAAACACTTCTCTTGCCCTCAATAACTTTCAGATCCCACATTTTCACCATGGATGTTCTGTCCCCATACACTTCTACCCCCATCAAGAAGGCCTGAAAGCTCTCCGCTTCTTTCTTAATAACCAATCCCCCTCCGCCACCACATTCCTCCATCTGGCAGAACTGGTCTTCACTCTGAACGGTTTTTCCTTTAGCTCCTCCCACTTTCTCCAAACTTGAGGGCTAACCATGGGCACTCACATGGGCCTCAGCTACGCTTGCCTCTTCGTTGGCTACATAGAACAGTTTATGTTCCAAGCTTTCCCCAATTATTCTTCCCAACTCTTCCTCCATGAGAATGACGACTGCATTGGTGCTGCTTCCTGCACCCACGCTGAGCTCATCAATCTTATCAACTTTGCCTTCACCTTCCGCCCTCCCTTAAATTCACCTGATCCATCTCTGACCCCTCCCTCCCCTTTCTCTGTCTCTCTGTTTCCATCTTCAGAGACAAACTGTCAACCAAAATCTCTTATAAACCTACTGATTCACACAGTTATTTTGACTATATCTCTTCCCACCCTATCTCTCGTAAAAATGCCAATCCCTTTTCTTAGTTTTTTTGCTTCTACTGCATCTGTTCCCAGGACGCGGCTTCTGGTGCTGGACATCACAGGTGTCCTCGCATCTCCTCCATTTCCACTACATCTGTGCTCACTCGTCTTCCTGCTGCCTACAACTCCTTCAACCTTTGCATCCAACACATTCTGATTTGCAACATCCGCCATCTCCAAAGGGATCCTACTACTAAACATATCTTTACCACCCCCCCCAACTTTTCCCAGCAATCACTTCCTCTGTGATTCCCTTATCTATTTGTCCCTCTCCACTAATCTCTCTCCAGGCACTTATCCCAGCAAGCAGCCTACTGCTACACCTGCCCAGACACCACCTCCTTTGTGTCCATTCAGGGCCCCAGGTAGTCCTTCCAGGTGAGACTACACTTCACATACCAATCTGTTGGGCCATCTATTTGTGTCTGGTGTGCCCGATGCACCCTGCTCCTCATTGGTGAGAGCCATCGTAAACTGGGAGTCTGCCTCCTCGAGCACCTCCACTCCACCCACCAAAAGCGAAACTTCCCAGTGGCCAAACGTTTTAATTACGATTCCAATTCCCGTTCTGATGTGTCAATCCATGGCTTCCTCTTGTGAAGATGAGGCCATCCTCAGGATGGAGGAGCAACACCTTATATTTTGCCTAGGTGCCCTCCTACCCTTTGGCATGATTATCGGTTTCTCCTTCCAGTGAACAGATCTAACCACCTCACCCCTCTAGTCCCCACTCTGACCTCTGACCTCTTCTTACCTGTCTATTACTGCCCCCTGGGTCTGTCCTTCCCTTTATCCTATGGTGCCCTCTCTTCCCTACCAGTTCTTTCTTCTCCAGCCTTTGACCTTTCTCACCTGGCTTCACCTATCACCTTCCAGCTAGCCTCCTCCCACCTTTGTATTCTGGCATCTTCCCCCCTTCCTTCTCAGTCCTGAGGAAGTCTCTCAGCTTGAACCATCGACTGTTTATCGCTCTCCATAGATGCTGCCTGATCTGCTGAGCTCCTCCAGCGTTTTGTTTGTCTTGCCATCTATTTTACTTAATATTACTGAAATATTTAAAACACACCACTCAAGACCTGTAAATTTTATCTTCACTCTTTCAATCTTATTGACATCTTTCTTGCAGGTAGGTGATTAAAACTGCACACAATACTCCAAATTGGGCCTCGCCAACATTTTATAAAACTCCGGATGGGATGTATCCCAGGCAAGGGAGGAGATTGCTGAGCCTCTGGCGATGATCTTTGCATCATCAATGAGGACAGGAGAGGTTCCGGAGGATTGGAGGGTTGCGGATGTTGTTCCTTTATCCAAGAAAGGGAGTAGAAATAGCCCAGGAAATTATAGACCGGTGAGTCTTAACTCAGTGGTTGGTAAGTTGTTGGAGAAGATCCTGAGAGGCAGGATTCATGAACATTTGGAGAGGTATAATATGAGTAGGAATAGTCAGGATGGCTTTGTCAAGGGCAGGTCATGCCTTACAAGCCTGATTGAATTTTTGAGGATGTGACTAAACGCATTGAAGGTAGAGCAGTAGATGTAGCGTATATGGATTTCAGCAAGGCATTTGATAAGGTACCCCATGCAGGGCTTATTGAGAAAGTAAGGATGCATGGGATCCAAGGGGACATTGCTTTGTGGATCCAGAACTGGCTTGTCCACAGAAGGAAAAGAGTGGTTGTAGACGGGTCATATTCTGCATGGAGGTCGGTGACCAGTGGAGTGCCTCAGGGATCTGTTCTGGGATCCTTAGTCTTTGTGATTTTTATAAATGACCTGAATGAGTAAGTGGAGGGATGGGTTAGTAAGTTTGCTGATGACACAAAAGGATGGGGGTGTTGTGGATAGTGTGGAGGGCTGCCAGAAGTTACAGCGAGACATTGACAGGATGCAAACCTGGGCTGAGAATTGGCAGACAGAGTTCAACCCAGATAAGTGTGAAGTGGTTCATTTTGGTAGGTCAAATATGATGGCAGAATATAGTATTAATGGTAAGCCTCTTGGCAGTCTGGAGGATCAGAGGGATCTTGGGGTCCGAGTCCATAGGACACTCAAAGTTGCTGTGCAGGTTGACTCTGTGGTTAAGAAGGCGTACAGTGTATTGGCCTTTATCAATCATGGAATGTTGCAAGAGGTAATGTTACAGCTATATAGGACCCTGGTCAGACCCCACTCGGAGTACTGTGCTCAGTTCTGGTCGCCTCACTACAGGAAGGATGTGGAAGCCATAGAAAGGGTGCAGAGGAGATTTACAAGGATGTTGCCTGGATTGGGGAGCATGCCTTATGAAAACAGGTTCAGTGAACTCGGCCTTTTCTCCTTTGAGCGACGGAGGACAAGAGGTGACCTGATAGAGGTGTATAAGATGATGAGAGGCATTGATCATGTGGATAGTCAGTGGCTTTTTACCAGGGCTGAAATGGTTGCCAGGAGAGGGCACTGTTTTAAGGTGCTGGGAAGTAGGTACAGAGGAGATCTCAGGGGTAAGTTTTTTACAACGAGAGCAGTGAGCGCGTGGAATGGGCTGCTGGCAAAGGTGGAGGAAGCGGATACGATGGGGTTTTTTAAGAGACTCCTGGATAGGCACATGGAGCTTAGAAAAATAGAGGGCTATGGGTAAGCCTAGTAATTTCTAAGGTAGGGACATGTTCGGCACAACTCTGTGGGCCGAAGGGCCTGTGTTGTGCTGTAGGTTTTCTATATTTCTGTGTTTCAACAGATCAGTCCTTGACAGATCGTTCCAAGGGCCCAGAGGTGTGGATTGTGAGAGGACTGAGGACACTTCTCTGCTGCAGCCTTCCTCTGCCTTCAGCACCGTTGTGATGCATCATCATCTTCCGCCAGCTCCACCGGTCAGGCCTTGGATGGATCACTTTGCCTGGAAACTCCCCCTGGAGTTGACCGCCATGGGTTACCCTACCGGGAGTTAAGCTCCAGACAGCATCGCACTCGGGATTTCAAGAACTCACAAGCCTCTCCACCATGACAAGCTGACGATCCTCGGGGAAGTAGTAGTAGAGTATTGTATTACATTTTAATCGTGGAGCACCCCACTGGTTTTTAGAACTCTCTGTAACCCGTTGCCTTTGTCCATATAAACCATCAAACACAGGAGCAGAATTTGGCCGTATGTCTCATTGAGTCTGCTCTGCCATTCCATTATAGCTGATTTATTATCGCTTTCAACCCCATTCTCCTGAATTCTCCCCGTAATCTTTGACACCATTTTCCCTCTCAGCCCCAATCTCTTGCCTTCTCTACATAACCATTCAAGCATGCCCTGTCTAATCAAGAACCTATCAACCTCTACTTTAAATAATGACCTGGCCATCATAGCCATCTGTGGCAAGGAAATCCACAGATTTGCCGCCCTCTGGCTAAAAAAAATTCTCCTTATCTATGTTCTAAATGGACGTCCCTCTGTCCTGAGGCAGTGCCCTCTGTCCTAGACTCCCCCACTATAGGACATATCCTCTGCCCGTGCACTCTGACTAGGCTTTCCAATATTTGATCAGCTTCAGTGAGATCCCTCTCACTCTTTTGAACTCCAGAGGACAGGCCCAGAGCCATCAAATCCTCAAACATTAACCCTTTGATTCCTGGGAGTATTCTCCTCTGGACCATCTATGAATGCAAGAACAGAAAGGTTTATACTTGTAAATATCTATTTGTGTGATAGAGCTGTCAGACACGCTCACCACCTCCCTCCCATTACCTATTGTGCCCACCTGCTGAATGCAAGTGGTGTTAGCAGAAAGGCCGAGATTAGATGAATGAAGCGATTTTACTAATTGTACGCCACTGAAAATGGAGCAGTGGTCATTTGAATACGAATGAAGGCATGAAAGGATGCTTTCAGCAACAAATTCTCCGACTGCACCTCATTAGACAGATGTGAGGATTCCGCTTCTTTCATCTGCCATTCGGTTTCCTCCAAGTGTTTGTTATTTATTTGTTTGTTTTTTTAAAATTTATTCAGAGATTCAGCACAGAACAGGCTCTTCCGGCACATCGAGCCACACTGCCCTAACATAATACAATGACCAATAACCCACTAACCACTATGTCTCATCGTATCGTAGGAAAGGCGTATGATAGTGCTGAAGATGAGACGGCTGGTTTACAAACAGAGGCAATGAGTGGTGAGGAGAGGCTGGCGATAGGGCAAAATCACAGTTAACAAGATGAGTTGCAATGTAAAAGGCGGACAAAATCGAAAAAGGTGAATACAGGACTGAAGGTGTTGTGTCTGAATGCGTGCAGAATAAGGTCGATGAACTTGCAGCACAGTTGCAGATTGGCAGGTATGACGTTGTAGGCATCACCGAATCGTGGCTGAAAGAAGATTATAGTTAGGAGCTTGATGTCCAAGGATACACATTGTATCAAAAGGACGGGCAGGAAGGCAGAGGGGGTATTGCTCTGTTGGTAAAAATGAAATCAAATCATTGGAAAGAGGTGACATAGGGAGACAATGCTGGAGGGGTCGTGTGGAGGACAAGGAAATGGCTGATGAACCGAATAAGTAATTCACAGCAGTCTTCACTGTGGAAGACACCAGCAGTATGGTGAAAGTTCCAGGTGTCTGGGTCATGAAGTGTGTGAAGTTATCATTACTAGGGAGAAGGTTCTTGGGAAACTGTAAGGTCTGAAGATAGACCAAATGGTGTACACCCCAGAGTTCTGAAGAAGGTGGCTGAAGAGATTGTGGAGGCATTAGTAATGACCTTTCAAGAATCACTAGGTTCTGGAATGGTTCCTGAAGGCTGGAAAGCTGCAAGTGTCACTCCAGTCTACAAGAAGGGAGAGAGGAAGAAGAAATGAAACTATAGGCCAGTTAATCTGACCTCAGTGGCTGGGAAGATAGAAACATTGTTGTTGGAGGATGATGTTGGAGTTGATTATTAAGGATGAGGTCTCAGGGTACTTGGAGACACATGATAAAACAGGTTGTAGTCAGCATAGTTTCCTCAGGGAAAAGTCTTGCCTGATAAACCTTTTGGAATTATTTGTAGAAATTACAAGCAGGATAGACAAAGGGGAATCAGTTGATGTTGTGTACTTGGGTTTTAAGTAGGCCTTTGATAAGGTGCCACATATGAGGCTACTTAACGTGCTATGAGCCCATGGTATTACAGGAAAGGTTCTAGCATGGATTAAAATAGTGACTGATTGGAAGGAAGCTATGAGTGGGAATAAAGGGAGCCTTTTCTGGTTGGCTGCCAGTGGCTAGTGGTGTTCCACAGGGGTCTGGTTGCGACTGATTCTTTTTGTGTCATCTGTCAATGATTTGGATGATGGAATTGATGACTTTGTTGCAAAGTTTGCAGATGATATGAAGATAGGTGGAGGAGCAGGTAGTTTTGAGGAAGCAGGGAGGCTACAGATGGATAAACAGATGAAGAGAATGGGCAAAGAAATGGCAGATGGAATACAGTATCGGGAATTGTATGGTCATGCACTTTGGTAGAAAAAGTAAAAGGGTTGAATATTTTCTAAATGGAGAGAAAATACCAAAAAACTGAGGCTCCAAGGGACTTGGGAGTCCTTGTGCAGGACTCCCTAAAGGTTAATTTGCAGGTTGAGTCTGTGGTGAGGAAGGAAAATGTGATGTTCACATTCAATTCAAAAGAACTAGAATATTAAAGGAAAGACATAATATTGAGACTTTATAAAGCACTGGAGAGGCCTAACTTGGAGTATTGTGAGCAGTTTTGGGCCCCTTATTTTAGTAAAGATGTGCAGAAACAGGGGAAGGTACAAAGGAGGTTCACAAACATGATTCAGGATTGAATAGCTTGTCATATGAAGGGTATTTGATAGCTCTGGGCCTGTATTCACTGGAATTCAGAAGAATGAGGGTGACTTCATTGAAACTTGTTGAATGGTGAAGGGCCTTGATAGAGTGGCTGTGGAAAGGATGTTTCCTCTTGTAGGAGAGTCTAAGAGCAAAGGACACTGTCTCAGAATAGAGGGGTGTTCTTAGAATGGAGAAGAAAATGAATTTCTTTAGCCAGAGAGTAATGAATCTGTGGAATTCTTTGGCATAGGCAGCTGTGGAGGCCAAATCTTTCTGTATTTTTCAGGCAGAGGTTGATAGATTCCTGATTGGTTAGGGCATGAAAGGATACGGGAAGAAGGCAGGAGATTGAGGCTGAGAAGGAAATTGGATCAACCATGATGAAATGATGGAGCAGACTCGATGGGCCAAATGGACTCATTCTGTCCCATATCTTAAGGCCTTAAGACTGTGGGAGGAAACTGGAGCACTTTGAGGAAACCCAGGTGCTCACGGGAAGGAATGTACAAACTTTCTCATGGAAGACGCAGGAAATGAACTCTGAACTCCGACATCCTGAGCTGTAATAGCGAAGTGCTAACCACTACGCCACCATGGTGTTTCAATTTTCAGATGTACCAATGGGATTGCTTCCCCTCGAGGACTCTATTTCACCAAAAGCAAGTCTGGACTTAGCTGTTCAGGGACACTAGTGCAGGGGCAAAGGCCAACATCACATTAATCCTTCATCCATTCCCCTCCTCCCTCACATCCGTTCAGGGCCCCAAACAATCCTTCCAGGTGAGGCAACACTTCACCTGGGTTGAGGTCGTCTGCTGTATCCGGTGCTCCTGATGCAGCCTCCTCTGCATTGGTGAGACCTCTTTGTCGAGCACCTTTGCTCATTCAGTGAATAACAGGATTTCCCAGTTCCCGTTCCTGTTGCAAGGTGTCGGTCCACGTCCTCCTCTTTTGCCAGAATGAGGCCACTCATCGAGCAGATTTTATATCCTCCAATCTGATGGTATGAATATCAATTTATCCAACTTCCAGTAATTTTATTCCCCTCCCCCTTCCCTCTTCTTTAATTCCCAACTCTGGCCTCTTACCTCTTCTCCTCATCTGTCTATCACCTCCTCCTTCCTTTTCTCCCATGGTCCACTCTGCTCTCCTATCATGTTCCTTCTTCTCCAGCCCTTTACCTTTCCCACCCACCTGGGCTCACCTGTCACCTTCCAGCTGTCCTCATCGTCATCGCCCTCCTCCTCCTCCTCATCCTCCTCCTCATCATCATCATCCTCCCTCACCTTCTTATTCTGGCATCTTCCCATTTCCTTTCCTTGCTGAAGAAGAGCCTTGTCCCAAAGCGTTGACTGTTTATTCACTTTCATAGATGCTGCCTGACCTGCTGAGTTCCTCCAGCATTTTGTGTGTCTAGAAACAGGTTGCCTCTGATTATTTAAGACTCCGTGCATCCCCATACAGGGAGCCATAGCAGTGGGCACAGCAGTTTACAGCCCCAGTGATCAGCTGTCTGAGGAGTTTGTACATTCAGTCTGTGACTGGGTGGGTTTCCTCTGGGTGTTCCAGTTTCCTCACAAATTCCAAAAAGACATATGGGTTTGGGCGAGGGTTGGTGAGCTGTGGGCCTGCGGTGCCAGCACTGGAAGCTACACCCAGCACATCCTTGGACTCCATTGGCCATCGATGCAAAAGACACATTTCACTGAATGTTTCACTGAGCACATGTGACAAATAAGGATCATTTTTTACCCAACCAATCCAAAATAAAGATGGCAGCATCAGTGTTATCCCACAGGTGGCAGTACAAATCACCCTTACACCTTTGCTCTGCACTCCTGGGCTGCCTACAAGATACAGAAAGACCTGCAGAGGAAAACATCACCCCCTGTCCACACATTTGCAACGTTCAACACAATCAGTGTCTCTCCTCACAGCCCTGTATCAGTCCCCAACCTAACCCCACTGCTCTGCTGTCGTCCCACAGTCCTGTGTCAATCCCAAACTAATCTCACTGTCCCACTCTCTCCCCACAGTCCTGTGACAATCCCAAACTAATCCCACTGTCCCACTCTCTCCCCACAGTCCTGTATCAGTCCCAAACTAATCCCACTGACCCATTCTCTCCCCACAGTCCTGTATCAGTCCCAAACTAATCCCACTGTCCCACTCTCTCCCCACAGTCCTGTATCAGTCCCAAACTAATCCCACTGACCAACTCTCTCCCCACAGTCCTGTATCAGTCCCAAACTAATCCCACTGTCCCACTCTCTCCCCACAGTCCTGTATCAGTCCCAAACTAATCCCACTGTCCCACTCTCTCCCCACAGTCCTGTGTCAATCCCCAAACTAATCCCACTGTCCCACTCTCTCCCCACAGTCCTGTATCAGTCCCAAACTAATCCCACTGTCCCACTCTCTCCCCACAGTCCTGTATCAGTCCCCAAACTAATCCCACTGTCCCACTCTCTCCCCACAGTCCTGTGTCAATCCCAAACTAACCCCGCTGTCCCACTCTCTCCCCACAGTCCTGTATCAGTCCCAAACTAATCCCACTGTCCCACTCTCTCCCCACAGTCCTGTATCAGTCCCCAAACTAATCCCACTGTCCCACTCTCTCCCCACAGTCCTGTGTCAATTCCCAAACTAATCCCACTGTCCCACTCTCTCCTCACAGTCCTGTATCAGTCCCAAACTAACCCCGCTGTCCCACTCTCTCCCCACAGTCCTGTATCAGTCCCCAAACTAATCCCACTGTCCCACTCTCTCCCCACAGTCCTGTGTCAATCCCCAAACTAATCCCACTGTTCCACTCTCTCCCCACAGTCCTGTGTCAATCCCAAACTAACCCTGCTGTCCCACTCTCTCCCCACAGTCCTGTATCAGTCCCCAAACTAATCCCACAGTCCTGTATCAGTCCCCAAACTAATCCCACTGTCCCACTCTCTCCCCACAGTCCTGTATCAGTCCCCAAACTAATCCCACTGTCCCATTCTCTCCCCACAGTCCTGTGACAATCCCAAACTAATCCCACTGTCCCACCCTCTCCCCACAGTCCTGTATCAGTCCCCAAACTAATCCCACTTTCCCACTCTCTCCCCACAGACCTGTATTAGGCCCAAACTAATCCCACTGCTCCGCTGTCTGCTCAGCCCTGTGTCAATCCCAAAACTAATTCCATTGCCTGCTCTCTTTGTATATTTGAAGCAGAGATCGATAGGTTCTTGATTATTAAAGAAGTTAAAGGTTACAAGGAGAAGGCAGGGAAATGGAGTTGGGGGAAATCATAAATTAGCCATGATGGAATGATGGAGCAAACACAAAGGGCCAGATGGCCTAATTCTGCTCCTATATCTTATGGTCTTGTGGAAAGAAGGGGTCAGGGAACATTATTGATGGGATTGGTCCCAAACTCAACTCAAAATATCACCTGATCCACCTAGCCCCGACATAGTCCATCTCTTCTGCTCAATGCCAACCAGCACAGAATGAAGACATGGTATTAAATGGACACCTCTGAGCCAGCACTTCACCTTCAGAATTCAGGAAGCTGTGGAGTATCCTGTGTCTGTACCTGTCTGCTGAGGCCCTTCTACCATCCTCAGATCTCTCCATGGACTCCTCCCACTCCTTGCCCCTATTGCTGCCCTCCTGCCCAGGAGGACCATCACCAGCCGTCTTGGGATTTCTGTCTTGCTGCTGCCATCTTCAGGAAGGCTGATCCCTTTTAAAAGAGGGAATAGTAGTTCAAGTTGATCTGAATGTACATGTATACAAACAAACAAACAATGTTTCTCTGGACCACACTGCATCCACAAAACATATATCACTCACAGCACAAAAAACAAAATATTACCATAAGTATTTTAATAAGTGATCATTCAAAGTGCACGTAGTGCACAGCACAGGTAAACAGTAAACAGCTCGCTGACCCAGTGACGAGAACTCAGTGTTGGTAAGGTATTCATTAGTCTCACAGCCTGAGGAAAGAAGCTCACTGTCTGACAGTCCGAGTCCCGATGCTCCAAATCTCCTTCCTGATGGTAGTGGGCCTCCATTGTCATGGTCCGGTCCATGAAGACCGCGGTCCGGTTCACAGTCCGGTCCGTGAACTCCGGACTCCGGGTCTTCCGGATGTCCCTTGTTTCTGTGGGGCTTAATCATAAGCACCTGATGCTCATCTTGGGGCTGGGAATATAAGTGGCCCTGGGTTCCAGTGTGGTGGCTGGTTTGTCTTGTCAGTATCCCTTCAAAACCCCCTGTCTGAATCCCTTCTCAGCCCCTTCCTCCTGAAGCCTCGCCTTGCCTTGCCTTGCCTCGCCTGCAAAGTCTTGCCTGCACCACTGTTGCTACCTTGTGTTGGGAACTGTCTGTGTCCATGCCTTTGCTAGGTAGGTCCAACCATTTGCTGCTTCCTTGTGTTGAGAACTGTCTCATTGTGTTCAGCATTCTGTGTATGAGTCCTGGCCCTATGTCCTATTCCCAAGGAGGGGTTCTGGCTCTATTCCATGTTTCTGTCTCTCAACATTGTGGGCTGAAGGGCCTGTACTGTGCTGTTCAATTCTATGTATCTATGTTCTATGTATTCTGTTCAGAGGTGTAGGTTATAGTGGGTGTGTAGGCACTGATCAGAGTCAGATGCCACTTGCCTTCCAGAGTCACTGTCATTAGAAACACAGAAAATGTACAGCACAATACAGGCCTTTTGGCCCACAAAGCTTTGCCAAACATGTACTTACTTTAGAAATTACCTAGGTTTACCTATAGCCCTCTATTTTTCTAAGCTCCATGTACCTGTCCAGGAGTTTCTTAAAAGACCCTATCATATCTGCCTCCACCACCATCACTGGCAGCCCATTCCACGCACTCAGCACTCTCTGCATAAGAAACTTGCCCGACATCTCCTCTGTAACTACTCCCAAGCACCTTAAAACTGTGCCCTCTCGTGTAAGCCATTTCAGCCCTGGGAAAAAGCCTCTGACTATCCACAGGATCAATACCTCTCATTATCTTATACACCTCTATCAGATCACCTCTCATCCTCTGTCACTCCAAGGAGAAAAGGCCGAGATCACTCAACCTATTCTCATAAGGCATGCTCCCCAATCCAGGCAACATCCTTGTAAATCTCCTCTGCACCCTTTCTATAGTTTCCACATCCTTCCTGTAGAATTGAGCACAGTACTCCAAGTGGGGTTTGACCGGGGTCCTATATAGCTGCAACATTACCTCTTGGCTCTTAAACTCAATCCCACGATTGATGAAGGCCAATGCACCGTATGCCGCCTTAACCACAGAGTCAACCTGCACAGCAGTTCTGAGTGTCCTATGGATCCAGACCCCAAGATCCCTCTGATCCTCCACACTGCCAAGAGTTTTACCATTAATGCTATATTCTGCCATCATATTTGACTTACCAAAATGAACCACCTCACACTTACCTGGGTTGAACTCCATCTGCAACTTCTCAGCCCAGTTTTGCATCCTATCAGTGTCCCTCTGACAGCCTTCCACACTATCCACAACACCTCCAACCATTGCAACATCAGCAAATTTACTAACCCATCCCTCCACTTCCTTATCCAGGTCATTTATAAAAATCACGAAGAGTAAGGGTCCCAGAACAGATCCCTGAGGCACACCACTAGTCTCCATACAGAATATGACCCGTCTGCAACCACTCTTTGTCTTCTGTGAGCAAGCCAGTTCTGGATCCACAAAGCAATGTCCCCTTGGATCCTATGCCTCCTTTAAAATAGGCATCTGTTAGTCTCATGAGACCATGGATTTGCACCTTGGAAGGTTTCCAGGGCACAGGCCTGGGCAAGGTTGTATGGAGGACCAGCAGCTGCCCATGCTGCAAGTGTCCCCTCTCCATGCCACTGATGTTGTCCAAGGGAAGGGCATTAGGACCCATACAGCTTGGCACCAGTGTCGTCACAGAGCAATGTGTGTTTAAGTGCCTTGCTCAAAGACACACTGCCTCGTCCAATGCTCAAACTCACGACCTTCAAATCACTAGACGAATGCCTTAGGCACTTGGCCACGTGACAACACTTTCTCAATAAGCCTTGCATGGGGTACCTTATCAAATGCCTTTCTGAAATCCATTCACTCTTCAACTGCTCTACCTTCATCAATGTGTTTAGTTACATCCTCAGGTGATTGTTGATGCCTCTGGGGAGAGACTCCAGGTTCCTGACTATTGTGGTCTGGCTGGCAAACTCCTGTTTCCCAGCCTCATCCTTTCCTTTGCTACTCCAGGAAAAAAAACGTAGCCAGTCCCTACTTCTGTGATTTCACCAGCTTAACCCCACTACCACCCCGGTTATGACAACCATTGGAACCACTATCTGATAGAGGCATACAAGATGAAAAGAGATGTTTTCCCCCCACAGTGGAAGTGACATCTAAGAGACCATAAGATATAGGAGCAGAAGTAGGCCATTCAGCCGATTGGGTCTGCTCTGTCATTAAATCATGAGCTGATCCACTTCATCTAGTCATCCCCACTCTCCTGCTTTCTCCCCATACCCTTTGATGCCCTGGCTAATCAAGAACCTATCCATCTCTGCCTTAAATACACCCTATTGGCTTGGATTCCACAGCCACTCATGGCGGCAAATTCCACAGATTTACCACCCTCTGACTACAGTAATTTCTCCACATCTCAGCTCTAAAAGGATGTCCTTCAATCCTGAAGTCGTGCCCTCTTGTCCTCGGCTCCCCTACCACGGGAAATAACTTTGCCATATCTAATCTGTTCAGGCCTTTTAACATTCGGAATGTTTCTATGAGACTCCCCCCTCATTCTCCTGAACTCCAGGGAATACAGCCCAAGAGCTGCCAGACGTTCCTCATACAATAACCCTTTCATTCCTGGAATCATTCTCGTGAATCTTCTCTGATCCTCTCTAATGTCAGTATATCCTTTCTAAAATAAGGAGCCCAAAACTGCACACAATACTCCGTGTGGTCTTATGATTGCCTTATAGAGCCTCAACATCACATCCCTGCTCTTATATTCTATACCTCGAGAAATGAATGCCAATATTGCATTCACCTTCTTCACCAACAACTCAACCTGGAGGTTAACCTTTAGGGTATCTTGCACAAGTACTCCCAATTCCCTTTGCATCTCTTCATTTTGAATTCTCTCCCCATCTAAATAATAGTCTGCCTGTTTATTTCTTCCACCAAAGTGCATGACCATACACTTTCCAATGTTGTATTTCATTTGCCACTTCTTTGCCCATTCCCCTAAACTATCTAAGTCTCTCTGCGGGCTCACTGTTTCCTCAACACTACCCACTCCTCCACCTATCTTTGTATCATTGGCAAATTTAGCCACAAATCCATTAATCCCATAGTCCAAATCATTGACATACATCGTAAAAAGTAACAGTCCCAACACCGACCCTTGTGGAACTCTACTGGTAAATTGCAGCCAGCCAGAATAGGATCCCTTTATTCCCACTCTGTTTTCTGCTGACCAGCCAATGCTCCACCCACACTAGTAATTCCCCTGTAATTCCATGGGCTCTTATCTTGCTAAGCAGCCTCATGTGCGGCACCTTGTCAAAGGCCTTCTGAAAATCCAAGTACACTACGTTTACTGCATCTCCTTTGTCTACCCTGCTTGTAATTTCCTCAAAGAATTGCATACGTTTGTCAGGCAGGATTTTCCTTTCAAGAAACTATGCTGGCTTTGGCCTATCTTGTCATGTGCCTCCAGATATACCATAATCTTATCCCTAACAATCAATTCCAACAACTTCCCAACCACTGATGTCAGGCTAACAAGTCTATAGTTTCCTTTTTGCTGCCTCCTATTCTTCTTAAATAGCGGAGTAACATTTGCAATTTTCCAGTCATCTGGTACAATGCCAGAATCTAGCGATTCTTGAAAGATCATTGTTAATGCCTCTGCAATCTCTCCAGCTACTTCCTTCAGTTCGTGAGGGTGAATTCCATCAGGTCCAGGAGATTTATCCACCCTCAGACCATTAAGTTTCCTGAGCACCTTCTCAGTGTAATTTTCACTCCACAAACCTCACTTCTCTGACACTCTTGAATGTCCGGTATGCTGCAGATATCTTCCACTGTGAAGACTGAAGCAAAATACACATTCAGTTCCTCTGCCATCTCTGCATCTGTCATTACAATAGTTTCAGCGTCATTTTGTAAGAGGGCATAATTGCATCTAGTTCTGGTCGCCGCATTATAGAAAGGGTCTTGAGGCTATACAGAGGGTGCAGAAGAGATTTACCAGGATACAGCCTGGATTAGAGTGTATGTGCTATAATGAGAGGGTTATTTTCTCTAGAGCTGTGGATGCTGAGTGGAGATCTGATAGAGGTTTGGAAGATTATGAAAAGCATAGATAGTGGACAAAGTATCTTTTTGTAGGGGTGCATTTAAGGTGAGGAGACAATTTCAAAGGAGAGGTGTGGGGCAAGTTTTCTACATGGAGAGTGGTGCGTGCCTGGGGTGGTGGTAGAGGCAGATACATTAGAGACTTTATGAGATGTTTAGATAGGCTCATGAATGTGAGGAAAATGTAAGGATATGGACATTGTGTAGGCAGAAGAGATTAGTTTAGTTGGCCATTTGATTACTAATTTAACTGGTGTGACCTAGCCTTGTTGTGGGACAATTTACAATGACAAATGAACCTACCAACTGGTACATCTTTGGACTGTGGGAGGAAAGCGGAGCACCCGGAGGAAACCCACGCGTTTACGAGGAGAAAATACAAATTCATTACAGACAGTGGAGGGATTTCTTTGTGTGCCGGAGGTAGAGGCAGATACATTAGCGACAATTAAGAGATTCTTAGGCGCATGGATGATAGAAAAATAGGAGGTTACAGTGTGTGGGACGGAAGGGGTTCGAATGATTGTGGGTACGGTTCCATGTTTAGATGGCCGAGGGAGCGCCATGCAGTGGCGCAACGCCACTCGGGGCAGGACTGATGGACGGGGCCGAGGGTGCGCCAGTGCTTTGCTAAGGAAAAGAGACAGTCAGTACCCGGTGCCTCCAGGCGGGCGGAGGGAACAAGACCCGTGCTGGAGATCTGCTGAGCGGACTGCCGCGCTGTTGGAGGAGCGGTGCGGAGGGAGCGCCACACTACTCCGCTCTGTCCGGGTACGGAAAAGACAGAGGCAGGACTTTAAACAGCCCCATACGTGAGCGCAGCAGCGCTAAGGGAGCACCGCTCTGCTGCGGGGACTGTGAGGGATTTCGGGTGTGAGCGCGCACACATACACGTGGAACCAGATAACCAAATCTCCCTCCCTTCACCCCGGACCCGCTGTAACGAGATTGCCAATGTGGGATCCTGCCGTGCATGGATTAGCTGAGGCCTCCTACAGTAAAGGACCCGACGCCCCTTCACCCGCTGGGGAGTCTCTGTCCCTTCCCCATCCCGGGGTAATCAGTTCTCCAATGGAACTGCTTCCGCGCTCCTGGGGCAAAGTAACTCTCAAAGCGAAGCGGAGTCACTACTCACCTGGCGGTGTGAGACCCGCTGCTGCGCCCTGCAGGACCAACGTCGCCAGCAACAACACCGAGAGCCACCTCACCCTGTCCATGCCGAGCGACAGACCCCCTCCCGAACGGAGCCGTGCCTTTTAAATCTCCAGGGCTCCTGCGTCCAAACGCGCGCACGGTCTCTGTCTGACTCACCGCCGGAGGGGCGGGCTGCAAGGGTCCCCATCCCAGGTCCGGAAGGCACGGGTCACCAATCCAAGTCTGGGGACGCATCCGGGACAGGAAAGAGACCCTTTGCCCGACCTCCTGAGAAGGAGATAGAAGAGTACAGACGTTTTAACCCTCTCCGAGATCATCTCTTCCCTCCCGCATAGCCCTCCTTGTTTCTATCACCCATGAACAAAGAACATAGAACAGTACAGCGCAGGAACAGTCTCTTCGGCCCAAAATGCTGCACAGAGCTCATTAACTCGGTTATCAAATGGCCAACTAAACTAATCTCTTCTGTCTACACAACGTCCATATCCTTCCAGTTTCCTGACAGTCGTTGCCTATCGAAACATCACTTAAAAGCCTGGAATGTACCGCCACTGCCGCCACTCCAGACATCCACCACTCTCTGTGCAAAAAACCCACATCTGACATCCTGCTGAAATGTTCCTCCATTCACCTTAAAGGGACACCCCTCTACCCTGAGGCTGTGCCCTCTTGTCCTAGACTCCCCCACCATGGGAAACATCCTTTCCACATCTACTCAGTCTAGGCTTTTCAACATTCGAAGGGTTTCAGTGAGATCCCCCCTCATCCTTCTAAATTCCAGTGAGTACAGACCCAGAGCCATCAAACATTCCTCGTTTGATAACACTTTCATTCCTGGAATCATCCTTGTGAACCCCCACTAGACCTCCAATGCCAACACATGTTTTCTGAGATGAGCCAAAAACTTTTCATGATACTCAAGGTGAGGCCTCACCAGTGCCTTATAAAGCCTCAGCATCATACACCTGCTCTTATATTCTAGACCTCTTGAAATGAATGTTAACATTCCATTTGCTTTTCTCACCCCCGACTCTAACTGCAAGTTAACTAGGGTGTTCTGCACAAGGACTCCCAGGTCTCCTAGCATCTCAGATTCCTGGATTTTCCCGTGTTGAAAATAGTCTGCATATTTGTTTCAATTACCAAAGTGCATGACCATGCATTTTCCAACATTGCATTTTATTTGCCACTTTCTTGCCCGTTCTCCTAATCTGTCCAAGTCCTTCTGCATCCTACCTGTTTCCTCAACACTACCTGCCCCTCCACCAATCTTCATATCATCTGCAAACTTGACAACAAAGCCATCTATTCCATCATCTAAATCATTTATATACAGCATGAAAAGAAGTGGTTCCAACACTGACCCCTGCAGAACACCACTAGTCACTGGTAGCCCACCAGAAAAAGATCCTTTTATTCCCTCTCGCTGCCTCCTACCAATCAACCAATGCTCTAACCATGTTAGTAACTTTCCTGTAATATCATGGTAAGCAGCTTGGTAAGTTGGTAAGCAGCCTCAAGTGTGGCACCTTGTCAAAGGCCTTCTGAACATCCACTGCATCCCCTTTATCTATCCGACTTGTAATCTCCTCAAAGAATTCCAACAGGTTCATCAGGCAGGATTTTCCCTGAAGGAAACCATGCTGACTTTGTACTATTTTGTCCTGGGTCACCAAGTACTCCATCACCTCATCCTTAGCAATTGACTCTAACATCTTCCCAACCACTGAGGTCAGGCTAACTGGGCTGCTCATCTAAGAAAAGATGTGCTGGCATTGGAGAGGGTTCAGAGGAGGTTCACAAGGATGATTCTGGGAATGAAACAATGTTTGATGGCTCTGGGTCTGTGCTCATTGGAATTTAGAAGGATGGGGGGGGGGTAGGAATCTCATTGAAACCTTTTGAATGTTGAAAGGCCTAGACAGAGTAGAGATGGAAAGGATGCTTCCCATGGTGGGAGAGTTTAGGACAAGAGAGTACAGCCTCAGGATAGAGGGGCGCGCTTTCAAAACAGAGATGCAGAGACATTTCTTTAGCCAAAGGGTGGGGTGGTGAATTTGTGGAATTTGTTGCCAGCTGTGGAGGCCAGGTCGTTGGGTGTATTTAAGGCAGAGATTGATAGATTCTTGACTGGACAAGGCTACAGGGAGAAGGCCGGGAACTGGGGTTGAGGAGGAGATGGAAAAAGGATCGGTCATGATTGAATGGCAGAGCAGACCCAATGGGCCAGATGGCCTAATTCTGCTCCTATCTCTTATGGTCTATGGTCTTAAAACTGTTCACAATATTCAAGGCAAGGCTTCACCAATGCTTTATAAAGCCTCAGCATCTCTTCCCTGCTCTTGTATTCTAGACCTCTTGAAATGAATGGTAACATAGCATTTGCCTTCCTCACCACCAACTTGACCTTTAGGGTGTCAGCACAAGGACTCCCAATTCCCTTTGCATCTCAGATTTTTGGATTTTCTCCCATTTAGAAAATAATCTGCACATTTATGATCATGATCTGCATCACAAATGACCATGCATTTTCCAACATTGTATTTGATTTGCTAATTTCTTGCCCATTCTTCTAATCTGTCTCAGTCCTTCTGCAGCCTGCCTATTTCCCCAACACTACCTGCCCCTCCACCAACCTTTGTATCATCTGCAAACTTGGCAACAAAAGCCACCTATTCCATCATCTGAATCATTTATAAACAGCATACAAAGAAGTGTCCCAACACTACTAGTCACAGGCTGCCAATTGGAAAAGGATCCTTTTATTCCCACTCATTGCCTCCTACCAATCAGCCAATGCTCTAACCATGTAAATAACTTTTCTGTAATACCATGGGCTCTTATCTTGATAAGTAGCCTCATGTGTGGCACCTTGTCAAAGTCCTTCTGAAAGTCCAAATATACAATATCCACTGCATCCCCTTTACAGATCCTATTTGTAATCTACTCAAAAAATTCCAACGGTTTTGTCAGGCAAGATTTTCCCTTACAGAAACCATGCTGATTTTGTCCTCGCTTGTCCTGTGTCACCAAGTACTCCATAACCTCATCCTGAACAATTGACTCCAACATCTTCCCAACCATTGAACCAGTTAACCAGTCTATAATTTCCTTTCTGCTGCCTTCCTCCTTTCTTAAAGAATGGAGTAACATTTGAATTTTTTAGTCTGCTAGCACCATGCCAGAGTCCAATGATTTTTCAAAGACCATTACTAATTTCTTCCACAATCTCTACCACTACCTCTTTCAGAACCCTAGGGATCAGTTCATCTGGTCTGGGTGACTTATGTACCCTTAGGTCTTTCAGTTTTTTGAGCACCTTCTCCCTTGTAATGGTAACTGCACCCACTTCTCTTCCCTCACACCCTTCAACATCTTCCACAGTGAAGACTGATCCAAAATACTCGTTTAGTTCATCAGCCATCTCCTTGTCCCCCGTTTTTTCTGGTGGTACTATATCCACTCTCATCTCTTTCCTTTTTTACATACTTGAAAAAGCTTTTACTATTAACTTTGATATTATTTGTTGCTTGCTTTCATATTTCATCTTTTCCCTCCTAATGATTCTTTTAATTGCTCTCTGCAAGTTTTTAAAAGCTTTCCAATCCTCTATCTTCCAGCTAATTATTGTTTTATTTTTACAATAGCTTTGACTTCCACTGTCAGTCTTGGTTGTACGATTTTGCCATATGAGTATTCCTTTGTTTTTGGAATACATCGATCTTGCACCTTTCTCATTTTTCTCAGAAATTCACACCATTGCTGCTCTGCTGTCATCCCTTCCAGCATCTTCTTCCTATTTACTTTGGCCAACTCCTCTCACACCACTGTAATTTTCTTTACTCCACCTAAATACTGTTACATCAGACTTTAATTTCTCCCTAACAAATTTCAAGTTGAATTCAATCATATTCTGATCCCCTGCTCCTAAGTGTTCTTTTACTTAAGCTCCCTATTCACCTCCAGCTCATTACATAAGACCCAATTCAGTATTGCTGATCCCCGAGTAATCTCAATGACAAATGGCTCTAAAAAGCCACATCAGAGGCATTCAACAAACGCACTCTCTTTAGATCGATTACCAACCTGATTTTCCCAATCAACCTGCATGTTGAAATATCTCATGACTATCATAACCTTGCCCTTTTGACATGCCTTTTCTATTTCCTGTTGTAATCTGTTGTCCACATCCCAGCTACTGTTGGGAGGCCTGTATATAACTGCTATGTGTCCTTTTACCCTTGCAGTTTCTGCTCTCACACATTTCTACTGATTTGATGCCATTCTTTACCAGCAGAGCCACACTACCCCCTCTGCCTATGTTCCTATCCCTCTGATACAACGTGTAATCTTGCACATTCAGCTCCCAACTACAACCATCCTTCAGTCACAAATCAGTGATGGCCACAACATCGTACCCACCAATCTGCAAAAGTGAAGCAAGATCATCCACCTTATTTCTTGTATTTTAGCATCTACTGTATGGAGGAGAATAATGAGTCAACATTGCCGGCCAAGATTCAGGGCATGATGAAGGCTCTCAGCCCAGAACTTCAACTGTTTATTCTCCTCCATAGATGCTGAATTCCTCTGACATTTTGTGTGTGTTGCCCTCTGGTATAGTTACCTTTGGAGGGCTGTAGCTGAGGCAGCCGACAAAGGATCAGCATGGGTGTGGACCAAGTATGTCCAGAGGGGCAGATAGTCAGACAGTGCATACGTATCTTGCAAACTCTTCAGTAGTTGCATAGACATCTGAAGAGCAGACTATCTGTTGGATGGAAGTGACCAACAACTCTGATAGAGGCAGATGCCAAGTTTTTAAGCTCACCAGTGGGAGTTGGTACTTTAGTACTGCTGGCCCACCACCTCGAGGGAGTCTTGATCCGAAACTCCTGAAGACAGGTGGCAGATCAACTGATGATCCCACTGGTGATAGCACAGGACAGTTAACATCTTAGTCCACGTGTATTTTTAACTCTGGAAAAGGGTGCTGGCTGATCACTGATCTATGCCTCTTATCATCTTATATACCTTTATGAAGTCACTTCTCATCCTTCTTCACTCCAAAGAGAAAAAACCCTAACTCACTCAACCTCTCCTGATAAGACTGGCAGCATCCTAGTAAATCTCCTCTGCACCCTCTCTAAAGTTTCCACAACACTCCTATAATGAGGCGACCAGAACTGAACACAATAGTCCAAGTGTGGTCTAACTAGAGTCTTATAGAAGTACAATGTTACCTCATGGCTCTTTAACTCATTCCCCTGACTTATGGACTCAGTAGACTTAACTCTCAAGCAAGCAGATGGATGGAGATTCATCGCCATGGCCAGAAGCAAGGCAGGAGGGATGACTTCAAGCCAGGCTGAAACGCAAAGGGATGAGAACCCCACTACCCAGCATCTTGTTAGCAAATGTGCAGTCACTGGAGATCAAGACTGAGGATTTCAGGGCAAGATTATAGTATTGGAGGGAAATGAGAGATTGTTGTGTTCTATATGAAAAAGACATGGCTTAATGCCAGCACACCAGATCTGGTGATCAGACTAGAAGGCTTCTCAATTCACAAGATAGACTGAACTGCTGAGGTGAAGGTGTGTGTTTCATGATCAACTCTCGATGGTGCTCTGATGTGGCTGTTTAGTTGAACTTGTGTTCCCCAACCTTGAACACCTAACAGTCAAATGCTGTTCTATTTATCTTGGGAGTTCGCCATAATCCTGATCGCAGTTTACATACACCCAGCTGCCGACTAGAATCAAGTGCTTGAGATACTGTACGGTGCCCTCTCCAAACTTCAAACAGTCCATCCCGATGCATTTCAACTCAGTCAGAGACTTCAACCAAACTTGTTTGAAGAAAACCCTGCCCAATTATCAATATATAGCTTGTAGCAGCAGAGATCCTGACACCCTAGCCACTGTTATACTAAGATAAGGAATACCTACTGTTCCATCCCCAGGCCTCATATTGAGAAATCTCAAACAAGAGAAAATCTGCAGATGCTGGAACTCTAAGGAACACACACAAAAAGCTGGAGGAGCTCAGCAGGCCAGGCAGCACCTACTTTTTGCTATAGATGCTACTTGGCCTGCTGAATTCCTCCAGCATTTTGTGTGTGTTACTTTGAGAAATCTGATCACTGGCTCTCCATCTCCTACCTGCATACAAACAAAGCTCCAGAGATCAGGACAACAAGGAGGTTGTCACGGGAGACAGGAGTGGCTGTGACATTGCTTTGAGTCGGTGGACTGCACCATCTAGGAATCTGAATGTATATACCATGGTCAAAATAGACTTTATTAAAAGAGTTCATAGATGAGTGTGTCTCCACAAAATCAGAGTTTTCCCCGATCAGAAGCCCTGAATGAACCATGAGAACTGCGATCTGCTGAGGGCCAGATCAGAGGCATTCAAGGAAAGTTACAGGAGGTCCTGATACCATCTCCAGAAAGCTATCTCATGGGCGAAGTGACAATTCCAGACTAGATGAATCAATGAAGGATGTTCGACAGTTATGGCAGGGCTTGAGTGCTATCTCCCTTTATAAAGCAAATCAAGCCACATAGGTGACAACAGAGCTTTGCTTCCAGATGAGCTCAATGCCTCCAATGCTTACTTTGACCATCAAGACATGGAGGAATTATCACAAACTCCCACATTCCCTGATAATCCTGTGATTTCAGTCTCTGAGGCCAATGTGGGAGCAGCCTTCAGGATGGTGAGCCCATGAAAAGCATCTGGCCCAGATGGGGTACCTGGCCAAGTACTGAAGACCTGTGCTGATCAGCTGGCTGCAGTATTCACCAGTGTCTTCAACCTTGGCTTCAGCAGTCAGAGGTACCCACCTCCCTCCAGCAGGCTTCACGTATCCCGGTGCCTAAGAAGAACGCGGTAACCTGCCTCGATGACTATCATCCAGTAGCATTTACATCCACAGTGATGAAGTGATTTGAGAGGCTGACAATGAAATATATCAACTCCTGCTGAAGTGATTTGGATCTGCTGTAGTTTGACTACGGGCACACAGGTCCACAGCAGACTCCGTGGCTCCTCACTCAACCCTGGAAAATCTGGACAG
This sequence comes from Mobula hypostoma, assembly GCF_963921235.1. Lineage (NCBI taxonomy): Eukaryota > Metazoa > Chordata > Chondrichthyes > Myliobatiformes > Myliobatidae > Mobula > Mobula hypostoma. The sequence continues at coordinate 3,415,368 of NC_086100.1, read as the reverse complement.
CAAAGATGCATACATCAGGATGCTCTTTATCAATACAGCTCAGCATTCAATACTATAATCCCCTCAAAACTAATCAATAAACTTCAAGGCCTTGGCCTCAATGTCTCCTTGTGGATCCTCAATTTCCTCACTTGCAAACCCACGTCAGATCAGATTGACAACACTATCTCCTCCACAGTCTTCATCAATAGAGGTGCACCACAGGACTGTGTGCTTAGCACCCTGCTCTACTCTCTTTACACTTATGACTGTGTGGCTAAGCACAGCTCCAATGTCATATTCAAGTTTGCTGATGACACATTGTCGTAGGCTGAATCAAAGCTGGTAACAAGTCAGCATATAGGAGGGAGATTGAAAATCTGGCTGAGTGATGCCACAATAACAACCTCTCACTCAATATCAGCAAGACCAAGGAGCCGATTATTGACTTCAGAGGAAGAAACCAGAGATCCTTGAGCCAGTCCTCATCAGAGGATTGGTAGCAGAGAGGGTCAGCAACTTTGCATTCCCCAGTTTTGGCATTTCAGAGCACGTGACCTGTCCTGGGCCCAACACATAAGTACAATTACAAAGAAAGCACAGCAGCACCTCTACTTCTTCGGGAGTTTGCGAAGATTCAGCATGGCATCTAAAACCCAGATAATCTTCTATAGATGTGTGGTGGAGAGTATATTGACTGGTGCATCATGGCCTGGTATGGAAACACCAAAGCCACCATCAGGGATCCTCAACAGCCAGACCATGCTCTCCTCTCACTGCTGCAATCAGAAACCTCAGGTCCCACGCCACCAGGATCAGGAACAGTTATTACCCCTCAACCATCAGGACCCACATCACCCCGTTCAGGAACAGTTATTACCCCTCAACCATCAGGCTCTTGAACTACAGGGGAGAACTTCACTCAGCTTCAATCACCCGAAAACTGAACTGTTCCCACAACCAATGCACTCACTTTCAAGGAGCTCTTTCAGTAATAGACCAAGACAACTGCGCTGCTCCAAAGAGCGCTATACGAGGCCATTCTTACCCTCAGCCATCAGACTCTATAATGAGTCAACACCTGTTTGGTGGAGTCTTTCATTGATTCTATTTTGGTTATCATTCTATTGTGGAGTTATTGAGTATGCCTGCCAGAAAATGAATCTCAGGATTGTATATGGTGACATGTATGTATTTTGATAATAGATTTACTTTCAACTTTGAATGTGTTTAATGGAAGCCAACACTCCATATCTATCAACTTCAGTGGCAACTTTGACAGATCTATGAGTATGAACTACTGTGGATTGGGACAGGTTGTTTTCATGTAAAGGTGTGCTGAGAGGCCTTCAAAAATGACATTTTGAGCTCTAAGAGTTTGTATGTTCCTGTGAAAATAAAGGACAAGGCAGGTTTATGGAATCTTGCTTTTCAAAAGTTCAAAAGTTGAAAGGTCCAATTTAATGTCAGAGAAATGTATACAATATACACCCAGAAATGTTTTTTCTTCACAACCATCCACGAAAACAGAGAAGTTCCCCAAAGAAAGAACAACAGTTAAACGTGAGAACCCCAAAGTCCCCCCAGTTTCCCCCTTCCACGCGTATGCAGCAGCAAACAACGATACCCCCTCCCCCACTGACAAAACAAAAAACGCACCAGCTACCAAGCATGAGCTAAACGACAGTAAAGACACAGACCTTGCAGTTACCCCAAAGACTATAGCATCTCATCCGGCATTCAACATACCACAGGTTCGTTCTCTCGTTCTCTTGTTCTGTCTCTGTCTGTCTGTCTCTCTCTCTCAGCGAGCAGGAGACATAACAACACCAAACTGGTTTACGATGTTAAAAAGTCCATTTCATCACTTTTTACGAGCTCTGTGCCCAAAGATTGAAAAGATCTCAGGTCTTTGGGCCCACAGCAAAAGATTTTCAAGGCCTCCCCGACGACACATGAGTCTCCTGCCATGACATCGACCTTCAATTCGCCCGTCTGCAGAGTCTCGAAATCTTAGGCTTCCTAACACTAGACTGCCTCTCAAATCTAACCCTTGGTGTGCCGAACAACAGCTGGTCCTGAAACCCTGAAAACAGCAAAGAAATGAAGTCAGCATGTAACTCTAGGTCACAGTCCTCAAAAGTACCCTGAAAGGGAAAAATAAAGATAAAGATGGAAGTAGAACTGTTTCAAAGACCTGGTTTAGGAAAACAAGGAGGTGTATAATATTATAGGTAGGTAGGAACAAATGAGGTTCTTGAGGAGTACAAGAAATGCAAGAGAACAATTACGAAGGAAATCAGGAGACTAAAAGGAGACATGACGTTGCTCAAGTAGACAAGATGAAGGAGAATCATAAGGGGTTCTACAGATTAAGAGCAAAAGGATAGCAAGACACAGAATGGTCCTCTTGAAGATCGGTGTGGTCTGTACATGGAGCTGAAGGAGAGGAGGAGAAGATCTTAAATGGATTTTTTGCAGCTGTATTTTTTTGAGAGAAGGACAGAGTCTGTAGGTGAGGCAAAGCACCATTGAGGTCATGGACCCTGTGCAGATGACAGAGGAGGAGGTGTTTGCTGTTTTGAGGCAAATTAGGGTGGATAAATCCTCAGGGCCTGATAAAGTGATCCTATGGGAGGCAAGTGCAGAAATTGCAGGGTCTCAAGTAGAGGTTTTGAAACCATCCTTAGCAACAGGTGAGGTTCCAGAGAACTGAAGGATAGCTCATGTTGTTCCGCTGTTTATGAAAGGCTCTAAAAATAAGCCAAGAAACTATAGGCTGGTGAGCTAATTTCAGTAGTGGATCCTGAAGGAGTGCACTTAACAGCTGTGAGGAGCTCTCCAGTGCATTTTCAGTCTGACTCTCAGTCTGGAAAGGGTCTCGACTGTGTAGAAAACATCATGTGTTGTCCCAGTATCCAAGAAGGGTTGACTGAAAGTCTTGAATGACTATTGTCCAGTGGCCCTGAGCTCACACATCATGAAGACCCTCGAGAGGCTGGTCCTGGCTCACCTCCGACCCCTGGTCAGATCTGCCCTTGATCCCCTGCAGTTGCCTACAGGAGGACATTGGAGTCCCAATGCTGTCATCTACCTGCTGAACCGAGCCTACGCCCATTTGGATAAGCAGGGCAGCACTGTGAGGATCAGGTTTTTTGATTTCTCGAGTGCCTTCAATACCATACAGCCCCCATTGCTGGGGGAGAAGCTCTGATCAGTGCAGATTGGCACTTCCATTGTATCCTGGATAATGGACTACCTGACAGGCAGACCAGCATTTGTGCAGCTTCAGAGCTGTGTGTCAGACATGACTATAACCAGCACTGAGCCCCACTGAGGACAGTATTGACTCCCTTCCTGTTTACCTTGTGTACCTTGGACTTTAAATGCAACACTGAGCATTGACATCTGCAGAAATTCACTGATGACTCTGCAATATTTAGGTGTATAAAGGGAGGACTGGAGGATGAATACAGGGCCCTGGTGGAGGACTTTGTCAAATGGTGCAGGCTGCATCATCTGCAGCTCATCATTAGTATGACAAAGGAGATGGTGATGGACTTGAGGAAGACTAAACCTTCACTCCTCCTTGTTAACATTGATGGTGAGGACATAGATGCGGTGAGGACCTACGAGTACCTGGGGTGCAGCTGGATGACAGACTTGAGAGGAGCACCATCAGAATGTGAATGAGAATCAGGTTTATTATCACCGGCATGTGTTGTGAAATTTGTTAACACAGAGGCTGAGTACAAGGAGGGCCAGAGTCACCTCTACTTCCTGAGGAGACTGAGGTCCTCTGGAGTATGCAGGGCTCTCTTTCACGTGTTCTACCAGTCTGTTGATGCCAGTAGAATCTTCTATGTGGTGGTGTGCTGGGACAATGACATCAACACAGGTGATGCCAACAGGCTCAATAAACTGATTAGAAAGGCCCTACAAAAAATTCTGGACCATGTTTCTCACCCTCTGCATGTCACCTTGGCTGAACAGAGGAGCACTTTCAGTGATAGACGAAGGCAACTGTGCTGCTCCAGAGAGTGCTCCATGAGGCCATTCTTACCCTCAGACGTTAGGCTCTATAATGAGTCAACCTGTAGCCAGGGAAGTGATGGCCCCCTCCTGTTAGACTGTTTAAGATAACTTTATTTATTCTTCTTTTGGGATCAATAAAGTATCTATCTATCTTATTGGAAAGTATTCTAAGGGATTGGATATATAAGTATTTGGATAAACAGGGACTGATTCAGGATATTCAATGTAACTTTGTGTGTGGTAGGTTGTGTTTAATGAATCTTATAGAGTTTACGAGAAAGTTACCTGAAAAGTTGACAAAGACAAGGCAGTGGATGTTGTCTACGTAAATGTTCGCAAGGCCTTTGACAAGGCCCCGCATGGAAGGTTGGTCATGAAGGTTCTAAGACAATAACCTATCCCTCAACATCAGCAAGACAAAGAAATTGGTTGTTGACCTCAGAAGGAGTAGTGGACTGCACGACCCCATTTACATCAGTGGTGCGCAAGTGGAACAGCTCAAAAGCTTTAAGTTCCTCGGGGTCAATATCACAAGTGACCTGACTTGGTCCGACCAAGCAGAGTCCACTGCCAAGAAGGCCCACCAGCACCTTTACTTCCTGAGAAAGCTAAAGAAATTTGGCCTGTACCCTAAAATCCTCACTAATTTTTATAGATGCACCGTAGAAAGCATTCTTCTAGGGTGCATCGCAACCTGGTATGGAAGTTATCCTGTCCAAGACCGGAACAAGCTGCAGAAGATCATGAACACAGCGCAGCACATCACACAAACCAATCTTCCGTCCTTGGACTCACTTTACACCGCACGCTGTCGGAGCAGTGCTGCCAAGATAATCAAGGACACGACCCACCCAGCCAACACACTTTTCGTCCCTCTTCCCTCCAGGAGAAGGCTCAGGAGCTTGAAGACTCGTACAGCCAGATTTGGGAACAGCTCCTTTGCAACTGTGATAAGACTGCTGAACGGATCCTGACCTGGATCTGGGCCGTACCCTCCAAATATACGGACCTGCCTCTCAGTTTTTTTGCACTACCTTATTTTCCCTTTTCTATTTTCTATTTATGATTTATAATTTAAATTTTTAATACTTACTATAGATTTGTACTCCAAGGAGTGTGAAGCGCAGAATCAAATATCACTGTGATGATTGTACACTCTAGTACCGATTGTTTGGCGACAATAAAGTATAAAGTATAACAGCTGACCTTCTATTTATCTCACCGTGCTGAACACCAGCAGTCCATCAAGTAGCTCCTCCCTTCTCTCTCTCTGTAAGAACACAGGAGCTGCCAGTGTCCTTGCAAAGTGTAAACATGCTACAGAGAAACCATGCAACATCTCTAAGCAGTCTTCGCCTCGCTCTTTCTTAATAGCAAGGTGTCGGTGTTGGACACCTCTCTGTCTCTCTTTTTAAAGGTATAGCCCACAAAAAATATGACCCCTAGGGGTACATAACACTCTGAATAGTTGTGAACTCAGCCAGCTCCATTATGGACACCATGGAAGACAGGTTCAAAAGGCGATGCCTCAAAAAGACGATGTCCACCATTAAGGGCCCTCATCACCCAGGACATGTCCTCTTCTCATTGCTATCATCAGCGAGGAGGTACAGATGCCTGAAGACACACTCAACGTTTTAAGAACAGCTCCTTCCCCTTTGCCATCAGATTTCTGAATGGACAATGAATCCATGAACATTGCCTCAGTATTTTTACTCTTTTTTTGCTGTACTTACTTAACTTATTTTTATATGTACACCTTGAAATAATAGTTATTTGTTATTATTATATATTGGAATGTACTGCTGCAAAACAAGTTTCACAACATATGCCAGTGATATTAAACCTAATTCTGATTTTTTTGTAAATTGTGTTTTATTTCTTTTTCCCCTGTAAATGCCCGCAAGAAAATGAAACTCAAGGTTTCATTGGAGACTCATGGTAACACATGTACAGTGCTTAGATAATAAGTTTACTTTGACCTTTGAGTACAGTGCGCATCTCATCATTATAATAGTCATTGGAATCAGGCCCTTCTGCCCATACAGATTATGCTGACCAACAAGCATCCATTTACACCAGGACCCACTCTCCCATTAATCCCGCACATATGGCCTTCTCGTGTGGCGGAACTGTTTCTACTGACAGGAGAAGAGGCGAAGGCGGGTCCTGGCGCCTTAAAACCAATCCTTCGGGTAGATGTCAGCCTGGGAAGGCAGTCCACCTAAGAGAGGGAAACTCTGATTTCACACCTCCGCTGCCTTGCGGCCACACCCACTGATGAGAAAGGCTTCGGGAGTAAACCCCGAGGACAAATCCAGAGCTGGGGTCCCTAAGGCAGCCCGACGTTGCTTTCAACCTCGTTCCGGCAACTCCTGCGACGACACCGGTGCCCAGCTGTATCGGCCCTTGCCCTTCCCTTGGGCAACATCGGTGTCGTGGAGGGGAGACTTGCTGCTTGGACAACTGCCAGTCTTCCATACAACCCTGCCCAGGCCTGCGCCCTGGAGAGGACACTCCAGCGTCGCCTCACCGCGACGGCACAACACGGAAAGCAGCAGTCTACCGGTTATAAGCCTGCGCTCGACTGGCGTAGAGCAAGGTGCCAGGGGTTGCTTTCGACGAAGGGAGAGACCGTCGCGTCTCACTAGACAGCTACCGTCCGCCTCAAGCAGGGCAGCCCCCAGCCAGTTAGGGGCTGTCCCGCCACAGTCCGCCCGCTCCACTGGGTGCGTGGGGCTTAGGGATACAAGTAGCCCAAACTGCGGACTGTAAACGCTGCACCAGGCACAACTAGAAGACAAAGAAAGAAGCTAGCACTCAGACTAGGATGCTGGAATATACGGACCATGACAACTGGTATATCAGATGACCTTCGGGAGATCAGCGACACACGCAAGACAGCAGTGATTAACAATGAACTGTCGAGACTCCAAGTGGACATCACAATGCTCCAAGAGACACGTCTCGCAGAATTGGGAACCCTACGTGAAAGAGACTGTACCTTCTTCTGGCAGGGGAAGGGCTCAGACGAGACCAGAGAGCATGGTGTCGGCTTTGCCGTGAAGACCTTGCTGCTGAAGATGGTAGAGCCTAGCGAGAAAGGAACAGGGCGGATTTTCTCACTTCGACTCCACACATCCGACGGGCCTGTCAACCTTGTCAGCGTTTATGCCCCAACCCTCTACTCTACACAAGACACAAAGGACGAGTTCTACGACCAGCTCTCAATGACGATGCAGGGGATCCCAAGTCAGGAACAGTTGCTGCTACTTGGCGACTTCAACGCCAGAGTGGGCGCTGACCATGACTCCTGGCCTAGCTGCCTGGGGCGGTACGGGATTGGCAGCATGAATGACAACGGGCAACGACTGCTCGAGCTTTGCATGCTCCACGAATCGTGTGTCACCAACACCTACTTCCAGACCAAGGCTCAGCACAAACTGTCCTGGCGGCATCCCCGCTCCAAACACTGGCACCAGCTAGACCTGATAATCACAAGGCGCCGTCACCTGAGAAACGTGCTCATGACTCGCTCCTTTCAGAGTGCCGACTGCGACAGGGATCACTCTCTGATTTGCTGCAAGATCAGACTTCGGCCGAAGAAGATGCACTGTGCCCAGCCTCCAGGCAAGCAGCGCATCGATGCCAGTAAGACACAACACCCAGACAGAGCTGCAGAGTTCATCAAGTCACTGGAGGATGCTCACCTTCCAGACCCACCAGAAGGAGATGCTCAGCAGAGATGGGATTCTCTCAGGGACTCTATCCACAGCACTGAATTCAAGGCCTTCGGGAAGAAATGGGGCAAGACCCAGGACTGGATTGAAGCGAGCTCAAGTAAGCTCATTGAGGTGAAGCGTGTTGCACTACTAGAGCACAAACGCCACCCCGCCCAGGCAACACTGCCAGCGCTAAGGACAGCAAGAAGCAAGGCCCAGGAAACAGTCAGACGCTGTGCAAATGACTACTGGCTACAACTATGCGAAAGCATTCAGCCATCATTTGACACAGGCAACATCCATGGAGTGTACGAGGGGATCAAGAAAGCCATCGGGCCAACCCAGAGCAAGACAGCACCATTGAAAACCATAACAGGCGAGATAATCAATGACAAAGGCAAGCAGATGGAGAGATGGGTGGAGCATTACTCTGAACTCTTCTCCAGAGAAAACAGCATCTCGGATAGTGCACTAGATGCCGTGGAATGCCTGCCTGTCATGGAGGAACTGGATGTATTGCTGACTGTCGAAGAGCTGAGTAAAGCCATCGACAGCCTGCCCACTGGAAAGGCACCAGGATTGGATGGCATTCCACCAGAGGCCAGCAAATGCGCAAAGGGCGTCCTGCTAAACCACCTGCATGAATTACTGTGCCAGTGCTGGACAGAGGGAGCAGTGCCACAAGACATGAGAGACTGCAACATTGTCACCATATATAAGAACAAAGGGGACAGAAGCGACTGTATCAGCTACAGGGGAATCTCCTTGTTGAGCATCGTTGGGAAGGTCTTCACCCGCGTGGTCCTGAACAGACTGCAGAAATAGCCGAAAGGGTATATCCCAAGTCTCAGTGCGGTTTCAGGTCGGAACGCTCCACAATCGACATGATCTTTTCCCTTCAACAGCTACAAGAGAAATGCAGAGAGCAAAGACAACCACTCTACGTCACTTTCATTGACCTTACGAAGGCCTTCGACCTCGTGAGCAGAGACGGCCCGTTCAAAATCCTCACCAGGATTGGTTGTCCCCCGAGGCTCCTCAGGATAGTTCAGTCATTCCACACAGACATGAAGGGCATCGTTCAATTTAATGGCTCTTCTTCAGAGGCCTTCAACATCCACAGCGATGTGAAGCAGGGCTGTGTGCTTGCCCCCACCCTGCTTGGTATCTTCTTTGCAGTCATGCTGAAGCACGCCTTTGGAACATCAACTGCCTCCACACCAGATTGGACGTGAGGCTGTTCAGTCTGTCCCGGCTGAGGGCAAAAACCAAGGTTCGTGAAGTACTCATCAGGGACATGTTGTTTGCAGACGATGCGGCACTGGCAACACACTCTGAAGAGCAACTGCAACGCCTCATGGGCAGCTTCTCAAGAGCCTGCCAGGACTTCAGCTTGACCATCAGCCTGAAGAAAACCAACGTTTTGGGCCAAGGCGTTGAGCAGCCCCTGCCATTACCATCAACAACTACGAGCTGGAGGTAGTTCACGAGTCTACATACCTTGGCTCCACCATCACAGACAGCCTCTCCCTAGACCCCGAGATCAACAGACGGATCGGACGAGCAGCCTCAACATTCACCAGGCTAACAAACAAAGAGTCTGGGAGAACAGAAAGCTGACGACACACACCAAAGTTGCAGTCTACAGGGCCTGCGTCCTCAGCACACTGCTTTACGGCAGCGAGACCTGGAGCCTCTACTACAGACAAGAGCGGCGTCTCAACGCCTTCCACCTTCTCAGACTGAGACGCATCCTGGACATCACGTGCACTGACCGAGTCACCAACAATGAGGTCCTGGCCCGTGCCCAGATACCCAGCCTCTTCACCCTGCTCCAACAACGCCGTCTCCACTGATCTTTCTGTCTCTGTCTCTGGAGACAGCTTATCCACTGATATCTACTATAAGCCTACTGACTCTCACAGCTATCTGGACTATTCCTCTTCTCACCCTGTCTCTTGCAAAAACGCCATCCCCTTCTCGCAATTCCTCCGTCTCCGCCGCATCTGCTCTCAGGATGAGGCTTTTCATTCTAGGACGAGGGAGATGTCTTCATTTTTTAAAGAAAGGGGCTTCCCTTCCTCCACTATCAGCTCTGCTCTTAAACGCATCTCCTCCATTTCACGTACATCTGCTCTCACTCCATCCTCCCACCACCCCACTAGGAATAGGGTTCCCCTGGTCCTCACCTACCACCCCACCAGCCTCCGGGTCCAACATATTATTCTCCGTAACTTCCGCCACCTCCAACGGGATCCCACCACTAAGCACATCTTTCCCTCCCCCCCTCTCTCTGCATTCCGCAGGGATCGCTCCCTACACAACTCCCTTGTCCTTTCGTCCCCCCCATCCCTCCCCACTGATCTCCCTCCTGGCACTTATCCGTGTAAGCGGAACAAGTGCTACACATGCCCTTACACTTCCTCCCTTACCACCATTCAGGGCCCCAAACAGTCCTTCCAGGTGAGGCATCACTTCACCTGTGAGTCGACTGGGGTGATATACTGCGTCCGGTGCTCCCGATGTGGCCTTTTATATATTGGTGAGACCCGACGCAGACTGGGAGACCGCTTTGCTGAACATCTACGCTCTGTCCGCCAGAGAAAGCAGGATCTCCCAGTGGCCACACATTTTAATTCCACATCCCATTCCCATTCTGACATGTCTATCCACGGCCTCCTCTACTGTAAAGATGAAGCCACACTCAGGTTGGAGGAACAACACCTTATATTCCGTCTGGGTAGCCTCCAACCTGATGGCATGAACATTGACTTCTCTAACTTCCGCTAGGCCCCACCTCCCCCTCGTACCCCAGCTGTTACCCATTTTTATGCACACATTCTTTCTCTCACTCTCCTTTTTCTCCCTCTGTCCCTCTGAATATACCTCTTGCCCATCCTCTGGGTCACCCCCCCCGTCTTTCTCCCTAGGCCTCCTGTCCCATGATCCTCTCGTATCCCCTTTTGCCTATCACCTGTCCAGCTCTTGGCTCTATCCCTCCCCCTCCTGTCTTCTCCTATCATTTTGCATCTCCCCCTCCCCCTCCAGCTTTCAAATCCCTTACTCACTCTTCCTTCAGTTAGTCCTGACGAAGGGTCTCGGCCCGAAACGTCGACTGCGCCTCTTCCTATAGATGCTGCTTGGCCTGCTGCGTTCACCAGCAACTTTGATGTATGTTGCTTGAATTTCCAGCATCTGCAGAATTCCTGTTGTTTGCCGTCTCCACTGGCTGGGCCACGTACACCGCATGTCAGACGGGAGGATCCCGAAAGACCTGCTGTACAGGGAAACTGGCCTCTGGCAAGAGAGCACAAGAGTGGCCCCATCTTCGTTTCAAAGATGTCTGCAAGAGAGATATGAAGTCACTGAAAATGAATGTCGAGAGGTGGGAGGACATCGCAAGCGATTGCTCTCACTGGAGGCTGGAACTACGCAGAGGTCTAAAAAGAGGAGAAGAGAAGCTGAGGCTTGCTGCTGAAGAAAAGCGCACTCATCGGAAAAACAGCACCAAGACAACACTGGAGGACAGCGGCCTTCAAGTTTTGAGAATAGGTTGAGTGAACTCGGCCTTTTCTCCTTGGAGCGACGGAGGATGAGAGGTGACCTGATAGAGGTGTATAAGATGATGAGAGGCATTGATCGTGTGGATAGTCAGAGGCTTTTTCCCAGGGCTGAAATGTTTGCCACAAGAGGGCACAGTTTTAAGGTGCTTGGGAGTAGGTACAGAGGAGATGTCAGGGTAAGTTTTTCACGGAGAGAGTGGTGAGTGCGTGGAATGGGCTGCCGGCAATGGTTGTGGAGGTGGATACGATAGGGTCTTTTAAGATACAATTAAGCTGGTCAGTAAAACTATTGAAAATCTTTTCTTTGTACTTTTGTCAGTTAAATAAAGGTTCACGTGAATTAATATATAACAGATTTTTGTTTTTATTGCATTTTGGAAAATATCCCAACTTTTCTGGAAAAGCGGTTTGTAGGTGTTTGTGTTGTCCGGGTGGTCTAAGGTCGTGTGAAGAGCCACTGAGATTGCATCTGCCGTTGATCTATTGCGGCTATGGGCAAATTACAATGGGTCCAGGTCCTTGCTGAGGCCGGAATTCAGCCTACTCATGACCAAACTCTCAAAGCATTTCATCACTGTAGATGTCAAGTCCCCTTTATTGTCATTTCAACCGTAACTGCTGGTATAGTACACCGTAAAAATGAAACAACGATCCTCCAGGACCATGGCTCTACCTGAAACAACACAAAACTACACTAGACTTCAGAGCTACACGGGGCTACATAAAAGGCACAAAACAGTGCAAGACAGTACAATAATTAATAAACAAGACAATAGGCACAGTAAAGGACAAATTACAATATAATAATAAATGATGTAAACGTAAACAATGTAAACAATGTTTCAGCAGGAGTTATTCAGTTAAGTGTGTGTGTGTGTAGGTTGGTGTCAGTCTAGACTCTGAGTATTGAGGAGTCTGATGGCTTGGGGGAAGAAACTGTTACATAATCTGGTCGTGAGAGCCCGAATGCTTCGGTGCCTTTTGCCAGATGGCAGGAGGGAGAAGAGTTTATATGAGGGGTGCGTGGGGTCCTTCATAATGCTGTTTGCTTTGCGGATGCAGCGTGTGGTGTAAATGTCTGTGATCGTGGGAAGAGAGACCCCGTTGATCTTCTCAGCTGACCTCACTATCTGCTGCAGGGTCTTGTGATCCGAGACGGTGCAATTTCCAAACCAGGCAGTGATGCAGCTGCTCAGGATGCTCTCAATACAACCTCTGTAGAATGTGGTGAGGAAGGGGGATGGGAGATGGACTTTTCTCAGCCTTTGCAGAAAGTAGAGACACTGCTGGGCTTTCTTTGCTATGGAGCTGGTGTTGAGGGACCAGGGCAGATTCTCCACCAGGTGAACACCAAGAAATTTGGTGCTCTTAACGATCTCAACGGAGGAGTCGAAAATGTTCAGTGGAGAGTGGTCACCTCGTGCTCTCCTGAAGTCAACAATCATCTCTTTTGCTTTGTTCACATTCAGAGACAGGTTGTTGTCTCTGCAAGTGAGTCAGTGAGTGCTACCAGGCGATAGTCATTAAAGCAGCTCACATTATTCTTCTTAAGCACTGGTATAATTGTTGCCTTTTTGAAGCAAGCGAGAACTTCCATCCATAGCAGTGAGAGGTTGAAAATGTACTTGAATACTCCCGTCAGTTGGTTGGTACAGGTTTTCAGAGCCTTACCAGGTATTCCATCGAGACCTCCCGCCTTGCAAGGGTTCACTCTCTTTAAAGACAGCAGAACATCGGCCTCTGAGATGGAGATCACAGGGTCATCGGGTGCAGCAGGGATCTTCACAGCTGTAGTTGTGTTCTCCCTTTCAAAGCGGGCATAGAAGGCGTTGAATTCACCTGGTAGCGAAGCATCAGGCTGCTATTCATATAATTTTATTATATGTAAAGATATGTGGTGTAAATGGTTCGTATCATCACACCAACACATCATACGTGTGCTCTTCATTTAAAGTGAGAAACAAAAAAAAGGCGTGTAATTCCCGACACCAGGTTTTAGCTTCAAACTAATTTTACGTTTTGGAATTAAAAAACATGGGGGTATCAGAAAGGAGAGGGTAGAGGTTTCAGGCGGGAGGATGGAGAGGGCAGAGGTTTCGGGTAGAAAGAAGGAGATTTAAAGGGCATTTGTGGGTTTTTTCACTTAGATATCTGAAGCATGCTGCAGAGGGGCTGCATCTAATCATGATGTTTTCAGGGACGACGAGCAAAGCATTTCCACGACTCAAGTGCAGCAAACTTGATTTTCTTTTCAAATCTATCAAACAGGATTTACCTAATAGCACCATGCTGATTCGATTACGTTAAGTTTCTCTAGACGACCGGCTTTTTCTTCCTTGAATCAGAATCAGAATCAGGTTTAATATCGCTGGCATATCTTCTGAAATTAGTTTTGTGGTAGCAGTACACTGCAATACCTGCAGTGCCCGTAAAAAGTATTCACCCCCCCCCGTGTTAAATCCACTGAGATTCAATTACAGTATTCGATTTATTTGGCTTTTTTTTACACTGATCAACAGAAAAAGACTCTTTTGTATCAAAGTGAAAACAGATCTCTACAAAATGATTCAAATTAATTCTTCCTCATGTGCCTTGCATGTTACACGTTTGGGCGATCATGGCTTTCCACATCGAACGATCCCATGCAGCGTCAATGATATCTCGCACACTTAGATCTGTTAGTTCTTTCACAGTGTCCATATATTTTCTTCTTTGCCTTCCTCTTCCGCGTTTCCCAGGCATACGGCCTTGTAATGGAAGGCATTCTATCCCTCTCTTTCTGATGACATGGCCTAGGAATTTAAGTTTCCTCTCATTTAATGTTCTCATTAAAGATCTTTTTGTATGGGCACATTGGAGTACTGTCTCACTAGTTACCCTATCTCTATATAATATTTTCAGCATTCTTCTGAGAAACCACATTTCTGTTGCTTCTAAGTTTCTTTGGAGTTCTGGTGTTATAGTCCATGTTTCGGAAGCATACAGCAAGATTGACCAGATGTAACATTTTAGTAACCTAAGCTTTGTCGTCCTAGAAGTGTGTCTGTTGGTAAAAATGGGTTTCATTTTTTAGAAGTTGGTTTTACCAATGGCAATTCTTCTTTTTATTTCTACTTTACTTCTAGCTGAAATCAATTACAAATATAAAATACAAAATAATTGATTGTATAAGTATTCACCCTCTTTAATATAACACACTAAATCATCACCGGTGCAGCCAATTGGTTTTAGAAGTCATATAACTAGTCAACTGGAGATCACCATGTGCAGTCAAGGTGTTTCAATTGATTTTGTAGTAAAAACACACCTGTATCTAGAACACACATAACAGTTGCTGGTGAATGCAGCAGGCCAGGCAGCATCTCTAGGAAGAGGTACGAGGACTGGGAGATCGCAGTCTGGGAGATCATTTCGCTGAACATGTACGTCCTGTCTGCCAGAGAAAGCAGAGATCTCCCAATGACCACACACTTTAATTCCACATGTCATTCCCATTCTGACATGTCTACCCACAGCCTCCTCTACTGTAAAGATGAAGCCACACTCAGGTTGGAGGAACAACACCTTATATTCCGTCTGGGTAGCCTCCAACCTGATGGCATGAACATTGACTTCTCTAACTTCCGTTAATGCCCCACCTCCCCCTTGTACCCCATCCGTTATTTATTGATTTATATACACACATATTTTTTCTCTCTCTCCTTTTTCTCCCTCTGTCCCTCTGACTATACCCCTTGCCCATCCTCTGGGTTTCTCCCCCCCTCCCCCTTCTCCTTCTCCCTGGGTCTCCTGTCCCATGATCCTCTCATATCCCTTTTGCCAATCACCTGTCCAGCTCTCGGCTCTGTCCCTCCCCCTCCTGTCTGCTGCTATCATTTTGTATCTCCCCCTCCCCCTCCCACTTTCAAATCTCTTACTCACTCTTCCTTCAGTTAGTCCTGATGAAGGGTCTCGGCCTGAAACGTTGACTGTACCTCTTCCTAGAGATGCTGCCTGGCCTGCTGTGTTCACCAGCAACTTTTATGTGTGTTGCTTGAAATTCCAGCATCTGCAGAATTCCTCGTGCCTGTATCTGGAAGCTCCACCTACTAGTGAGCCAATGAACTGCGGGCTGACTGGCTGGTCGGCAGCGGTCAGCTTGGAGGAGTGGTGGTTGGTTGCGCTGGCTGCGAACGGTGTGAGGATGTTGGGAAATAGTGTGGGTTCAGGTAGGGGGGAGGAACTGGTAATGAAGGGTTTGGGTGAGCATGAATTGATGGGAGGAGGTTGCAATGATTTGAATCTAGATCTGGAAAACCGAAAAAGAAACATAATATTGGAATGATTTCAAGTGATGGAGAGGAAGGGTGGGATATTTTGAAAAAAGGAAAGAAGACTTCAAGATATTGATTACATTTGACCCAGAACAGCCTTCTTCTATCAATACCATTAAATTAACTGCAGAGTTAAAATCGGCTATAAAGAATATAGATTATACCTGTACTTTAAGAGGAGGTAACATGTTAATCATCTGTAAGGGTAAGAAACAGTGTAAGAAGCATTCTATTTCAAGACTTTACTTGGCAAGAAGATAGTATCTATGTTGTCCAAAGAAAATAAAGGTATTAGGTGTGTTATAACAGGTGTTCCGGTGGAGATGTTGGTAGAAGAGGTTACATCTCACCTTTTGGGAGGCAAGGTTAAGAAGGTAAAGAGCTTGCAAGTGGTCAGAAATGGGGAAAGGGTGGATAGTTTATTTGGTTTGATATATTTTGATGAGGTGAAGCCTGTTAAAGTTATAATGTATGAGCTCATATTCCACCCCCGCTTAGATGTTACAAATGTCAGAGGTTTGGGCATGTTGTGGCAGTATGTCATGGGTAAGTGTGGTGGCGAAGATTGTGAAGGTGTAATGTCGAACTGTTGTAATTGTGGAGGAGAACATATTGCAGCTTATAAAGGATGTGAGGTGCTTAAGAAGGCAGCTGAAGTTCAACAGATTGAAGTTCAGTTAGATGTGTCTTATGCAGAGGCCTTGCAAAAAGTTAAACTGAATGTTAATAAAGTGTCACCAGTCAGAGTACAGAATGTGACCTCAGAGGCTATATACCAGTATCATAGTCCTGTTACTAAAGATACTTTACCAGTTGATAAAATAAACCTTGTGATGTTGATAAACGGATGTGGTAAGTTGTGCTGCTCAGACATCTAGTAGTACTGAGAAAATTAAATTATTGTGAAACCTACTGAAAAGTATCTTGGTATAACTGCTGTTATGTGGGAAGCTGTAAATGAAGCTCTGATGGGTGGGGTATCTGTATTTCAGTTTCCTTGTGAAGGTACATAATGGGCAGAAGAATATTGCAGTGGTATGCAAGAAGCCTGAGTTCTAATGGTCAAGACTTTACAAAGTTTATTTCTAATTTGTCAAACCCACCCGATGTTATTTGTATTCAGGAAACCTGGCTGTTACCTCATTTAAGTTTTTCTTTGCAGGATTATACTATAATTAGGCATGATAGATTCGCTGATAGAGGGGTGGTGTTGCAAGTTTTATAAGGAGAAGGATAGGACATAGAGTTGTGGGTGTAAATGAAGTGCATGAGACACTTTAGTACAAATGTTTGATTCAACAGGCAGGGATTTGTTGATTTGCTGGAAAGAATACGTAGCTCGAGCTCACTAAGGGCTGTATGGTGTGGGGATTTTAATGCACATAGTTCATTGTGGGGCTGTTCGTGGAATGATGGTAATGATTTGATTGTAGAATAATTTTTAGATATTTACCATCCTGTGTGTCTTAATAACAGGAGGGGCACGAGATTTAATGTTCAAAGCAGTTCTGATACTGCTATAGATTTAACTTTAGTTCTGAACATTCTGGCTGGAGTGAGTGAGTGGGATGTCATGGGAGATGAAACAGTGGGGAGTGATCATTTCCATATATTTATTAGCTTGGGTTTGGATTTAATTAGGAGATGACAGACATTTTTAGGAGGTAAAATTTTGGTAAAGCAAATTCAGAGAAGTTTAAGGTTTTATGGGATGAATCTCTGTCAGGGCTGAATGTTGAGGATGATGTGGATTTCTGCAATGAAAGATTACGTCATATTATTCATCAAACTGCGCTAGAAGTGATTCCTATTTAAAAGGGCACTAATAGGGGCAAAGCTGTACCATGGAGGACTGAGGAGTGTGCAGAGGTAATTAGGGAGAGAAATGAGACATTTAGGAAAGTAAAGAAGTATCACTTCCGAGTGACCTCATTATATATAAAAGGGCACAGGCTGTGGCGAGGGAAGGAACGAAGGCCGCAAAGGTTTACTGTCGGTCATATTGTGATAGTATTGGAAGGGATATTAAACTCAGAGATATTTGGGGAATGATTAAGTAAATAGGAGGAGGGGGATTCACAGAGCTAATAGCATTCCAGTATTGATTAAAGAAGGTAATATGATTATTACTGAAATAGAGAAGGTTCAGTTACTGGCTCGGTCATCTGCTGCAATTCAAAATCAGATAATCTAAGTGAAGAGACTGAACAATATAGTGATTAGGCTCTGAGTGAACACCTGATGTGTTGGAAGCCAGCTGTAGCAGTGACAGTATTAGTGATGTAGAGTTTCCTCTGTGTGAATTTCCGAAAGCTATTAATAGTACAGGTCAGATGGCTCCAGGAAAGGATGAGATGTGTTATTGTGTGTTTAAACATATGGCTGACAACTTTCTTGAGATAATATTAACATTTTTGAATCATATTTAGAGTTTAGGTCATCTTCCCTCCTCATGAAAAATGGCAGTAGTAGTGCCTATTCTAAATCCTGGGAAACCCCCATCGGATCCTTCCAGTTAAAGACCAATATCATTAATGTCTCATTTGTGTAAACTTGTGGAACGTATGGTAATAGAGCAGTCGAAAAAAAGAGGCGATATAGAGTTTTATCAGAGCATATTTTGGAAGGGTAGAATGACATTGGATTCAGTTTTATGTTTGGAAGATGGTATCAGGAAAGCACAGGTAAATAAAGAAATTGTAATAGCAGTATTTTTTATATTGAAAAAGCATATCTTATGTTGTGGAGGGAAGGTCTTTAGATTAAATTATGGAAATTAGGAGTGAAAGGAAGGATATATAATTTTCTTCGGAGTTTTTTATTTGGATGGTCTATGCAGGTAAGGGTAGGTGAGACGTATTTGGGCTTCTATGAGATAGAGAACAGGACCCCACAAAGCAGTATTTGTTGACCTTTATTGTTTAATATTATTATTAATGATATTTTCTCTGAGGTAGGTTAATCCCTTTTTTTCAGATGATGGAGCTTTATGGATCAGAGGTGGAAAAATCAATTCAACCGTATATGGGATGCAACTAGCAATTAATAAAGTTGAACAGTGGTCAAATATTGAAAGGGTTAATCATATGAGGACTGTCTGGCAGCTCTTGGGCTGTATTCCCTGGAGTTCAGGAGAATGAGGGGGGATCTCATAGAAACATTCCGAATGTTAAAAGGCCTGAACAGATTAGATATGGCAAAATTATTTCCCATGGTAAGGGAGTCTAGGACAAGAGGGCCCAATTTCAGGATTGAAGGATTGTCCATTTAGAGCAGAGATGCAGAGAGATTACTTTAGTCAGAGGGTGGTAAATCTGTGGAATTTGTTGCCACAAGCAGCTGTGGAGGCCAAATCGCTGGGTGTACTTAAGGCAGAGATAGATAGGTTCTTGATCAGCCAGGGCATCGAGGGGTATGGGGAGAAGGCAGGGGAGTGGGGATGATTGGAAGAATTGGATCAGCCCATGATTGAATGGCAGAGCAGACTCCATGGGACAAATGGCCCACTGCTCCAATATCTTATGGTCTTATAAATAGATGGGAATTTAAACCTTCAGTAGCTAAAACACAAGTTGTGTTTTACCTAGAGAATCAATAGACCTGCACTTTATTTGAAATGATATAGTCAAACTCTTCAGGAAGTGTCGATGGTAAGATTTCTTGGTATGTGGCTGGATAATAAGCTGACATTGGAAGACCGTATCAGTAAGGTAGTTGATAAGTATAAAGAGGTATTAAATATCCTTGGGTGTCTATGTGATTATTCTTGGGGTGCTACACAAAAATCTCAGTTGACCATCTGTATCGGTTTAATTAAGTCAGTACTTGATTATGGCTGTGTGGCTCATGGATCAGCTTCATGGTCAACTTTAAAATGTTTAGATGTGACACAGCCACAGGCTTTAAGGTGCAGCAAGGTCATCTCCTTTTTCGGCTTTATTGGTTGAAATGGGGCAATTACCCTTACAATTGCAGAGGTTGGATTTGATGTTAACATTCTGGATTAATTTGAGGGGGAAAGAAATTATCCTGGTAAAGGTGTGTTGGAAGACTGTTGAGAACATCACAAGGTGAGTGTTTTTAGTTTTGAGTGACTGGGTTATTATCACGCTAGAATATGGGTTTGCTGGATTATGCAATATGTCCCACTGTAGCTTTTCCAGTAACCCCACCATGTTTTTTTCCAATAGCTTTAGCTATCTTAAGTTGCATGATTTAATGAAGTCCAAGGATCCTGCTATGCCTGAGAATCTGTTGGTTCATCAGTATGTTAAGGAAAATTATTGTGAATATGTTGACCATTTTTATTGATGGATCAAAACATATTTTAACTGGGAATGTCAGTGTGGCTGTTTTTGTGTCTGAATTACAGGTAACAATAAAGAAACATCTTAACCATTGATCAGTATATACTTCAGAATTGGTTGCCATCATTTTGGGCTTACAGTGGATGAGGAAATCTGTCCTTGCAAAGTTGTAATTTGTTCAGATTCTTTTTTGGTTTTGATTAGTCTTTAAACAGGTCATTCTAGCAGCAGATCATATTTACTGCTGGAAGCTCCTCAAGCTTTATCTCATACCCAAAGTATTGGTTTACATGTCATTTTCTAATGGGCTCCTGCACATACAGGTGCTGAGGGCAATGAGCGGGTTGATTGTTCGGCCAGAAAAGCAGTTACAACTTCATCTGTGGATATAGACCTTCCACTGAGCAAATCAGAAGCTAAGCGGTTGATGTGGTTAAGAATTGGGGGATTATGGCAAGACCTGTGGGGTAGTGGACACAAGGGGAGACAGAATACATGAAACTGTTGGGTGGATGGGAGAAGGGAGTAAGACAAGAAAGGAAGGAATCGTATTGACTCGACTTGGAATTGGGCATACTATACTTAATTATTCCTTATGTCCCGTTTTCCAAGGGGTGTGTAGGTGTTGACATCATTTCAAAACAGCCGAACACATTATTTTACAATGTGAAGCATATAAGGTTGAAAGAAAGCAAATGTGGGCTACATTTTGGGGTTGATAGTTTTAATTCACTAAGTTACGGAAGTGACTTTAATTTAATTCACAATACTGTGTGTCATTATTTAAAATCTATAGGGCTTTCTGGGATAATTTAGTTTTCATTTGATAAAGAACTAGTAGGGGTTTTATTTCCCACCATACTCCGGTCCAGTTGGTGGTGGTAATGCACCTTTAAGTTGGGCTGCCAACCATAATTAAAAGTCAGAAGAAGGAGGTCCAACTGTTGGTGAATCAGTATCTTGGCAAAAACTACACCATGAAGATAAAAGAACACTCCAAGCACTCCAAGAACGGCTTGAACTCGCCTGGCCGTTCTCCTCTGACCTCCCTCATTCTTCCATAAATGAATAAATAGCCAATATTTCGGGCCAAGACCCTTCTTCAGGACTGAAAAAAAGGGGGAAGATGACAAAATAAAATGGTGGAGGGAAAGGGAGGATGATAGCTAGAAGCTGATAGGTGAAGCCAGGTGGGTAGGGAAGATAGAGGGTTGGAGAAGAAGGAATCTGATTGGAGAGTACAGTGGACCATAGGAGAAAGGGAAGAAGAGGAGATGTTCATCAGGTGAGAAGAGGAAGAGGCTAGAGTGGGGACTAGAGAAAAGGGGAGGGGTAGAAAATGTTTTCATTAGAAGGAAAAGTAGTGTGGTAATGTACATGGGCTCAAAGTCCATTCAGAAATCTGATGGCAGAGGGGAAGAAGCTGTTCCTGAAACATTGAGTGTGAGTCTTCAGGCTCCTGTATCTCCTCCCTGATGGTAGCAATGAGAAGAGGGATGTCCTGGGTGATGGGGGTCCTTAATGATGGATGCTGCCTTTTGAAGATGTCCTCGATGCTGGGGAGGCTGGTGCCTATGATGGGGCTGGTTGAGTCTCTTCATGATTATTCAGCCCTGGCAAAAGCAGGCTTTATCAAACTCTTAATGAAATGCAGCCACAGTGGTGTCTTTTTTGGAATTTCATCAATATGTTGGGCCTGGGAGAGATCTTCAGAGATGTTGGCATCCAGGAAGTTGAAACTGCTCTTCCTTTCCACTGCTGATGCCTCAATGAGGAGTAGTGTGTGTTCTCTCAGCCTCAACAAAATCTACTCTTTGGTCTTACTGATGTTGAATGCCAGGTTGTTGTTTCGACACCACTCAACTAGCTGATCCATCTCACTCCTGTACGACTTCCTGATGCAGCAAACTTTATTTACTTTTCAAACCCATCAAATAGGATTTACCTAATGACACCATGTTGATTTGATTATGTGGTGCCTCGCAATGACGAGCTTTTTCTTCCTTGATCTATTGTTATTTTGACTTACTTGCTGCCTTGTTACAAGTTCTGTGTGCATTTGGACTGGTTTTATAACGTTCCTGTTTTGTCCTTGCTCTGACTCATCCTGCAATGGGGTTGTGTTCTCTTAAAACAGTTCACAATACTCCAAGTCTGGTCTAACTAATGTTTTATGAAGCCTCAGCATCACATCCTTAGCTATGCACTCAGCTACCTTCTGTACCTGATAGTGTCCACTGAGTGTATGTTCATGGTCTTCTGCTGCTGTAGCCCGTCCATTCAAGGTTTGACGTGTTGTACATTCACAGGCAGTCTCTGCGCACCATTGTCGTAACACGTAGTTATTTGAGTTACTGTCACCGTCCTGTCAGCTTGAACCAGTCTCGTCATTCTCCTCTGACCTCTCTCTGTGAGTCATTTTCACCCACAGAACTGCTGTTCACTGAATGTAGTTTTTTCTTTTGTTTTTCACAGCATTCTCTATCACCTCGAGAGACAGTTGTGCGTGAAAATCCCAGGAGATTAGCTTTTCCTGAGATGCTCAGACCATCCTGTCTGGCAGCAACAATTATTTCACGGTCAAAGTCACCGAGACCACAGTTCTTCCACATTCTGATGTTTGATTTGAACAACAATGGAAGCTCCTGACCATGTCTGCATGCTTGTATGCATTGAGTTGCTGCCACATGATTGGTTGATTAGATATTTGCATTAACAAACAAGTGTGGCTAATAAAGTTGCTACTGAGTGTGTATTCAAGTCCCTCTCAAAACAAATGATAACATTGCATTTGCCTTCCCTACTATCAGCTCAAACTGTAAGTTAACCTTTCGGGAATCCCTCATGATGTCTCCCAAGTCACCTTGCACCTGAATTAGCTCCCCGTTTAGAAAATAGTCTATGCCTTTATTCCTCTACCAAAGTGAATGACCATATATTTCCCTACACTGTTTTCCATTTGCCACTTCTTTTTCCGTTCTCCCAATCTATCTGACGCCTTCCGCAGCCTCTCTGCTTCCTGACAACCAGCCCCTTCACCGACGGTGGATGCTTCTGGGATGTGGAGTGGGGAAAAGTGGAGTAAGGGAGATGATCTTGTAGCATAGTTAGAGATTGGCGGGGACATCATCATGGGCATCACAGTGTTGAGGCTGAGAGAACACTGTTGGCATCATAACATCCAAGGCCACACATTGTATTGGAAGTACATGGCGATAGGCAGAGAGAATGGTATGGCTCTGTTGGTAAAAATCAAATCCTTAGAAATGAATCCTTGTGGGTAGAGTTATGAAACGGCAAGGGTAAAAAGACCCTGATGAGAGTTATATACTGGCCTCCGAACAGTCGCCTCAGATTTGGGTTACAAATCACGATGGCAGCAAGGAAAGCATGTCAAAAGGGCAATATTCTGATAGCCATGGGGGATTTCAATATGCATGGGGGAAAATTGCATGGGCTGGCTGGATCCCAAGAGAAGGAATTTGTAGAATGCCTATGAAGTGGCTTGTTAGAACAACTTGTGGTTGAGCCCACAAGGGGAACGGCGATTCTAGATGGTGTGTTATGTAATGAGCCAGATTTGATTAGGAAGTTTAAGGTAAAGCAACCCTTTGGAGGCAGTGATCATAATGTGATAGAATTCGCCCTGCAATTTGAGAGGGAGAAGCTAAAGTCAGATGTATCAGTATTACCGTGGAGTAAAGGGAATTATAGAGGCACGAGGGAGGAGGTGACCAAAGTTGAGTGGACAGGGACACTTGCAGCGATGTCAACAGAACAGCAATGGCTGGAATTTCTGGAGGCAACTCAGAAGGTGCAGGATAGATTCATCCCAAAGAAGAAGAGATATTCTAAAAGGAGGATGAGGTAATTGTGGCTGACAAGGAAAGTCAAAGACAGCATTAAAAACAAAAGAGAGGGCATACAATATCACAAAAAGTAGTAGAAAAGTAGAGGATTGGGAAGCTTCTGAAAACCAACAGAAGGCAACTAAAAAGCATTAAGGAGAGAAAACATGAAGGTGAGCTAGTCAATACTGTCAAAGAGGATACAAAAGGTATTTTATCCAGACTAAATAGTAAAAGTGAGGCAAGAATAGATATCCGACCACTGAAAAATGACACTGGAAAGGTTTTAATGATGGGACAAGGAAATGGTGGATGAACTTAATAAGTAATTTGAGTTGGTCTTATTGTGGTAGACACCAGCAGTATGCCAGAAATATGAATAAGTCAGGGGGCACAAGTGAGTGATGTTGCCATTACTAAGGACAAGGTGCTTGGGAAGTTGGAAGTTCTGAAGGTAAATAAGTCACCTGGACCAGATGGACTACACACCAGGGTTCTGAAAGAGGTGGGTGAAGAGATTGTGGAGGCATTAGTAATGAACCTTCAAAAATCACTAGATTCTGGAATGCTGCTAGCAGACTGGAAAATTACAGTCTCTCCACTCTTTAAGAAGGGAGGGAGGCAGAAGAAAGGAAATTATAGACCAGTTAGTCTGACTTCAGTGGTTGGGAAGATGTTGGAATCCATTATTAAGTACAAGTTCAAGTTTAATTGTCATTCAACTATACATGATTGCCCACGAATACAGCCAAACGAAAAAGCATTCCTGTGGGGCCAAGGTACAAAACACAGTACCAACAGTCATACACAGCATAAGGCTCAAATACTGCAGCCCATATAAGACAGCAATGAACATACAGTCACACAGAAGTATATAATATAGCCTGTCCGTGGCTGAAGTGTCCCACAGATTGATGATGCATGGATGTTGTTGGCAAGAACAAGCCCGCAGTAGTCTGCAGACGAACAAATGTGTGCAATCTTCCAGCCAATGACCACTGGAGGGCAGCACCAACCGGAGAGGCCTGCCCACAATGCAGAATGGATGCCGCACTACACTGTCTTTGGCGTCTCCCTTCCTAGGCACTGCCGCACGCAAGACCACGCCGTGAGGCATAGCCCGAGCTACAACCAGGCTACGCAGCTCCCACCGTCGCTCTCGCCAATGAACTAGTGAACCAGACTTGCAATGTTCCACATATCCAATGTCCCACAAGGCCTTGCGATCACAAGAAAAACACCCAAAATAATTGTTCATTGTTAGGCTGCAAACCACCTCTGGGTATGGACTCCGATGTCTTCCCCTTGCAAACAGCAACATGGTCCACACCAAGTCCAGCTCCTCCATAATGAGCAGCTCACTGATGGGGTAGACCTGCAGGATGTGAAGTTCTTAATGTCCAGCAGGGTCTTGTGACCATAAAGACACTAAAAATATATATTGTCATGTGTGACGCCAAGCAGAGCGACTGGACGGATGATGCTAATGAGAGAGATAACGGAAGACAATGGTGAAACATTCAAAATGCTAATAAGAGAGGAGAGAGAGATTAACGAGAAAAAAACACAATTCAGATATTGACAGACTGTTTGCTTTGAACCTGAACTGTTTGAAGTTTGATGGACAGGTGATACCCCAGCAGGGGGATAAAAAGAGCAGGTTTGCTAAGGCACGCCATGAGACCCTGGAAAGAGCAGTGTGCCTCCAGAAGTTGGTGGGAGTTTGGAGGACCGGTTCACGGGAACCGCTCAGAGGCTCACAGCGTGTAAAGGTACGATCGGTGGGAACCCGGGGTGTGTGTCCGCCCTTGCCTGGGTGCCGGGTTCACCGCGAAAGAACAATGATATCCAGAACGGAGGGGTCACAGTCGGTGACCACAGTGGGATTAGAAGACATCAAAAGGTCTGCCCGAAGCCAACGGCAAAAACATCAAAAGGTCTGCCCGAAACCAACTGCATCTCTCACTCTCTCTCCCGCTCTCTCTCTCCCCAACAGTACAACAACAGCAACTACTTCGAACTGCACTAAACTGAACTGAATTCTGCTTCACTTGAGACTGATCATTTTACCCCTAGACTGCAATAGAGCTTTGTTGATTCCTATTACCCTAGTTCTGTGTATATGTGTGTATTATCATTGCTAACCTGTTACACTTATATCCTTATGATTAGTGTACTGTATTACTTATTTCTTTAATAAAACTTTATTAGTTCCTAGTAATTACAGACTCCAACGAGCGTTCCATTTCTGCTGGTTTGGCAACCCAGTTACGGGGTACGTAACAATATAGACACCTTTGGTTAGCCCCGGATGAGGTTTCAGGGTACGTGGAGGCACATGATAAAGTTGGCTCAAGCCAGCCTGGTTTCCTTAATGTGAAATTTCCCTGTTTGGAATTCTGTGAGGAAGTAACAGATGGGATAGACGAAGAAGAGTCAATGGATTTTGTTGACTTGGATTTTCAGAAGGACTTTGACAAGGTGCTGCACATGAGGCTGCTTGACAAGATAAGCCTATGGTATTACAGGAATGTTACCAACATGGATAGAAGACTGGCTAACTGGCAGGAGGCAAAGAGTGGGCATAAAGGAGGCCTTTTCTGGTTGGTTGCCAGTGGCTGGTGGTGTTCAGCAGGGGTCTATATTAGGACTGCTTCTTCTCACGTTATATGTCAACAACTTAGATATAGGAATTGATAGCTTTGTGGCCAAGTTTGCGAACGATACAAAGATAAGCAGAGAGACAGGAAGTGTCGAGGAAGAAGATGCTGCAGTAGGACTTCAACAGATTAGGATAATGGGCAAAGAATTGGTAGATGGAATATAGTGCAAGGATGGGTCTGGTCATGCACTTTGATAGAGGAAATAAAGGCATGGACTATTTTTTAAATAGAGAGAAAATTCAGAAATCAGAGGAGTAAAGTGACTTGGGAGCCCTCATGCAGGATTCCCTAAAGGTCAATTTGCAGGTTGAGTCAGTGGTAAGGAAGATAAATTCAATTCTACCATTCATTTTGAAAGGACTAGAATATAAAAGCAAGGATGTAATACTGAGGCTTTAGAAGGCATTGGTCAGACTGTACGGAGTATTATGAGCAGTTTTTGGCCCCATATTTAAGAAAGGATGTGCTGGCATTGGAGAGGGACCAGAGAAGGTTCATGTGAATGATCCTGGGAATGCAAGGGTTAGGGTATGAGGAGCTTTTGATGGCTCTGGGCCGTACTCCCTGGAGTTGAGAAGAATGAGGGAGGGGGAATCTCAATAAAACTTATTGAATATTGAAAACCCCAGTGGATGTGGACATGATGTTTCCTATAGTGGAGGAGTTTAGGACTAGAGGGCCTTTATATCAGAGATGAGGAGGAATTTCTTTAGCTGGAAGGTGGGGAATCTGTGGAATTCATTGCCACAGAGGACTGTGGAGGTCAAGTCCGGATATATTTAAAGCAGAGGTTTATAGGTTCTTGATTAGACAGAGTTTCAAAGGTTATGTGGAGAGAGCAGGAGAATGGAGCTGAGAGGGATAATAAATCAGCCATGATGGAATGGCAGAGAAAACTGGATGGGCTGAATGGCCTAATTCTGTTCACAAGTCTTATGGTCTTCCTGGGATGAGGATGATCGATCCCGGGTGTGAGTGTTCTGGGATACGGATTTTCCACGAATATGGATGTTCTGAGGATGTGAATTTCCTGGGATATGGAATGTCTCAGGGTGTCGGGGGATTGTTCACCTCTCCTCTGTGTTCAGACCCATCCTTTCCCCATCCTGCTTGCAGGAACGCCCCCCTCACATTGTGGGAGGGGGATGTTAGTGCTGAGACCCTCGCGGTCACTTTGCCTGCTCATTGACAAGCTGTCATCGCCTCTCTCCCTCAGGCAGGAGAGGACGGGTTGATTTACAGAGCTGATGACGTTCGTGAGCAGCTGTATGATGGACTGTGCATCCCTGAATGGTTAATTAATGTGCAGCCCACACCGAGTCCAATATTTCTTCTCGTGTACCATGGCATCAGTGTAGCTTCATTAAGCTGAGTGTCTGACCTGTGTCACTGAGGCACAGAGACTGAGAATCAGAATCCGAATCAGGGTCATAAACATGAGCTTTTGCATTTGGAAGTTCATTCATCATGTGTAGATAGAAACATACAGTGAAATGCACCAAAATCTCTGAGGATCTATCCTGAGACCAACACATCAATGCCATTACAAAGAAGGCACGGCAGCAGCAGAGTTTGAGGAGACTTGGTATCTCATCAAAGACTCTCACAATTTTCTACAGATGTACCAGAGAGAGCATTCTAACTGGTTGCACCACCACCTGCTATGCAGTGGCCACTGCACGGGATCAGAAAAAGCACGGGAAGTTGTAAACTCTGCCGGCTCCAGCATGGGTACCAGCCTCCCCAACATTGAGGACATCTTCAAAATGCAATGCCTCAGAAAAGCTGTGTCCATCATTTTAAATAAAAACTTGCTTCTCATGTCTTCTGTAAAGTCCAAGCCTTCTGGTATTAAACATGACATTTCAACCTTGGTAAAAAGATATTGTCTGTCTACAATCATATAAACATCTGAGCAACACACATCAAAGTTGCTGGTGAACGCAGCAGGCCAAGCAGCATCTGTAGGAAGAGGTGCAGTCGACGTTTCAGGCCGAGACCCTTCGTCAGGACTAACTGAAGGAAGAGTGAGTAAGGGATTTGAAAGCTGGAGGGGGAGGGGGAGATCCAAAATGATAGGAGAAGACAGGAGGGGGAGGGATAGAGCCAAGAGCTGGACAGGTGATAGGCAAAAGGGGATACGAGAGGATCATGGGACAGGAGGTCCGGGAAGAAAGACAGGGGGAGAGGGGTGACCCAGAGGATGGGCAAGAGGTATATTCAGAGGGACAGAGGGAGAAAAAGGAGAGTGAGAGAAAGAATGTGTGCATGAAAATGAGTAACAGATGGGGTATGAGGGGGAGGTGGGGCCTTAGCGGAAGTTAGAGAAGTCAATGTTCATGCCATCAGGTTGGAGGCTACCCAGACGGAATATAAGGTGTTGTTCCTCCAACCTGAGTGTGGCTTCATCTTTACAGTAGAGGAGGCCGTGAATAGACATGTCAGAATGGGAATGGGATGTGGAATTAAAATGTGTGGCCACTGGGAGATCCTGCTTTCTCTGGCGGACAGAGCGTAGATGTTCAGCAAAGCGGTCTCCCAGTCTGCGTCGGGTCTCACCAATATATAAAAGGCCACATCGGGAGCACCGGACGCAGTATATCACCCCAGTCGACTCACAGGTGAAGTGATGCCTCACCTGGAAGGACTGTTTGGGGCCCTGAATGGTGGTAAGGGAGGAAGTGTAAGGGCATGTGTAGCACTTGTTCCGCTTACACGGATAAGTGCCAGGAGGGAGATCAGTGGGGAGGGATGGGGGGGACGAATGGACAAGGGAGTTGTGTAGGGAGCGATCCCTGCGGAATGCAGAGAGAGGGGGGGAGGGAAAGATGTGTTTAGTGGTGGGATCCCGTTGGAGGTGGCGGAAGTTACGGAGAATAATATGTTGGACTCGGAGGCTGGTGGAGTGGTGGGAGGATGGAGTGAGAGCAGATATGCGTGAAATGGGGGAGAGGCGTTTAAGAGCAGAGTTGACAGTGGAGGAAGGGAAGCCCCTTTCTTTAAAAAATGAAGACATCTCCCTCGTCCTAGAATGAAAAGTTTCTCCCCCTCCAGTTTTCAAATCCCTTACTCACTCTTCCTTCAGTTCGTCCTGACGAAGGGTCTCGGCCTGAAACGTCGACTGCGCCTCTTCCTATAGATGCTGCTTGGCCTGCTGCGTTCACCAGCAACTTTGATGTGTGTTGCTTGAATTTCCAGCATCTGCAGAATTCCTGTTGTTTGCATATAAACATCTGTCAGATCTCCACTCAGTCCCTGGCGCTCCCAGAGGAAACAACCCAAGTTTGTCCAACTTCTCATTTTAACACACACCCTCTATCCAGGCAGCATCCTGCTAAACCTCTTCTGCTTCCTTTCCAAAGTCTCCACATTCTGTAATTGGGCAACCAGTACCACATGCAATACTCCAGTTGCAACCTAACCGGAGATTTATAAAGCTTGCTGTGTACTGTAAATCTGTGCTGCTAATATAAGTTAATATATTTTATTCACTTATTTATGGTAATATTTTGTTTTGTGTGCTGCGAGTGATACATGTTTTGTTGATGCAATATGGTCCAAAGGAATGTTGTTTTGTTTGGTTGATTCTATGCACAGTCTGATGACAAACTGAACGTGAAAATAACTTCCCAACTCTTGAACTCAGTGCCTTGTCTGATCAATATGTTTTCACACTATCAACCTGTGCAACTATTTTCAATGAACTATGGACGTAGCCCTGAGATCCTCCTGTACATCAACACTGTTAAGGGTTCTACCATTAACTGCATGCCATATCTTCCGAGATACATCACTTCATGTTTGTTCATTCTCCTAACCTAAGTCCTGCAGCCTCCCTGCCCCCCTCAACACTGCCTGCTGCTTCACCTATCTGTGTATCAGCTGCAAACTTGGCCACAAAGCCACCATAGAACCATAGAAACTACAGCACAGAAACAGGCCCTTTGGCCCTTCTTGGCTGTGCCGAACCATTTTCTGCCGAGTCCCACTGACCTGCACACGGACCATATCCCTCCATACACCTCCCATCCATGTATCTGTCCAATTTATTCTTAAATGTTAAAAAAGAACCCGCATTTACCACCTTGTCTGGCAGCTCATTCCATACTCCCACCACTCTCTGTGTGAAGAAGCCCCCCCTAATGTTCCCTTTAAACTTTTCCCCCCTCACCCTTAACCCATGTCCTCTGGTTTATTTCTCCCCTTGCCTCAGTGGAAAAAGCCTGCTTGCATTCACTCTATCTATACCCACCATAATTTTATATACCTCTATCAAATCTCCCCTCATTCTTCTACGCTCCAGGGAATAAAGTGCTAACCTATTCAACCTTTCTCTGTAACTGAGTTTCTCAAGTCCCGGCAACATCCTTGTAAACCTTCTCTGCACTCTTTCAACCTTATTTATATCCTTCCTGTAATTTGGTGACCAAAACTGAACATAATACTCCAGGTTCGGCCTCATCAATGCCTTATACAACCTCATCATAACATTCCAGCTCTTATACTCAATACTACGATTAATAAAGGCCAATGTACCAAAAGCTGTCTTTACGACCCTATCTACCTGTGATGACACTTTTAGGGAATTTTGTATCTGTATTCCCAGATCCCTCTGTTCCACTGCACTCCTCAATGCCTTACCATTAACCCTGTATGTTCTACGTTGGTTTGTCCTTCCAACGTGCAATACCTCACACTTGTCAGTATTAAACTCCATCTGCCATTTTTCAGCCCATTTTTCCAGCTGGTCCAAGTCCCTCTGCAGGCTCTGAAAACCTTCCTCACTGTCTACTACACCTCCAATCTTTGTATCATCAGCAAACTTGCTGATCCAATTTACCACATTATCATCCAGATCATTGATATAGATGACAAATAACAATGGACCCAGCACTGATCCCTGTGGCACACCACTAGTCACAGGCCTCCACTCAGAGAAGCAATTCTCTACCACCACTCTCTGGCTTCTTCCATTGAGCCAATGTCTAAAATTTACCACCTCTCCATGTATACCTAGCGACTGAATTTTCCTAACTAACCTCCCATGCGGGATCTTGTCAAAGGCCTTACTGAAGTCCATGTAGACAATATCCACTGCCTTCCCTTCATCCACTTTCCTGGTAACCTCCTCGAAAAACTCCAACAGATTGGTCAAACATGACCTACCACGCACAAAGCCATGTTGACTCTCCCTAATAAGCCCCTGTCTATCCAAATGCTTGTAGATTCTGTCTCTTAGTACTCCCTCCAATAACTTACCTACTACTGACGTTAAACTCACCGGCCTATAATTTCCCGGATTACTTTTCGATCCTTTTTTAAACAACGGAACAACATGAGCCACTCTCCAATCCTCCGGCACTTCACCCGTAGACAGCGACATTTTAAATATTTCAGCTCGGGCCCCCGCAATTTCAACACTAGTCTCCTTCAAGGTCCGAGGGAACACTCTGTCAGGTCCCGGGGATTTATCCACTTTAATTTTCCTCAAGACAGCAAGCACCTCCTCCTTTTCAATCTGTACAGTTTCCATGGTCTCACGACTTGATTCCCTCAATTCCATAGATTTCATGCCAGCTTCCTTAGCAAATACAGACGCAAAAGACCTATTTAAGATCTCCCCCATTTCCTTTGGTTCCACACAAAACCGACCACTCTGATCTTCAAGAGGACCAATTTTATCCCTCACAATCCTTTTGCTCTTAATATACTTGTAAAAGCTCTTTGGATTATCCTTCACTTTGACTGCCAAGGCAACCTCATGTCTTCTTTTAGCCCTCCTGATTTCTTTCTTAAGTATTTTCTTGCACTTCTTATACTCCTCAAGCATCTGATTTACCCCCTGTTTCCTATACATTTCATACAACTCCCTCTTCTTCTTTATCAGAGTTGCAATATCCCTTGAGAACCAAGGTTCCTTATTCCTATTCAATTTGCCTTTAATCCTGACAGGAACATACAAACTCTGCACTCTCAAAATTTCCCCTTTGAAGGCTTCCCGCCTACTAATCACATCTTTGCCAGAGAACAACCTGTCCCAATCCACGCTTTTTAGATCCTTTCTCATTTCTTCAAATTTGGCCTTCTTCCAGTTCAGAACCTCAACCCTAGGACCAGATCTATCCTTGTCCATGATCAAATTGAAACTAATGGTGTTATGATCACTGGAACCAAAGTGCTCCCCTGCACAGACTTCCGTCACTTGCCCTCATTCGTTACCTAACAGGAGATCCAATATTGCATCCCCTCTAGTTGGTCCCTCTATATATTGATTTAGAAAACTTTCTTGAACACATTTTACAAACTCTAAACCATCTAGACTCCTAAGCGAGAGGATTCGAGTACAGGAGCAGGGAGGTACTACTGCAGTTGTACAAGGCCTTGGTGAGACCACACCTGGAGTATTGTGTGCAGTTTTGGTCCCCTAATCTGAGGAAAGACATCCTTGCCTTAAAGGGAGTACAAAGAAGGTTCACCAGATTGATTCCTGGGATAGCAGGACTTTCATATGAAGAAAGACTGGATGAACTGGGCTTGAACTCGTTGGAATTTAGAAGATTGAGGGGGGATCTGATTGAAATGTATAAGATCCTAAAGGGATTGGACAGGCTAGATGCAGGAAGATTGTTCCTGGTGTTGGGGAAGTCCAGAACGAGGGGTCACAGTTTGAGGATAGAGGGGAAGCCTTTTAGGACCGAGATTGGGAAAAACTTCTTCACACAGAGAGTGGTGAATCTGTGGAATTTTCTGCCACAGGAAACTGTTGAGGCCAGTTCATTGGCTATATTTAAGAGGGAGTTAGATATGGCCCTTGTGGCTACGGGGGTCAGGGGGTATGGAGGGAAGGCTGGTGTGGGGTTCTGAGTTGGATGATCAGCCATGATCATAATAAATGGCGGTGCAGGCTCGAAGGGCCGAATGGCCTACTCCTGCACCTATTTTCTATGTTTCTATGTTTCTAACAGTATGGGAGTCCCAATCAATGTACGGAAAATCAAAATCCCCTACCACTACAACTTTATGTTTCCTGCAGTTGCCTGCTATCTCTCTGCAGATTTGCTCTTCCAAGTCTCGTTGACTATTGGGTGGTCTGTAATACAATCCCACTAATGTGGCCATACCTCTCCTGTTTCTCAGCTCCACCCATAAGGACTCAGTGGACAAGACCTCTAATCTGTCCTGCCTGAGCACTGCTGTAATATTTTCCCTAACAAGCAATGCTACTCCCCCACTTTTCATTCCTCTGCCTCGATCACATCTGAAACATCGGAACCCTGGAATATTAAGCTGCCAGTCCTGCCCCTCCTGTAGCCAAGTTTCACTAATTGCTACAACATCATAATTCCACGTGTCAATCCACGCCCTCAACTCATCCGCCTTCCCCGCAATACTCCTAGCATTGAAATATATACACCTCAGAAGATTTTTACCACCACTCACAACCTTTCTATCAGTGGATTTGCTTAAACTTTCAACATCATTTATTTTCACCCCAGCCACACTGTCAGCTCTAGCACTCTGGTTCCCATCCCCATGCAAATCTAGTTTAAAGCCTCCCCAATAGCACTAACAAACCTCCCTGAAAGGATATTGGTCCCCCTGTGGTTCAAGTGTAACCCGTCTCTCTTGTACAGGTCCCACCTGCCCCAGAAGAGGTCACAATGATCCTGAAATCTGAAACCCTGCCCCCTACACCAGTTCCTCAGCCACTTGTTCCTCCTCCAGAGCATCCTATTCCTACCCTCACTGGCACCTAGCAGAGTCATCTAAATCTTTGACATACAATGTAAAAAAAAAAGTGGTCCCATCACCGAATGCTGTGAAACACCACCAGCAGCCAACCAGAAAAGGCCCCCTTTATTCCTACTCTTTGCTTCCTGCCAATCAGCTAATGCTCCATCCACGCAAGTATCTTTCCTGTAATACCACGGGCTCTTAAGTTGCTAAGCGGCCTCATCTGTCTTTTGGAAATCCAAATATACAACATCCACCGATTCACCTTTGCCTATCCTGTTTGTTACTTCCTCAAAGTATTACAAAGGATTTCTTAGGCAAGATTTCCCCTTAAGGAAACTTAAGGCCCATTAGGGAAGATGTGGAATCGATATGGGTAGAGCTGCGTAACACTAAGGGGCAGAAGACGCTGGTGGGAGTTGTGTACAGGCCACCTAACAGTAGTAATGAGGTCGGAGATGGTATTAAACAGGAAATTAGAAATGTGTGCAATAAAGGAACAGCAGTTATAATGGGTGACTTCAATCTACATGTAGACTGGGTGAACCAAATTGGTAAAGGTGCTGAGGAAGAGGATTTCTTGGAATGTATGCGGGATGGTTTTTTGAACCAACATGTCGAGGAACCAACTAGAGAGCAGGCTATTCTGGACTGGGTTTTGAGCAATGAGGAAGGGTTAATTTGCGATCTTGTCGTGAGAGGCCCCTTGGGTAAGAGTGACCATAATATGGTGGAATTCTTCATTAATATGGAGAGTGACATAGTTAATTCAGAAACAAAGGTTCTGAACTTAAAGAGGGGTAACTTTGAAGGTATGAGACGTGAATTAGCTAAGATAGACTGGCAAATGACACTTAAAGGATTGACGGTGGATATGAAATGGCAAGCATTTATAGGTTGCATGGATGAACTACAACAATTGTTCATCCCAGTTTGGCAAAAGAATAAATCAAGGAAGGTAGTGCACCCGTGGCTGACAAGAGAAATTAGGGATGGTATCAATTCCAAAGAAGTAGCATACAAATTAGCCAGAGAAAGTGGCTCACCTGAGGACTGGGAGAAATTCAGAGTTCAGCAGAGGAGGACAAAGGGCTTAATCAGGAAGGGGAAAAAAGATTATGAGAGAAAACTGGCAGAGAACATAAAAATGGACTGTAAAAGCTTTTATAGATATGTAAAAAGGAAAAGACTGGTAAAGACAAATGTAGGTCCCCTGCAGACAGAAACAGATGAATTGATTATGGGGAGCAAGGACATGGCAGATCAATTGAATAATTACTTTGGTTCTGTCTTCACTAAGGAGGACATAAATAATCTTCCAGAAATAGTAAGGGACAGAGGGTCCAGTGAGATGGAGGAACTGAGTGAAATACATGTTAGTAGGGAAGTGGTGTTAGGTAAATTGAAGGGATTGAAGGCAGATAAATCCCCAGGGCCAGATGGTCTGCATCCTAGAGTGCTTAAGGAAGTAGCCCAAGAAATAGTGGATGCATTAGTGATAATTTTTCAAAACTCGTTAGATTCTGGACTAGTTCCTGAGGATTGGAGGGTGGCTAATGTAACCCCAATTTTTAAAAAAGGAGGGAGAGAGAAACCGGGGAATTATAGACCGGTTAGCCTAACGTCGGTGGTGGGGAAACTGCTGGAGTCAGTTATCAAGGATGTGATAACAGCACATTTGGAAAGCGGAGAAATGATCGGACAAAGTCAGCATGGATTTGTGAAAGGAAAATCATGTCTGACGAATCTCATAGAATTTTTTGAGGATGTAACTAGTAGAGTGGATAGGGGAGAACCAGTGGATGTTGTATATTTGGATTTTCAAAAGGCTTTTGACAAGGTCCCACACAGGAGATTAGTGTGCAAACTTAAAGCACACGGTATTGGGGATAAGGTATTGGTGTGGATGGAGAATTGGTTAACAGACAGGAAGCAAAGAGTGGGAATAAATGGGACCTTTTCAGAATGGCAGGCGGTGACTAGTGGGGTACCGCAAGGCTCAGTGCTGGGACCCCAGTTGTTTACAATATATATTAATGACTTGGATGAGGGAACTAAATGCAGCATCTCCAAGTTTGCGGATGACACGAAGCTGGGCGGCAGTGTTAGCAGTGAGGAGGATGCTAAGAGGATGCAGGGTGACTTGGATAGGTTGGGTGAGTGGGCAAACTCATGGCAGATGCAATTTAATGTGGATAAATGTGAAGTTATCCACTTTGGTGGCAAAAATAGGAAAACAGATTACTATCTGAATGGTGGCCGATTAGGAAAAGGGGAGGTGCAACGAGACCTGGGTGTCATTATACACCAGTCATTGAAAGTGGGCATGCAGGTACAGCAGGCGGTGAAAAAGGCGAATGGTATGCTGGCATTGATAGCGAGAGGATTCGAGTACAGGAGCAGGGAGGTACTACTGCAGTTGTACAAGGCCTTGGTGAGACCACACCTGGAGTATTGTGTGCAGTTTTGGTCCCCTAATCTGAGGAAAGACATCTTTGCCACAGAGGGAGTACAAAGAAGGTTCACCAGATTGATTCCTGGGATGGCAGGACTTTCATATGAAGAAAGACTGGATGAACTGGGCTTGTACTCGTTGGAATTTAGAAGATTTAGGGGGGATCTGATTGAAACGTATAAGATCCTAAAGGGATTGGACAGGCTAGATGCAGGAAGATTGTTCCCGATGTTGGGGAAGTCCAGAACGAGGGGTCACAGTTTGAGGATAGAGGGGAAGCCTTTTAGGACCGAGATTAGGAAAAACTTCTTCACACAGAGAGTGGTGAATCTGTGGAATTCTCTGCCACAGCAAACTGTTGAGGCCAGTTCATTGGCTATGTTTAAGAGGGAGTTAGATATGGCCCTTGTGGCTACAGGGGTCAGGGGGTATGGAGGGAAGGCTGGGGCGGGGTTCTGAGTTGGATGATCAGCCATGATCATAATAAATGGCGGTGCAGGCTCGAAGGGCCGAATGGCCTACTCCTGCACCTATTTTCTATGTTTCTATGTTTCTATTGTCATTTCGACCATAACTGCTGGTACAGTACACAGTAAAAACGAGACAACGTTTTCCAGGACCATGGTGCTACATGAAAGAATACAAAAACTACACTGAACTACGTAAAAAAACAACACAAAACTACACTAGACTACAGACCTACCTAGAACTGCATAAAGTGCACAAAACAGTGAAGGCATTACAATAAATAATAACAAGACAATATGCACAGTAGTGGGCAGTAGGTTGGTGCTCCATTATCTTCCCAACCACTGAGATCAGACTAGCTAGCCTATAATTTCCTTCCTTCTGTTTCTTTCCCTTCTTGAAGAGTGTACTGACATTTGCAATTTACCATCCCTCTGGACCATGCCAGAATCTAGTGATTCAGAATCCTGGTTAACCCCTTCCGTACCAGATTCAGCGATTCAGATCGATGGATTTACTATACACTGTCAGGATAGATCTACAGAGCCTCTCAAAAGCAGAGGTGGAGGAGTATGCCTCATGATCAACTCTTCTTGGTGCACAAATATATCAGTGCTGTCCCAATTCTGCTCCCCACACCTGGAATATGTAGCAGTAAAGTGCCATCCTTCTTACCTACCACAGGAGTTCTCTGGGTTTGGTAGCAGTTTACATTCTACCTCAGGCCAGTGTCAAGCAGGCTTTAGATGATCTGAGTAATGGGATGAAAATGCACAAAACAGCACACCCTAACGCCTTCACCAGTGTTTTGGGAGATTTTAACCAGGCCAGGCTGAAAAAGTCACTAAGCAATTACCATCAACAGATCACTTGCAATACCAGAGGAAACAACACACTGGACCATTGCTACACCACCATCAAGAGTGCCTACCGTGCTATTCCACACCCTCACCTCGGGAATTCTGATCACCTCCCTGAGTATAGGCAGAGACTGAAGACTGCAGCACCAGCAGTGAGGACCAAGAAGGTTTGGACAAGGGAAGCACAGGAGCGCTTACAGGACTGCTTTGAATCGGTGGACGGGACTGTATTCAGGGATTCATCTTTGAATCTGGATGACTATGCTGCAGTTGTTACCGACTTCATTAAAACCTGTGTGGATGAGTGTGTGCCTAAGATTGATTGCACATTCTCAAACCAAAGGCCGCGGATGAACCAGGAGCTACGTCGTTTGCTGAAGGCTGGATCTGTGGCATTCAAGTCTGGCGACCCAGGCCTGTACCAGAAAACCAGGTATGATTTGCGGAGGGTTATTTCAAGGGCAAAGAGACCATTTTGAATGAGGTTGGAGGCAACATCGGATGCATCGCAACTCTGGCAGGGTCTGCAAGACATTACTTCCTACAAAGCGAAACCCAATAGCATGAATGGCAGTGATGCTTCACTACCTGATGAACTCAACGCCCTCTCTGCACGCTTTGAAAGGGAGAACACAACTACAGCTGTGAAGATTCCTGCTGCACCTGATGACTCTGTGATCTCTGTCTCAGAGGCCGATGTTAGACTGTCTTTAAAGAGAGTGAACCCCCGCGAGGTGGAAGGTCCCAATGGAGTACCTGGTAAAGCTCTGAAAACTTGTCCCAGCCAACTAGCGGCAGTATTCAAGGACATTTTCAACCTCTCACTGCTACCGGCAAAAGTTCCCACTTGCTTCAAAAAGGCAACAGTTATAACACTGCCTAAGAAGAATATTGTGAGCTGCCTTAACGACTAACGCCCAGTAGCACTCACATCTACAGTGATGAAATGCTTTGAGAGGTTGCTCATGACTAGACTGAACTCCTGCCTCAGCAAGGACCTGGACTCATTGCAATTTGCCTATTGTCACAATCGGTCAACGACAGATGCAATCTCAATAGTTCTCTACACGGCTTTAGGATGCTGTTCATCGACCATAGCTCAGCATTTAATACCATCATTCCCACAATCCTGATAGAGAAGATGCAGAACCTGGGCCTCTGCAATTGGATCCTCGACTTCCTAACCAGAAGACCACAGTCTGTGCAGATTGGTGATAACATATCCTCCTCGCTGACGATCAACACTGGCGCACCTCAGGGGTGTGTGCTTAGCCCACTGCTCTACTCTCTATATACACATGACTGGGTGGCTAGGCCCAGCTCAAATACCATCTATAAATTTGCTGATGATACAACCATTGTTTGTAGAATCTCAGGTGGTGATGAGAGGGCGTACAGGAGTGAGATACGCCAACTAGTGGAATGGTGTCGCAGCAACAACCTGGCACCCAACATCAGTAAGACGAAAGAGCTGATTGTGGACTTCAGGAAAGGTAAGACGAAGGAACACATACCAATCCTCATAGAGGGATCAGAAGTGGAGAGAGTGAGCAGTTTCAGGTTCCTGGGTCAAGATCTCTGAGGATCTAACCTGGTCCCAACATATTGATGTAGTCATAAAGAAGGCAAGACAGCAGCTATACTTTATTCGGACTTTGAAGAGATTTGGCATGTCAACAAATACACACAAAAACTTTTATAGTTGTACTGTGGAGAGCATTCTGACAGGCTGCATCACTGTCTGGTATGGAGGGGCTACTGCACAGGACCGAAAGAAGCTGCAGAAGGTTGTAAATCTAGTCAGCTCTATCTTGGGTACTAGCCTACAAAGTACCCAGGACATCTTTAGGAAGTGTCAGAAAGGCAGCGTCCATTATTAAGGACCCCCATCACCCAGGGCATGCCCTTTTCTCACTGTTACCATCGGGTAGGAGGTACTGAAGCCTGAAGATACACACTCAGTGATTCAGAAACAGCTTCTTCCCCTCTGCCATCTGATTCCTAAATGGACATTGAATCCTTGGACACTACCTCACTTTTTTTTAATGCACAGTAATTCTGTTTTTGCATGTTTTTAATCTATTCAATATACTTAATTGATTTACTTGTTTATTTATTATTATGTTTATTTTATTTATTATTTTTTTCTATCTGCTGGATTATGTATTGCATTGAACTGCTGCTGCTAAGTTAACAAATTTCACATCTCATGCCTGTGATAATTAACCTGATTCTGATTCATAGATCATTATTAATGCCTCTACAATCTCTTCACCTGCCTCTTTCAAAACCCTCCGGTTTGTCCATTTGGTCCAGAAGACTTATCTACTTTCAGATCTTTCAGCTTCTCATGCACTTTCTCCCTAGTAATAGCATGTGCACTCACTTCTGCCCCCTGATACTTCTGAACTGCTGGCATATTGCTAGTGCCTTGCACAGTGAAAACTGATTCAAAATGATTATTCAATTTGTCCACCATTTCCTTGTTCTCCATTACTACCTCTGCAGTATCGTTTTCCAGTGGTCTGATATCCATTCTCGCCTCTCCTTTACACCATATATATGAAAAAACCTTTCCTCTTTGATATCATTGGATAGTTTACCTTCATATTTTATCTTTTACTTAATGGCATTTTTAGTTGTCTTCTGTGGTTTTTAAAAGCTTGGCCATCCTCTAGCTTTTGCTCGATTATATACCCTATCTTTTTATGTTTTTATGTTCGCTTTGACTTCTCTTGCTGCTCACAGTTGTGTCATCCTGCCTATGGAACACTCCGTCTTTGGAATGTATCTATCGTGTAGCTTGTGAACTGCTTCCAGAAATTCCAGCCATTGCCTTTTTGCTGTCATCCCTGCCAGTGTTCTTTTGGCCAGCTCCTCTCTCATGCCTCTGTAATTCACTTTTCTCCACTCTACTGTAATACTGGTACATCTGACTTTAGCTTCTCCGTCTCAAATTGCAGGGTGAATTTGATTATATTATGAGCACTGTCTCTTAATGGTTCCTTTACCTTAAGCTCCCTAAACAATTCCAGTAGAGCTAATCTCCTAGTGGGTTCAACCACATTATGCTTAAAAAACCATCTCATAGGCACTCATCAAATGCTCTCATAGACCGTCTAGGTAGTCTCCAGCCCCTTGGCATGAACATTGAATTCTCTAACTTCCAGTAATTCCCTCCCCCTCCCTTCCCCTAACCCTATTTCACTCTGTCCTCTGCTCCAGCTGCCTATCACCTCCCTCATGGTTCCGCCTCCTTCTACTACCCATTGTGTTCTCCTTATTCTTTCTTCACCTTTCCTGCCTATCCTCTCTACCTCCCTGCTTCCCCTCCCCCACCCCTTTATCTTTCCCCTCACTGGTTTTTCACCTGGAACCTACCAGCCTTCTCCTTCCCACCCTCTCCCCACCTTCTTTATAGGGCCTCTGCCCCTTCCCTCTTCAGTCCTGACGAAGGGTTCCGGCCCGAAACGTTGACTGATCGTTTCCACAGATGCTGCCTGACCTGCTAAGTTCTCCAGCGTGTTGAAAGTGCATCAAATTCTCTTTCTTGGAATCCAAAATCAGCACCAAACTGATTTTCCCAATCTACCTGCATATTGAAATTCCCCATAACTATCCTAGCTTTGCTCTTTTGGCATACATTTTCTATCTCCCTTTGTATTTGTAGACCACATCTTACCACTGTT
Source organism: Mobula hypostoma (assembly GCF_963921235.1). Lineage (NCBI taxonomy): Eukaryota > Metazoa > Chordata > Chondrichthyes > Myliobatiformes > Myliobatidae > Mobula > Mobula hypostoma. The sequence goes on along the minus strand of NC_086100.1, from coordinate 3,373,732 downwards.
TGGGGGTCTGTGTAAATTAGGGTCTTTTAACCCATGTAGTTCCTTAACTCTCCCACAACAATTCCCACAATGGAGCAAAGTGATGACGGCGCTAAACGGCAACTCCTTTGTTTGCATCTTTGGAAACAGCTCTATTTCCATCTTTAACATCCCTATTTTTCCCTTTCAGAGTTCTTTTGAAGACCCTAACCTGGAGTTACATGCTGACTACGGTTCTTTGCGGGAATGGGACCCACTCCTGGGGTTTCATAACTGCCTGTTGTTCGTCACGCCAAGGGCTGGCCTTAGAGTTTAGCTCGCCTTTGGAGGCCTAGAACCTCGGGGCTCTGGAGGTGGGCGGATCAAAGGTTGGTGTCACGACAGGAGATCCATGTGTTGTTCAGGGAGTTGGAAGATCTACAACTGTGTAGAGATTCAGGATCTTTGGGTACAGAACTTGAAAAAAGCGACATGACAGACTTTTAACATCATAAACCAGCGAGTTGTTTGTTATGTCTCACCTCTCGCTATGAAACGGGGTCACCTTTCTCTCCCTTATTGGGGAGAGAGAGAGAGGGCCTGTGGTATGTTGGTAAATAATTTTCCAGAAATAGTAGGGGACAGAGGGTCCAATGAGATGGAGGAACTGAGCGAAATACATGTTAGTAGGGAAGTGGTGTTAGGTAAATTGAAGGGATTGAAGGCAGATAAATCCCCAGGGCCAGATGGTCTGCATCCTAGAGTGCTTAAGGAAGTAGCCCAAGAAATAGTGGATGCATTAGTGATAATTTTTCAAAACTCGTTAGATTCTGAACTAGTTCCTGAGGATTGGAGGGTGGCTAATGTAACTCCACTTTTTAAAAAAGGAGGGAGAGAGAAACCGGGGAATTATAGACCGGTTAGCCTAACGTCAGTGGTGAGGAAACTGCTGGAGTCAGTTATCAAAGATGTGATAACAGCACATTTGGAAAGCGGTGAAATGATCGGACAAAGTCAGCATGGATTTGTGAAAGGAAAATCATGTCTGACGAATCTCATAGAATTTTTTGAGGATGTAACTAGTAGAGTGGATAGGGGAGAACCAGTGGATGTTGTATATTTGGATTTTCAAAAGGCTTTTGACAAGGTCCCACACAGGAGATTAGTGTGCAAACTTAAAGCACAAGGTATTGGGGGTAAGGTATTGATGTGGATGGAGAATTGGTTAGCAGACAGGAAGCAAAGAGTGGGAATAAATGGGACCTTTTCAGAATGGCAGGCGGTGACTAGTGGGGTACCGCAAGGCTCAGTGCTGGGACCCCAGTTGTTTACAATATATATCAATGACTTGGATGAGGGAATTAAATGCAGCATCTCCAAGTTTGCGGATGACACGAAGCTGGGCGGCAGTGTTAGCTGTGAGGAGGATGCTAAAAGGATGCAGAGTGACTTGGATAGGTTGGGTGAGTGGGCAAATTCATGGCAGATGCAATTTAATGTGGACAGATGTGAGGTTATCCACTTTGGCGGCAAAAATAGGAAAACAGATTATTATCTGAATGGTGGCCGATTAGGAAAAGGGGAGGTGCAACGAGACCTGGGTGTCATTATACACCAGTCATTGAAAGTGGGCATGCTGGTACAGCAGGCGGTGAAAAAGGCGAATGGTATGCTGGCATTTATAGCGAGAGGATTCGAGTACAGGAGCAGGGAGGTACTGCTGCAGTTGTACAAGGCCTTGGTGAGACCACACCTGGAGTATTGTGTGCAGCCTAATCTGAGGAAAGAAATCCTTGCCATAGGGGGAGTACAAAGAAGGTTCACCAGATTGTTTCCTGGGATGGCAGGACTTTCATATGAAGAAAGACTGGATGAACTGGGCTTGTACTCGTTGGAATTTAGAAGATTGAGGGGGGATCTGATTGAAACGTATAAAATCCTAAGGGGATTGGACAGGCTAGATGCAGGAAGGTTGTTTCCGATGTTGGGGAAGTCCAGAACAAGGGGTCACAGTTTGAGGATAGAGGGGAAGCCTTTTAGGACCGAGATTAGGAAAAACTTCTTCACACAAAGAGTGGTGAATCTGTGGAATTCTCTGCCACAGGAAACAGTTGAGGCCAGTTCATTGGCTATATTTAAGAGGGAGTTAGATATGGCCCTTGTGGCTACGGGGATCAGGGGGTATGGAGGGAAGGCTGGGGCGGGGTTCTGAGTTGGATGATCAGCCATGATCATAATAAATGGTGGTGCAGGCTCGAAGGGCCGAATGGCCTATTCCTGCACCTATTTTCTATGTTTTTTTTCTATGTTTCTATGTTGTATACTGGGTGGATTGCAAAGTCTTCGGGGTAACTGCAAGCCTATGTCTTTATTGTGTCTCTGCTCACGCTTGAGTGCTCGGTGACAGGTGCTGATGCTTTTTTTGCCGGTGGGGGGGGAGGGGAATTGTTGCTTTCTGCTGCTTATGTACGGGAGGGAGGGGAGCCGGGGGGGGGGTGACTTTAGGGTTCAGTATTTAACAGTCGTTCAGTCTCTGTTTTCGTGGATGGTTGCGAAGAAAAAGCATTTCAGGATGTATATTGCATACATTTCGCTGACATTAAATGTACCTTCGAAACCTTTGAAATAATTCTATGTCACCTCTTTTTAATAATTTGATTTCATTTTTTACTAACAGAGCCAGCCCGCCCCCCTTGGCTACCAGCCTGTCCTTTCGATACAATGTGGATCGTTGAGTGTTGAGCTCCCAACTATAATGTTAAGACCATAAGACGAAAAGACCAGAATAACTGGGGCAGAATTAGGCCATTTGGCTCAACGAGTGTGCTCCGTCATTTTATCACGGCTGTTCCATTTCCCTCTCAGCCCCAATCTCCTAATCAGAGCCCGGAGTGGGGAACAGAAGGAGGGAAGGGGAAAGGGAAAAATTAGCAGAAATTGGAGAAACTGATGTTCATGCCATCAGGTTGAAGGCTACCGGGACGGAAAATAAGGTGTTGCTCAAATATAAGGTGTTCCAGTTAAGATGGTGCTGGTGAACTGCTGCATCTTCTGGCTGGTAGCTAATGAAGCGAAGATAGCAACTAAATACTTTGTTAACCACACTTTTCCAGGCAAACAATCATCGCAAGTAACAGTCTATAACTTCCCTTTGGACTTGAAGGCAGCTCGATCCACAGATGCTGCCCGACCTGCTGAGTTCCTCCAGCGTGTTGTGAGTGTCGATGTGGCAGAACCGTGGTAGGGCAAGGTAGCGGGCCAGTTGCCAAGAGCACGAGAGGTCAGGCACAGGCCAAATCAAAGTCGCAGGGTCCAGACAGCAGACGAGACTGTGCACAATGTGTGGACGGAGATTGACAGGCGGAATCGAGGCAGCAAAGTCCTGTGTACCCAAGCAGCAAAACCTGTTGTTCAGATGGAGAGTTAAGTGCCAGGCCAGATTGAAAAGCTCAGGATGGAGGGCCCAAGGCAAGGTACAGCCCGGTTCAGATCGCTGCTTGAAGCAGCAGAATCCAATGCCCGGCTGGAGCTGAGCACATTGAAAAGGTCAAGGTGTTACAAAGGTCAGGGAGTCAGGGCTCTGATCTCAAACCTCTGCTGCCTTGTGGCTACACCCACTCATGGGGAAGGCTTCAGGAGTAAATCCCAAGGGGAAAAATATGAAATTGTTCTCCCTAAAGCAGTCCTACCTTGAATTCAATGTTGATTAGCAACTCCTGCGATGCTTCTGGTACCAAACTGTATCGCTCTCTGCCGTTCCTTTGGGATCATCAGATGTGTGGAGAGGGGGAGCTTGCTACATGGGCAACAGCTTGCTCTCCATATCATACTGCCCAGGTTTGCATACCTAGACAGCCAGGACACAATATCCAAGGACAACTCTGACTGACGGAGGCCAACACATGTTATTCTATTTTTTTTATGGATGTGATGGTGTTGTACCTCCTCCACAACATGTGTCCAGTCTATGCCAAGTGAGGAATTGGTGGCAATACAGTAACAACATAGTCCCGCAGATACTTATCTGTATCAGTGTGTTGGATCTTAAAGTTCTCTTCCGTTACCAGGTATAATACAAATCTGAGTCCTCCATTTCTCCCTTGTTAGACCATATTACCTGTGTCCATTGAGATGATTTGTTTCTGTTCACTGAGTGTATTCCAAGCAATGATATCACTGTTGACACATTTGTCCACTGTACTGGCTCAGGAACAAGACTGACCATGGCCCCAGACATGGTAAATTCCATCACAACAAAATATATTATTTTCTTTATGTTGAATTAAACCTGTAACACACAAGGGTGATATATGCTCTTATTTCCAGTTTAAATCTTAAACGATTTTATGTCCATATTTCATTTTTCTAGATCATCCAATCCAGACTCCCAATTGTCTTTTGACTCAAGCGTCCATTTTTCCTAAGCCAATTTTGTTTCAGGATAGGAAGGACAAGTACTGAAATATTTTTCTTTTCCTTTGATTTTTTGACAAAACTTCCCTGATTCGCGGGATGAGGGGACTGAAAATCTCCCCCTTGATAGGACTTGGTCCCATCTTGTTGGAACAGTTGTTCCATCCTCAAGCCTCCCAAATCAGGGCTATCATGTATATCAATTGTCATGTGCCGATTGTGATAACATTCCTGTCTCTGCCCCACCGATTTCAGCTGGTCAATTGGTGCCATCCACTTTTATCTGGATAAGTCAGCACTTTCTACACTGAAAGACTTGCTTTGTCTGTAATTTCACAGGGCCCTGCAAATCTTGGATTTAAAAATGAGGGGGGTTGGTGTATTCTAATCATCTCTCTTTATCCTGGGCTTAATTCTAGGGGACTGACTTTTGAGTCAAAGTAGGCCTCACTCTGTTGCTTTTTCTTTCCTATTTGGTGGGCTGCCACATAACTGGCCTCTTTCACTGTCTCTACCAATAGTTGTACCCACTTTTCTGGTACAATCCCTTCAATTTCGGGTTCTGACAAATCTCATCCTAACAACTCCTCCAATCCTCTCATGTCCCTCCCAGTTATGAGTTTACACGGGGTGTAACCAGTTGAAGATATCACTGTATTCCTTATTATCATCAAGACATAAGGCAAAACTACCTGCCGTGTTGTGCCGTGTTGTTGCACCATTTTTGCAATCATATTTTTTAGTGTTCGATTCATCCTTTCCACAATTCCACTAGATTGTGTTCTATAGGATATATGAAATCTCTGCTTGATCCGTATTATCTGGGCTGTGAAATGTGTGCCTTGATCCGATTTGATACTCTGGGGTAGTCCCCAGCGAGTGAATATCCTTTCCAATAAGATCTTTGCAGTGGCCTTTGCTGTGTTTGTCTTAGTCGGGAAAGCTTCCACCCACTTTGTAAAGGTATTTATTACTACCAGAATATATTTGTACCCTCCTGGGATGGGCAGTAAGGGGCCAACGTAACCTATCTGCGAATTAGTTCAAGTCCCATCCACTGGTTGGTGTGTCGAAGGGCTCCTTTCTTTACATTTGTATCAGGATTATATTTTGCACAAATCAAGCAATTTTTGACATAATGCTCCACATCATTCTTCATCTTAGGCACCAGCCCACTTCCTTGATCTTTTCCAGGGTGCTTTCGCACCCCTGGTGTCCCCCTAGATCATGGTACCAATGGATCATCTGCTTTCTTCCTCCCTCTGGAAACAAAAACTTTCCTTCATGAAGGGCAACCCCATCTTTGACAAACACTCCCTTGTGCTCTTTGTATATTTCAGACCCTGCACCTTCTATCAAATTTTTAAATTCTTTATCTTTCTTTTGGTCCTCTGTTAAATTCATAATCTTAATCTGTTGTACTTTCTGCCTCCCAATTTCCCCAATCTGTGGCTGCCATTCCTGCCCAAATACAGCACCTTGCTTTGCCAATTCGTCAGCCTTTCTATTTCCCTCTGGCAATAATTTAGAGTGGGCTTCTTTTCCCTTTGCCTCTTCAAATATATTGTAATAAAGCGGCAGATGGGAGGGGCTTGCCGTCAGCTGAAACAAACCCTCTGGCTTCCCACAGAGGCAAATGTTCTGTAAGGCTGTTACAGACAAACATACTATCAGTGTATGACTGACCCTGGCGGAAAATGTTCTGTGTGGCTAACCGCATATGCTACAGCTGCCAATTCTGCTGTCTGTGCACTCATGGTTTTGGGGAACTTTAAAGTTATGCTGTACCTTTCCTGGCCATGTTCATCCTCGGCATACATGCCACACCCAGTTCCCCTCTCACCATCCTGTACTGACGAGACAAAAATGTTAAAGGAGGGTTTTTCTTTTTCCTTTGTGTCTTTGTCCTCAGTCATTACTCTGTCTGATCTGCCCCCACCCCCCCCACCTTTTTGTTTTGATACAAATGGACCCATGGGATCATCTGCTACCATAACTTGACATTCATGTTCACTTCCTTGGTACACCAGTTATCGGCTAACATAGAGGTAGTGTTTACTCGCTTTACACTAATATCTCTTCCTTGCAGCAGCAATGTCCATCTAGCAATTCTGTTCTGGCTTACTGATCCATCTTTAATCCTTCTATCTAACAATAATTGTATGGGGGTGTGTTCTGTCAGTGTTGTAAGTGGATTAAGTCCCACTATGTAGGCGAAATGTTGTACCGCCCAGAAAACCGCTAACAAGTGTTTTTCACATACAGTATACCCCTGTTCTACTGGTGAGAGCACGTGTGATGCATACGCTACTGGTCTTAACTTGCCATGTGTCTCGTGTAACAGCACTGCTGAGAGGGTGGTATCAGTTGTGGCCACCTCCAACGAGAATGGCTCATTCGGATTTGGGGAATTTAGAGCAGGCGCAGTGGCCAACACTTGCTACAGGGCTGTGATGGCCCGGGTGGGTTCTGATTTCTATTCCCACGCCACATTCTTTTTCAGTAACTCCATTAAAGGAATTGCTTTAGTGGAAAATCCATCAGTGTGATTCCTACAGTATCCTACCAGAAAAGACCTTTCAGGTCTCGGGGAATAGGCAGTTTCAGAACCGATTCTACTCTTCGCATATCAATTTCTCTTTTTCCCCAGTGTCAAGATCATTCCCAAATAACTAACTTCTTGTTTCATCACCTGTGCTTTTTCAGGGTTTACCTTTAGTCCCAATGCAAATAATAGTTGCAACAGTTCTGTCAGTAGCTGATAATGTTCCTGCTTGGTTTCAGTCTGCAGGAGTAGATTATCTGCATATTGTACCAAGTACCCGGGTTTTGAAAACCTTTTTAACCCTTCACCTAAGTGTTGGTGAAATATAGACGGGGAATTATGGAACCCTATCTAGTGGGATAGACCAAAATCCATTATTTATGTCCAAAGCTGTGAACCATTGCGCTCTTTCATTCTGTTTGACCATTGTTTCTAGGTTAGTTGCTATAGTTGGGCTGTTAACCGAGTTACTGTATTCAGCTCTCGATTGTCTACTGTCAACCTCCAACTATCATCTGGTTTCCTGACTGTCCATATGTGTGAGTTATTAGTGGAGGCTACTGGCCTCAGTACCCCTTGTTGTACCAAACTCTGTATTACTTTACCTACATCTTCCTCTGCTTTTTTAGGAAACCCATATTGCTTCTGTGGTTTGGGGTCTGGACCTTGCATGCATGCACTGCCAGCTATCTTTCTTCAGTCATGCTTGTGCCTTGCAAATGCCCCCAAGTTCTGTGCAATAATTTGCTGCAGCATCTGATCGTTGCTCATCTCCTCCAGTTTTATCCACATTTCACTCACTGTGCATATTCTATCCTGATATTCCCTTTCTAGGATCTGCATGTGGTGGATGTTATTCATGCCAGTTGGCATCTGCCAAATCATACAATTAACTGGGTCAAAACAAAACCCCGCTTTGGCCGTATAATCACTCCCCAGTGTATGTTCCTGCTCCCTGGGATATTCCACCGACACTACTGAATATTCCAATGCTACGTCTCCTATTCTAACTTGCAATGGTACACTCACAGTCCCACTTGTGAATGTCCTGTGAACCACTTACGATAATTTTACCTTGTATCTCCCAATTTACGTTATTTACTTTAGTAGTGTTGACGGTGGTTCAGGATCCTCCAGTGTCCCATAAAAAGGTAACAGGGTGGCCTCTGACCCCACCAGTAACTAGAGGTCTTCTAGTTTCATCTCAACTTGTGTCACACACCCATGTTGGTGAGGCCTGATACCATCACTGAAGCCAGGGTACAATTCCCTGTATGGTGGTGTCTCCATCATGTTATTTTGTGGGCTCCATCTTTCTGGCCCCTCCAAAGGCAAACCATATTGCTTTGCTCTTTCTCGTCTCAGGTTTGGACATTCTCTCTTAATGTGTCCCCCCTTGACCACCGTTATAGCATTTAATTACTCCACCTTCAGTTCTCCCTGTTACTGGCCCTGTTGCATTTACTCTGCTCTTCCTTGCCCCTTGATAGGGTGGCAGGAGCACCCTTGGGGTGGGTCCCCCACCCTCATTTCTCCAGGCAGGTGCCTGACTTCTAACAGGCATCACCTTCCCACTAGGGAGTTTAGATGGTTTTGTGTCTCCTTTTCCCACGCTCTACACATTTTCCTCAGCACCCATGCCTCAGTACGTGTGGGTTCAGAAGGACCAGTGCCTTTTTAGATTATCGGTACAGTGAGACACCGGTGTTCTCAACCAGGTATTTGAGGCCTCTGGTTGTAAACGGTCCCTCTCTAATGCTGTCCCGTAAACCCCTTGGAACACAGTCCATAAACGGGATGCAAATACAGTGGGATGTTTAGAAACTTAGAAAACCTACAGCACAATACAGGCCCTTCGGCCCACAAAGCTGTGCCGAACATGTCCTTACCTTAGAAATTACCTAGGCTTTACCCAAAGCCCTCTATTTTCCTGAGCTCCATGTACTTGTCCAGGAGTCTCTTAAAAAACCCTATCGTATCCGCCTCCACCACCGTTGCCAGCAGCCCATTCCACGCACTCACCACTCTCTGCGTAAAAACCTTACCCCTGACATCTCCTCTGTACCTACTCCCCAGCACCTTAAAACTGTAAACACAAAATATTCTGCAGATTCTGGGGTCAAAGCAACACACACAACACGCTGGAGGAACTCAGCAGGTCGGGCAGCATCCGTGGAAACGAACAGTCAGCGTTTCGGGCTGAGACCCTCCGTCAAAACTGTAGAGGGAAGGGGCAGAGGCCCTGTAAAAAATGTGGGGGAGGGTGGGAAGGAGAAGGCTGGTAGGTTCCAGGTGAAAAACCAGTAAGGGGAAAGATAAAGGGGTGGGGGAGGGGAGGCAGGGAGGTGACATGCAGGAAAGGTGAAGAAGGAATAGGGGAAAGCACAATGGGTAGTAGAAGGAGGCGGAACCATAAGGGAGGTAGTAGACAGCTGGGGGAGGGGACAGAGTGACATAGGGATAGGGGAAGGGAGGGGGAGGGAGGGGGAGGGAGGGGGAGGGAATTACTGGAAGTTAGAGAATTCAATGTTCACACCAAGGGGCTGGAGACTACCCAGACGGTATATAAGATGTTGCTCCTCCAGCCTGAGTTTGGCCTCATCAACCTATTGCATCCGGTGCTCCCGGTGCGGCCTCCTCTACATCGGTGAGACCCGATGCAGATTGGGGGACCGCTTTGTCGAGCACCTCCGCTCCATCCGCCACAACAGACAGGATCTCCTAGTAGCCACCCATTTCAACTCTGCTTCCCATTCCCATTCAGATATGTCCATACATGGCCTCCTCTACTGCCATGATGAGGTCAAACTCAGGTTGCAGGAGCAACACCTCATATACCATCTGGGTAGACTCCGGCCCCTTGGCATGAACATTGAATTCTCCAACTTCCGGTAATTTACTCCCCCTCCCTTCCGCTATCTCTATTTCGCTCTGCCCCCTCCCCCAGCTGCCTATCACCTCCCTCATGGTTCTGCCTCCTTCTACTACCCATTGTGTTTTCCCCTCTTTCTTCTTCACCTTTCCTGCCTATCCCCTCCCTGCTTCCCCTCCCTCACCCCTTTATCTTTCCCCTTACTGGTTTTTCACCTGGAACCGACCAGCCTTCTCCTTCCCACCCTCCCCCCACCTTCCTTATAGGGCCTCTGCCCCTTCCCCCTACAGTCCTGACGAAGGGTCTCAGCCCGAAACGTTGCATGTTCGTTTCCACGGATGCTGCCCGACCTGCTGAGTTCCTCCAGCGTGTGCATGTTACCTTAAAACTGTGCCCTCTCGTGCTAGCCATTTCAGCCCTGGGAAAAGCCTCTGACTATCCACACGATCAATGCCTCTCATCATCTTATACACCTCTATCAGGTCACCTCTCATCCTCCGTCGCTCCAAGGAGAAAAGGCCGAGTTCACTCAACCTATTCTCATAAGGCATGCTCCCCAATCCGGGCAACGTCCTTGTAAATCTCCTCTGCACCTTTTCTATGGTTTGCCTCGCCTCTGGTAACATTTGGCTAGTGCGCCTACCCGGTCCTCTCTGTTAACACTCATAACAGTCATTTTTCTGGTTTTCAGTTCCTCACTTGTTCCCCCACCATGTCGTTGTATATCTGACAAAGCTGAATGTATATTTGGGTGTAAACACATTATAATAAGTTTCCTTTCCTCAGAGCCATCTAGGCCGTGTACTATTCTCTGATGACTAGTTGCTCGGAAAAGCTCCCCCTGCTCCCCTTCTCTAGGGGTGCCAATTGTGCAGACGGTAGCACTGTCGGTTCATATACATCAACTCCATGCCTCTCTGACCCTGTAAATCAGTAACCCTTTCTCTTCAGGTTTTGACTTCCTTTTGGAGCCACTTACAGCATGTTCTCCTTCTAACCTATCTCGCTTGGCTTCTGCTTCATGCTGATATTCTAGAATTTCCTGTCATAACCTATCTCGCTCAGGTTCAGCTTTATGCTGATATTCTAGGGTTTCCTGTTGTAACAAAGATAGCTAGCTTGTCTGCTTCCCCCGTCCTTGATTAGACTGCGGTTTCTTCCGGCCAATAACTTTTATAGTTGCCTTCTGTTGGTTTTTCAAGGTTTGCCAATCTTCTATCTACCAACTAATTTTTGCTCTATTATATGCCCTCACTTTGGTTTTTATGTTGGCTCTGACTTCTCCTGTTTGCCTCAGTTGTGTCATCTTACTTCTTCCTCTTTGGGATGTATATATCCTGTGCCTTCCGACTGCTTCCTGAAACTTCAGACATTGCTGCTCTGTTGCCATCCATGCCAGTATTCTTTTCCAATAAATTCTGGTCTACTCCCCTCTCATACATCTGCAATTCCCTTTACTCCACCGTAATGTTGATACATCTGACTTTAGATCCTGCTTCTCAAATTTCGGGATGAATTCGATCATATTATGATCACTTGCCCCTAAAGGGTTCTTTTACCTTCTGCTCTCTAATCAATTCCAGTTCATTGCACAACACCCAATCCAGAATTACAGATTCCCCCTCCTGGAATCCAACACCAGCCTGATTTTCCCAATCTACCTCTACCTTGAAATCCCCCATGACTATTGTAACATTGCCCTTTTTGGCATGCATTTTCTATCTCCCATTGTAATTTGTAGACCACATCCTTACTACTGTTTAGGAGTCTGTATACATCTCCCATCAGGGTCTTTTTACCCTTGCAGTTCCTTAGCTCTATCCACAATGATTCAACACCTTCTTACTCTCTGTCACTTATTTCTAATGATTTGATTTCATTTTTTTACCAACAGAACTACACATCCCCTTTGACTTCCTGCCTGTCCTTTCAATACAATGTGTGTCCTTGGACGTCAATCTTCTTTCAGCCATGATTCAGTGATGCTCAAATCATACAGTGCCTATCAAAAATATTCCACCTCCCCAAGGAGTTTTCATGTTTTATTATTTTGCAACATTGAATCACGGTGGATTTGATTTGGCCTTTTTGACACATCAACAGAAAAAGACTCATGTCAAATGAAAACAGATCTCTTCAGAGTGATCTAAATTAATTACAAATATAAAACATAAAATAATTTCAATCACTTTTTGATTTTGTCCTCTGTTTGAACACCAACTGGCCCATCATCAACCCAATCACTCATTTTCCAATCTTCCTGCCAAACCAGTTTAATATGACTTATTCCATTCATTTTCATGACAAACTGTGATTCATTGACATTTATTGTCCTTGAGAAGAGGCTTCTCAACACATCAACAGTTTGCAAGGCTCTAGTGGAGGGAATTAGAAGCACTGCTGTCTCTATGTCACTTTAACCAAGAAACTTGAGCCCAAGAATGTTCCGGCAAAATCCACATGAACCCTCTGCCAGGCCATTCCCAGAGATGAAGAAGAACTGCTCTTGGTATCTTCTGATCATGTTGACATGTTTGGTCATGTAACCAAAGCTTTGAGCCAACATTTTCATTTTCACCACGCCTAGATGACTGGCATGTAGCTCCTCTAACACTTCAGCTCTCAACTTGGATGGTACAACAACACTCAATCCCCTCATAAGATAAACTCTGTCAGGGACAAGATCATCGCTGTACTAGTAAAAATGGGGCCTGGGATTTCCTCTGCATATTCCAGCTATTTTGTGTGGTCATGTAGACCTGAGACAGTGTGCAGTCTTTTCCGGTTTCCCTTTGATTCATCTCAGCTGTAATTGGGAAAGTTTTGATTTGCTTTAGGGAGAGTGTGTCAAGAGGAGTGTCCTCTTATATAAATTTTTCAGGTATTTCCTTTTCCAAGGGTAAATAGAACAATCCATCAGCACTTTCATGATTAGTCATCCTCTTGATCTTGTAAGTGTAAGAAACAGAGCCCATCTCCGAACTCACACACTTCTGTAGATTGAAAATGGACACTAGCAGTTGATGATCAGTAATGAGGGTTAACACACTTCCATACAATTACTGGTGGAAACATCTTACTGTCCAAACCAGATTGAAGATCTCTCTGTCGATCTGTGCATAATTTTTCTCTGTGGCAGTAAGGAAATGTAATTCAAAGGCCATGGGGTTTTCACTTCCAATACTAACATAACACCAGAAAACTGTAAGACATAGGAGCAGAATTAGGAGATTTGGCTCATTGAGTCTACTCCACCATTCAATCATGGCTGATCCATTTTCCCCTCCTCAGCCCCACTCCCCAGCCTTCTCCCTGTAACCTTTGATGCCATGTCCAATCAAGAACCTATCAAGCTCTGCCTTAAATACACCCAATGACCTGGCCTCCACAGCTGCCTTTGACAATAAATTCCACAAATTCACTATCCTCTGGCTCAAGAAATTTCTCTGTATCTCTGTTTTAAATGGATGCCCCTCTATCCTGAGGTTGTGCCCTCTTGTCCTAGACCATGGGAAATATCCTTTCCACATCTACTCTGTTTAGGCCTTTTAACATTCAAAAGATTTCAGTGAGATCACCCTCATCCTTCTAAATTCCAGCGAGTACAGACCCAGAGTCATCAAACATTCCTCATATGATAGCCCTTTTATTCCTGAAATCATCCTTGTGAACCTCCTGTGAACCCTCTCCAAAGTCAGTACATCTTTTCTTAGGTGAGAAGCCCAAAACTGTTCAAAATACTCAAAGTGAGGCCTCACCAGTGCCTCATACAGCCTCAGCATCACATCCCTGCTCTTGTATTCTAGACCTCTTGAAATGAATGCTAACATTGCATTTGCCTTCCTTACCACCGACTCAACCTGCAAGTTAACCTTTAGAGTGTTCTGCACAAGGACTCCCAAGACCCTTTGCATCTCAGATTTTTGGACTTTCTCCCCATTAGGAAAAAATAGTCTGCACATTTATTTCTACTACTAAAGTGCATGACCATGCATTTTCCAACATTGTATTTCATTTGTCTCTTTCTTGCCCATTCTCCTAATCCGTCTAAGTCCTTCTGTATCCTACCTGTTTCCTCAACACTACCTGCCCTCCACCAATCTTCATATCATCGGCAAGTGTGGCAACAAAGCCATCTATTCCATCATCTAAATCATTTATATACAGCATGAAAAGAAGCGGTCCCAACACTGACCCCTGCAGAATACCACTAGTCACTGGCAGCCAACCAGAAAAGGATCCTTTAATTCCTACCACTCACTGCTTCCTACCAGGCAGCCAATGATCAAACAATGCCAGTACCTTTTCTGTAATACCATGGGCTCTTAAATTGGTAAGCAGCCTCATGAGTAGCAGCTTGTCAAAGGCCTTCTGAAAGCCCAAATATACGACATCCGTTGCATCCCCTTTATCTATCCTACATGTAATCTCCTAAAAAAATTCAAACAGGTTCATCAGGCAAGATTTTCCCGAAGGAAACCATGTCACGGAGTACTCCATATCCTCATCCTTATCAATTGGCTGTAACATCTTCCCAACCACTGAGGTCTATAATATCCTTTCTAATGTCTTCCTCTTTTCTTAAAGAGTAGAGTGGTATTTTAAATTTTCCAGTCCTCTGGCACCATGCCAGGGTCCAATGATCTCTGAAAGATCATTACTAATCTCTAGCGCTACCTCTTTCAGAACCTTAGGGTGCAGTTCATCTGCTCCAGGTGACTTATGTACCCTTAGGTTTTTCAGCTTTTTGAGCACCTTCTCCCTTGTAATAGTAATTGCACTCATTTCTCTTCCCTAACACTCTTCAACATCTGTTACACTGCAAGTGTCTTCCACAGTGAAGACTGATGCAAAATACTCATTTAGTTCATCTGCCATCTCCTTGCCTCCGTTATTATTTCTCTTGCCTCATTTTCTAGTGGTTCTATATCCACTTTCATTTCTCTTTTATTTTTAACATACTTGAAAAAGCTTTTACTATCCACTTTGATATTATTTGGAAGCTTACTTTCATATTTCATCTTTTCCCTTCTAATGATTCTTTCAGTTGCACACTGTAGGGTTTTAAAAGCTTCCCAATCCTCTGTCTTCCCACAAATTTTTGCTTTGTTGTATGCCCTCTCTTTTGCTTTTACATTAGCTTTGACTTCCCTTGTCATGGATTTACGAAGGGGAAATCGTGCTTGACTAATCTTCTGGAATTTTTTGAGGATGTAACTATGAAAATGGACAAGGGAGAGCCAGTGGATGTAGTGTACCTGGACTTTCAGAAAGCCTTTGATAAAGTCCCACATAGGAGATTAGTGGGCAAAATTAGGGCACATGGTATTGGGGGCAGAGTACTGACATGGATTGAAAATTGGCTGGCTGACAGGAAACAAAGAGTAGCGATTAACGGGTCCCTTTTGGAATGACAGGTAGTGACCAGTGGGGTACTGCAGGGTTCAGTGCTGGGAACGCAGCTGTTTACAATATATGTTAATGATTTAGATGAGGGAATTAAATGTAACATTAGCAAATTTGCCCATGACACAAAGCTGGGTGGTAGTGTGAAATGTGAGGAGGATGTTATGAGAATGCAGGGTGACTTGGACAGGCTGGGTGAGTGGGCAGATGCATGGCAGATGCAGTTTAATGTGGATAAATGTGAGGTTATCCACTTTGGTGGTAAGAACAGGAAGGCAGATTATTATCTAAATGGAGTCAAGTTAGGAAAAGGGGAAGTACAATGAGATCTGGGTGTTCTTGTACGTCAGTCATTGAAAGCAAGCATGCAAGTACAGCAGGCAGTGAAGAAAGCTAATGGCATGCTGGCCTTCATAACAAGGGGAATTGAGTATAAGAGCAAAGAGGTCCTGGTGAGACCACTCCTGGAGTACTGTGTGCAGTATTGGTCTCCAAATTTGAGGAAGGACATTCTTGCTGTTGAGAGAGTGCGGCGTAGGTTCACAAGGTTAATTCCCGGGATGGCTGGACTGTCATATATCGAAAGATTGGAGCGACTGGGCTTGTATACTCTGGAATTTAGAAGGCTGAGAGGGGTTCTTATTGAAACATATAAGATTATTAAGGGATTGGACACACTGGAGGCAGGAAGCATGTTCCCGCTGATGGGTGAGTCCAGAACCAGAGGCCACAGTTTAAGAATAAGGGGTAGGCCATTTAGAACGGAGTTGAGGAAAAACTTTTTCACCCAGAGAGTGGTGGATATGTGGAATGCTCTGCCCCAGAAGGCTGTGGAGGCCAAGTCTCTGGATGCTTTCAAGAAAGAGATGGATAGAGCTCTTAAAGATAGTGGAATCAAAGGTTATGGGGATAAGGCAGGAACTGGATACTGATTGTGGATGATCAGCCATGATCACAGTGAATGGCGGTGCTGGCTCGAAGGGCCGAATGGCCTACTCCTTCACCTATTGTCTATTTTCGGCCTTGGTTGTACTATTTTGCCATTTGAGTATTTCTTCATTTTGGAATGCTGCACCTTTCTCATTTTTTCCGGAAACTCACACTATTGCTGCTCTGCTTCCAATTTACTTTGGCCAACTCCTCTCTCATAGCACTGTAATTTCCTTAACTCCACTGCAATACTGCTACATCAGACTTTACTCTCTCCCTGTCAAATTTCAAGTTGAACTCAGTTATATTGTGATCACTTCCTCCTAAGGGTTCTTTTACCTTAAGCTCCCCCAATCAGCTCCAGTTCATTACATAACACCCAATCCAGTATAGCTGATCCCCCAGTAGGCTCAACAACAAACTGCTCTGAAAAGCCATCTTGTAGGCATTCACTCCTTTGAGATTCATTTCAAACCTGATTTTCCCAATTGACCTGCATGTGGAAATCTTCCATGATTATTGCCCTTTTGACACGTGTTTTCTATTTCCTGTTGTAACCTGTGGTGTACAACTGTGACATATCCTTTGGCCTTGGGGCATTCACCACTATCTTGTGCGTCATCAGTGTGACTGTAGTAAGTAATGCTTGGATTAAATAATGAACACTTGTTGTGTTGTGTTCTGAGCCGATAAACTTCTGATCGTTTTATACCATAAGACCATAGACATAGGAGCAGAATTAGGCCATTCAGCCCATTGAATCTGCTCTGCCATTGGCTGATGGTTGATCCTAGATCCCACTCAACCCAATACACCTAACTTCTCACCATATCCTTTGATACCCTAACTAATCAGGAAACTGTCAACTTCCGCCTTAAATAAACCCACGGAATTGGCCTCCACTGCTGTTTGTGGCAGAGCATTTCACAGAATCACTACTCTCTAGCTGAGAAATTAGATTATTAGATTAGATTAGATTAGATTATGAGGACATGCAGTCCTCTTTTATTGTCATTTAGTAAAACATGTATTAAAAAATGATACAATGTTTCTCCAGAATGATATCACAGAAACACAGGACAAACCGACTGAAAACTGACAAAAACCACATAATTATAGCATACAGTTACAACAGTGCAAAGCAATACCATAATTTGATGAAGATCAAACCATGGGCATGGTAAAAAGTCTCAAAGTTTCTTGAAAGTCCCATCATCTCACGCAGATGGTAGAAGGAAGAGAAACTCTCTTCCTGCCATGAACCTCCAGCGCCGCAAACTTGCCGATGCCGCACCCTGGAAGCACCCAACCACAGCCAACTCTTGAGTCCATCCAAGAACTCCGAGCCTTCGACCAGCCCGCCGACACGGAGCACTGAGCACCATCTCTGCCGAGCGCTTCGACCCCGACCCCGGCAACAGGCAATAGGCAAAGGCGAGGATTTGGGGCCTTCCCCTCCGGAGATTCTTGATTGCACAGTAGCAGCGGCAGCGAAGCGGGCATTTCAGAAGTTTCTCCAGATGTTTCTCTGTGCTTCTCACGTCTGACACCATCAAATCAGGATTGTGCACGGCTCCTGCTTAACAAATACGATATCATTAGGAACTGCCGCGTGCACTGCGTCATGCCGCCATCTTCTCCTCCTTTACCTCTGTTCTAAAGGGTCGCCCCTCAATTTTGAGACTGTGCCCTCTAGTTCTGGATACCCACACCATAGGAAACATCCGCTCCATATCCACCCTATCTGGTCCTTTCAACATTCAGTAGGTTTCAACGAGATTCCCCCGCATTCTTCTAAATTCCGGTGAGTACAGGCCCAAAGTTGCCAAACGCTCCTCATATGTTAACCCCTTCATTCCCCCCAATCATCCTTGTGAACCTTCTCTGGACTCTCTCCAATGACAACACATCCTTTCTGAGATATGGGGCCCAAACCTGTTGACAATACTCAAAGTGCCACCTGACTAGTGTCTTATAAAGGCTCAGCATTATCTCCTTGTTTTTATATTCTATTCCCCTTGAAATAAATGCCAACATTACATTTGCCTTCTTTACCACAAACTCAACCTGTAAATTAACCTTCTGGGAACCTTACCAGAGGACTCCTAAGTCCCTCTGCACCTCTGATGTTTGAACCTTCTCCCCATTTAGATAATAGTTCACACTATTGCTCCTTTTACCAAAATGCATTATCACACATTTTCCAACACTGTATTCCATCTGACATTTTTGTGCCCATTCTTCCAATTTGTCTAATTCCTGCTGCAATCACGTTATTTCCTCAGCACTACCTACCCCTCCATCTATCTTTGTATCATCCGCAAACTTTGCCACAAAGCCATCAATTCCATGATCTAAATCAATGTGAACAGTAGTGGTCCCAATGCTGACTTCTGAGGAACACCACTAGTCACCGGCCGCCAACCAGAAAACTCTAACAGATTTGTCAGCCAAGATTTCCCTTGATAGAAACCTCGCTAAATTTGACTTATTTTATTTTAGTCTCCAAGTACAGGTTAGGTTAACTGGCCGATAATTTCCTTTCCTTCTTAAAGTGTGGAGTGACATTTGCAATCTTCCAGTCCTCCGGGATCATTCCAGAATCAAGTGATTCTTGAAAGATCATGACTAATGCATCTGTTATCTCTTCAGCAACCTCTCTCTGGACTCTGGGATGTAGTCCATCTGGTCCAGGTGACTTATCCACATTAAGGCCTTTCAGTTTGCCTGGCATTTTTTCCTTTGTAATATTAATGGCACTCACTCCTGCTCCCTAACACTCACAGACCTCTGACATACTGCTGAGACAGACCCACTCACTATACCCCTTGCCCATCCTCTGGGCTTCCCCCCCCCCGCCTTCTCTTTCTCCTTAGGTCTCCTGTCCCATGATCTTCTCATATCCCTTTTGCCTATCACCTGTCCAGCTCTTGGCTCAATCCCTCCCCCTCCTGTCTTCTCCTATCATTTCGGATCTCCCCCTCCCCCTCCCACTTTCAAATCTTTTACTAGCTCTTCTTTCAGTTAGTCCTGACAAAGGAAACGTCGACTGTACCTCTTCCTAGAGATGCTGCCTGGCCTGCTGCGTTCACCAGCAACTTTGATGTGTGTTGCTTCAGTCAACGAGGCTTTGTTCTAAATGTTCCTGCATTACTTTCAAATATCAGCAAAGCTCATTTTGGCTGGTTTGGTTGGAGTGGTTAAACTTCCATTCAAACTGTATACCTTTCCATCTTTTGCACTCAGTAACTTGTGCACATATTTTGCATTGGCTATTCCATTTGCTTCAAAGTACTGCTTAATTCATTCAATGTACATGAACCAGTTCTCTTTTGCATAATCGAATGTGTCTATCTTTCTGATATAGACAGCCATACCTTTTAATTTATAGTATTATCACCCAATACTCACTGTTTATAAACCCACGAATTTCATCCCTTTTCTGCCCTTTTTTAACTCGACTATCTCGCTGTGCTTCTTAATAATAGACTCCAACACTTTCCCAACCACTGAGCTTATATAACTGGCCTATAATCTCCTCTCCTTTGTCTTCCCCTCTTCTTAAAGGGTAGAGTGACATATACAATTTCCAATCTCCGGGATCATGCCACAGTCAAGTGAGTCTTGAAAGATCATGATCAATGCATCCGTTATCTCTTCAGCAACCTCTTTCAGGACTCTAGGATGTAGTCTATCTGGTCCAGGTGAGTTTTCCACTTTAGGATCTTTTGCCTGGCACCTTTTCCTTTGTAATGGCAATGGCACTCACTCCTGCTCCCTAACACTCTCGGACCTCTAGTACACTGCTAGTGTCTTCCGCAGTAAAGACTGAAGCAAAGCACTTATGAAGCTCATCTGCCATTTCTTTGCCCCCAATTACTACCTCGCCAGCATCATTTTCCTATGATCCAATATCAACTCACATTTCCCTTTCATTCTTCAATGACTGAAAAGAACTCCTGGCATCCTGCTGCATATTATAATCGGCTATTCCCCCCCCCCCCCACCCCCACCATTTTATTTTTCCCTTATAGCTTTTTTACTTGCCTACTGTTGGAATTTAAAGCTGACTGATCATCCAAATTCCCATTCACTTTAGCTGCCTTGTATGCCCTTTCCTTGGCTTTTATGCTGTCCTTAACTTCCTCTGTCAGTCACGGTTGCCTGGCCCTGCCATTGGAGAACAACAACTTCTGTGGGACATAGCTATCCTGCACCTTGTAAATTATTCCCAGAAACTTCAGCCATCTCTGCTCTGCCGTCATCCCTGCCAGTATCCTCCTCCAATCCACCTGGGCAAGCTCCTCTGTAATTCCCTTTATTCCAAGAGGTCATTCCTCATCCTTCTAAACTTCATTGATTGCAGACCCAGAGCCTCTAATCTCTGCTCATATGATAACCCTTTCATTCTGGAGACCTTCCTTTCAACCCTCTCCAATGTCAGTACATCCTTTCTTAGATAAGGGCCCAGAACTGCTCACAATACTCCAAGTGAGGCCTCAACAGTGATTTATAAAGCCTCAACCTTATAACCTTGCTTTTATATTTTAGTGCTCTTGAAAGGAATGCTAACTGCACATTTGTCTTCCTCACCGCCAATTGACCTTGCAAATTAGCCTTTAGGGAATCCTATCCAAGGACTCCAAAATCCTTTTGCGCCACAGATTTTTGAATTTACTCCCCATTTAGAAAATAGTCTATGCACTTATTCCAATCACAAACAAGAGGAAATCTGCAGATGCTGGAAATAGTAGTCATAGTCATACTTTATTGATCCCGGGGGAAACTGGTTTTCGTTACAGTTGCTCCATAAATAATAAATAGTAATAGAACCATAAATAGTTAAATAGTAATATGTAAAATATGCCAGTAAATTATGAAATAAGTCCAGGACAAGCCTATTGGCTCAGGGTGTCTGACCCTCCAAGGGAGGAGTTGTAAAGTTTGATGGCCACAGGCAGGAATGACTTCCTATGACGCTCTGTGTTGCATCTCGGTGGAATGAGTCTCTGGCTGAATGTACTCCTGTGCCCCCCCAATACATTATGTAGTGGATGGAAAACATTGTCTAAGATGACATGCAACTTAGACAGCATCCTCTTTTCAGACACCACCATCAGAGAGTCCAGTTCCATCCCCACAACCTCACTGGCCTTACGAATGAGTTTGTTGATTCTGTTGGTGTCTGCCACCCAAGCAACGCACACAAATTGCTGGAAGAAATCCACAGGCCAGGGGGAGGGGTGAAATAAAGAGGTGGGAAGTTGATTGAAGGAAGAGGTAAAGGGCTGGTGAAGGAGGAATCTGATAGGGGAGGACAGAAGGCCGAAGAACAAAGGGGAAGGAGAACCAGAGGCAGGTGATGAGCAGGCAAGGAGATAGGGTGAGAGAGGGAAAAGGGGATGGGAAACGAAGAGGGGGGGCATTACTGGAAGTTCAAGAAATCGATGCTCATGCCATCAGGTTGGAGGCTACCCAGGTGGAATATAAGGCATTGTTCTTTCAACCTAAGTGTGGCCTCATAGTGACAGTAGAGGAGGCCATGGGTGGACATGTAGGAATGCGAGTAGGAAGTTTAGGGCCCCAAACAGTCCTTCCAGGTGAGGCAACGCTTCACCTGTGAATGTGTTGGGGTCATCTATTGTATTTTAAACTATTCTTGGTTGGTGCAACTGTAACGAAAACCAATTTCCCTCGGAATCAATAAAGTATGACTATGACTACTATGACTATGACTATCCAGTGCTCCCAGTGTGGCCTCTTGTATATATTGGTGAGGCCCAACGCAGATTGGCAGACAACTTCGCCGAGCACCTATGCTCCATCCACCAGAAAAAGTGGGTCTCCCAGTGGCCACCATTTTAGTTCCACTGCCATTCCCATTGTCTTTACTTCACCCCCCCCTACCAGTTTGACCTATCGCCTTGTGTTTCTCCCTCCCCCCCCACCACACCTTCTAACTCTGAGTCCTCATCTTTTTTTCTCCAGTCCTGATGATGAGTCTCGGCCAAAACCGTTGAAAGTACTCTTTTCCATCGATGCTGTGTGGCCTGCTGAGTTCATCCAACATTTTGTGTGTGTGTTGTATGCATTTATTCCTTCTACCAAAGTGAACCCTTTCATTTCTTCTATCAAAGTGCATGACCATACACTTCCTGACACTATATTCCATCTACTCCTTCTTTGCCCATTCTTTTAATCTGCTTCTGTAGCCTCTCTGCTTCCTCAATACTACCTGCCCCTCCATCTAACTTCATTTCGCCCAACAAACTTGGTCACAAAGCCATCAATTTAATCATCCAAATTGCTGACATAAAAACATAAAATGAGGCGGTCCCAACACAGAACCTGTGCAACACCATTTGTCACTGGCAGCCACCCAGAAAAAGCTCCCTTTATTCCCCCTCTTCACCTCTTGCGAATCAGCCATGGCTTTTTCCATGCTGGTATCTCTCCTGTAATAACCTGGGCTCTTATCATGTTAAATAACCTCATGTGTGGCCCTTTTAAAAGGACTTCTGAAAATCCAAGTACACAACATCCACCGATTCTCCTTTGTCTATCCTGCTTGCTATTTCCTCAAAGAATTCCGACAGATTTGTCAGGCAAGATTTTCCCTTACAAAAAACATGTTAACTTTGGCCTATTTTGTCATGTGTCTCCAAGTATCCCAAAATCTCATCCTTAACAATCAACTCCAACATCTTCTCAACCATTGAGAATAGATAAACCGGCCTATACTCTCTTTTCTTCTGCCTCTCTCCCTTCTCGAAGAATGGAGTGACATTTGCAATTTTCCAGTCTTCTGGAACCATACCTGACTCCCTGATTCTTGAAAGATCATTACTAATGCCTCCGGAATCTCTTCAGCTACCTTTTTTCAGAAGTCTGGGGGTGTTGTAGTCCATCAGATCCAGATGACTTTTCTACCTTCTGAGCTTTCAGTTTCCCAAGCACCATCTCTCAAGTAATGGCAACTTCACACAATTCTGCCCTTTGACACTATTGAACTTCCACCATACTGCTAGTGTCTTCCACAGCGACAACTGATGCAAAATGCTTATTTGGTTTGTCTGCCATTTCTTTATCCTCATTACAATCTCTCCAGCATCTTTTTCCAGCGGTTCAATATCCATGCTCACCTCTCTTTCACTTTTTATATAGGTGAATAAACTTTTGGGATCATTTTTGATATTATTGGCTAACTCATCTTCACATTTCACCTTTTCCCTACTTAAGTTTTTATTTAGTTGCCTTCTGTTGTTTTTTAAAAATTTCCCAATCTCTAACTTTCCACTAATTTTTGCTCTATTATATGCCCTCTCTTTGGCTTCTTTGTTGGCTTTGACTTCCCTTGTCAGTCATGGTTGCAACATCCTACCTTTAGAATACCTCTTCTTTGGGATGTATCTATCCTGCACCTTTCAAATTGCTCCCAGGAACTCCAGCCATAATCCCTGCAAGTGTTCCAATCAACTTTGGCCAGCTCCCCTCTCATGCCTCTGTAATTCCCTTTACTCCACTGTAATACTGATACATCCAATCTTAGTTTCTCCCTCTCAAATTGCAGGGTGAGTTCTCTTATATTGTGACTAATGCCTCCTAAGGTTTATTTTACCTTAAGCTCCCTAATCATATCCAGTTCATTACACAACACTCAATCCAGAATTGCTGTTCCCTTTGGGGGTCAACCACAAACTGCTCCAAAAAGCCATCTCAGAGGACTTCCACAAATTCTCTTTCTAGGGATCCAGCATCAACTTGATTTCCCCAATATATCCGCATATTGAGATCCCCCATGATTAACTTAACATTGCCTGCTTGGTATGCACTTTCTACCCCCTGTTGTAATTTGTAGACCACATCCTGGCTACTGTTTGGAGGCCTGTAAGTAACTCCTTTCAGGGTCTTTTTACACTTGCAGTTTCTTAACTCGAGCCACACGGATTCTACATCTTCCGATCATATATCTGAAGACTTCATTTCAATTTTTACCAGCAGGGCCACTCCTCCTCCTCCTTTGCCTACCTACCTGTTCTTTTGATCAAAATCAGAATCAGAATCAGGTTTATTATCACCGGAATCTGTCGTGAAATTTGTTAACTTAGCAGCTGCAATTCAATAACATAGAAGAAAGAAACCAGTAAAAATAAATAAGTAAATTGATTCCAGAATATGTGTATTAAATAGATTAAAAATAGTGCAAAAACAGAAATAATATACAGTATGGGTGCTTGTGTTGTCTCGATGGTCTAAAGCTGTGTGAAGAGCCATGGAGATTGCGTCTGCCGTTGACCTATTGTGGCAATCGGCAAATTGCAGTGGGTCCAGGTCCTTGCTGAAGCAGGAGTTCAGTCTAGTCGTGACCAACCTCTCAAAGCATTTCATCACTATCGATGTGAGTGACACTCATTAAGGCAACTCACAATATTCTGCTTAGGCACTGCTATAATTGTTGCCTTTTTGAAGCAATTAGGAACTTTCGCCTGTAGGAGTGCGAAGTTGAAAATGCCCTTGAATACTCCTTTCAGTTGGTTGGCACAAGGTTTCAGAGCCTTACCAGGTACTCCGTCGGGGACCTTTGCCTCTTTAAAGACAGCCCATCATTGGCCTCCGAGACAGATCACAGGGTCACCAGGTACAGCAGGGATCCTCACAGCTGCAGTTGTATTCACCCTAGACTGTGTATCTTTGGAAATTAAGCTCCCAACTACAATTGTCTTTCAGTCATGACTCCGTGATACCCACAATATCATACCTGCCAATCTCTAACTGCACTACAAGATTATTGACCTTATTTCATATACTGCGTGCATTCAAATATAACACCTTCAGTCCTGCATTTGTTACCCTTTCCAACTTTGTCCCCCTTTTACACTGCACCCCATGGCACTGACTGCAATTTTATGCTATCATTTGCCTGTCCTTCCTGACAATCTCACTATACACTACCTCTGCTTGTAAACTAACATCCCTCTCCTCAGCCCTATCACTCCAGTTCCCATCCCCCACCAAATTATTTTTACTCCTCCGCAATAGCTCGAGCAAACCTGCCCACAAGGACGGGCATTCCTTCCCTCCGCTAGCCTGCAGGTCACCCTTGGGCAAGGGTAATTGGCAACTTAACTTCTCTGAGCTGTGCTCCTAAATCGTTCGTTTAGTGATGGCACTCAGTACTCGGTATCGGAGAGCTGATCAGAGCTCGAAGTTTTCAGATGACTCAGAGTCAGACCGTGGTCAGGTATGGCAGGGAGAGTTTTTCTTCCTTCTCTCCATCTGTGTGAGATGTGGGACATTTGAGAGTCTTTGAACTTTTACTGTGCTCATGGACTTCTTCATCAAGTTATGGTATTGTTGCACTGTTGTAACTGTATGTTATAATCATGTGGTTTTGTTAGTTTTTTACAGTCTTGGTCTGTCCTGTGTTTTGTGATATAACACCGGAGGAAATATTGTATCATTTCTTAATGCATGCATTACTAAATGACAATAAGAGAGGACTGCGTGTCTTCATAATCGTAATAACTGTGGAATTCAATACCTAGAACAATAAGGGATGCAGACACAGTTGACACTTTCAAACACCAGTTCAAAACCTATTTATTTAACCTTGCTTTTAATGAACATCTTTTTGTCTTTTATTTTCATGTTTTTTTAATTTCATTTTCCTGCTTGCACTTTATGCCAGTGTAAAGCACTTTGAACTGATGAAAAGTGCTCCATAACTCAGTTGTTATTATTAAACTAGAAGGATTGCAGAAATATTTTGTGAAGATGTTGCCAGGGTTGGGCGTCTGAGTAATTCAAGTGCTTATTTACTGTTAATTGTGGTGAGAGACTCTGCCTCTTCCACCCCCCAACTCCAGATCACAATGTATCTCTTCTGGTCTATATGGGAATGATTCTGGGAATGAACGGTTAACATATGTGGAGTATTTGATGGCTCTGGGCCTGTACTCGCTGGAGTTTAGAAGAATGAAGGGGGATCCAATTGAAACCTATCGAATATTGTAACGCCCAGGTAGAGTGGATGCTTCCTTTAGTGGGGGAGTCTAGAACCAGAGGGAATCACATTAGAATACAGACACAAAATATTCTGCAGATGCTGGGGTCAAAGCAACACTCACAACACGCTGGGGGAACTCAGCAGATCGGGCAGCATCCGTGGAAAAGATCGGTCATTGTTTCGGGCCGGAACCCTTCATCAGGACTGTAGAGGGAACATCTATTTAAAGACATTCAGAGACATCTATTTAATACAGAGATAAGGAGGAATTTCCTGAGGCAGAAGGTGGTGAATATGTGGAATTCATTATTACAGACATCTGTGGAGGATAGGACTTTGAGTATACTTAAGGCAGAGATTGATAGGTACTTCATTAATCAGGGTGTCAAAGGTTATGGGGAGAAGGCAGGAGAATGGGGTTGAGAGGGATAATAAATTCCCATGATGGAATGGCATAGCAGACTTGATGGGCCGAATGGGGTATTCCTGCTGCTGTGGCTTATTTATCCATCTCCAGTAGAGGGAAGAGTTTCTATCTCCCCGATGTACATCCCTCAGGATTTCGTAAGCTTGATAGTACCCCGTTATACTCTAACCTCCAGCTCAAAGCCTATTACTCTAACCTAGCTTTTCAGAATCAGCTTTATTATCACCGGCATGTGTTGTGAAATTTGTTAACTTAGCAGCAGCAGTTCAATGCCGTACATAATATAGAAAGAAAAAAAATTAAATCGATCACAGTAAGTATATATGTGCATATCGAATAGATTAAAAACAGTGCTAAAACAGAAATAATATACTTTTAAAAAAGTGAGGTAGTGTGTTCTGAATTGCAGTGTGTGTGCCTTTAGGTTTCTGTACCTCCTTCCTGATTGGTAACAATGAGAAGACAGCCTGCCCTAGGAGGTGAGTCTCCTCTTGAAGACGTCTTGCTGACTGTGGAGCTACAAGCATTGGTTCTGATGCTGCCCGACCTGCTGAGTTCATCCAGCGTACTGAAAGGGTTGCTTTGATCACAGCATCGGCAGTTTATTTTGTGTTTATAATTTTAACACTTTTTGTAGCTTAATTCAGTCCTGTGAAGTAGCACCCCCCTCCATACCAGACAGTGATGCAGCCTGTCAAAAATGCTGTCCATCTATAGAAGTTTTTGCTTGTTTTGGTTGACAAACGAAATCACCTCAAACTGCTAATGAAATATAGCCACTGTCTTGCCTTCTTTACAACTGCAAAGGTATATGTTGGGACCAGGCTAGATCCTCAAAGATCTTGACATCTAGGAACTTGAAACTGCTCACCGTCTCCACTTGTCTTTTATTTTGAGGCTTGCACTTTATTCCATTGTAAAGCACTTTGAACCATATCGTTTGTATGAAAAGTTATCTATAAACAAACTATTACTGGGTTCACAAACAAAAGAAAATCTGCAGATGCTGCAAATCCGAGCAACACACACAAAATGCTGGAGACACTCAGCAGTCCAGGCAGCATCTATGCACGAAAGTACAGTCGTCATTTCGGGGCCGAAACCCTTCTTATCACGAGGCCGGCCCGGCCGGCCGACGGGAAAAGACGCAGGCGCTTCATTAGCTGCCGGCAGCGGGGGCCGGCAAGGAGTGGAGTGTTGCGAGGCGCATGCCTGGGCCGCACGTTCGGTGGTAGGGGCGGGGCCACGCACGTGCCGCGGGGGGTGGAGGGAGGGAGAGAAAGGGGCGGGGCCACGCACGGGCTGACGGTGGTGTGCAGCGCCATGGCGGAGTTGAGCATCGATCAGAGCAGTCTGCCCGCTGTCAATGCAGGTAGGAGGCTATCTGACGCCTATCCCCCCCCCAGCTCCCCTCGTCCCCCGGCCACTCTTCTCTATTTCCCCCCACCCCCGTTTCTCCTCACTCCATTTTCCCAGTCCTGCCACGGTCCCCTTCTCCCCGAATTCCCCACTTTCCCCGCTCATCTCCTTTTCCTGCCTCTCACACCACTCCCGATCTTCCTCACCCCACATCTCACCCCCTTCTCAGTTTTTCCTTGCCCTGGTCCTCACCCCTCTACCTCTCTCCCCCAGTACCTCCTGGCCTCGCCCTCATTCCCCAGTGGACCCTCTTCTTCGATCAGCCCGTCCCTTGTGTCCTCGGTCCCCCTTCTCTCCCCACCCTCCTAACATAGAAACAGGCCATAGCAAAACATCGGTTCGAATTTGCCAAATGTCTGAGGATTTTTAACAATCTAGAACTAGACCTGCTGCCTGTTGTAGGGATACGATCACTGTTTGTGTCTGGACTCCCGTCTCACACACCTGGGATGACCTGCTGGAGTGCCCGATTGTCAGGTTGGCATTTTGGGAGGTCTTGCACAAGCCAAAAGTGGTCACATCCAACAGGATGTCCTCGCCCAACGGAGATGCTTGCCAGGAATGCTGTGTATGCAGGGCCCTCAGCATTGTTAATGATCCCTTCCATCTGTCCAGCAATCTGATTGACTCCCTCCCAAACATCAGGCAGGCGGTACTAGAGTATTAGGACAAGGGCTGTTAGAATGGGAAACAGCTTCTTCCTCCGGGCCATGAGACTAAACTCTCTGCCACCACCCAGGTCTCATCACGTATGAAGAAGCACCAGTAGTGTTATATAGTTTACTTCTTAACGTGTGTCGTAAATGCACCTTATTATTTGTTAATTTATTTGTGGTAAAATTGCTTCACGTTGTGTGTGAGTTATATGTACTGTGTTGTACCCCTTGGTCCGGAGGAGTTTTGTCTCATTTGATGATGCTCATGTGTATCGTCTTAATAATAAACTGAACTTGAATATGAGCTTATTTCAATTGGTTACAGTTGTGTTAAAGGACAGAGTCTGCCTGGGACATCAGCTGTTCTGAATCAGTAACCCAGTTAAATATGAGGTCAGCTGTTCTGAATCAGTAACCCAGTTAAATATGAGGCAGTTTGTTATCAAAACGTGATAATTGCATGCTGTCATTTTTCACAAATTTGTTTCCAGTTTTGACCTTCCTCAGTTGATTATTTATTCTGTGGCTACACAATACATCTTTTTTTTTCTCACCTCATGAGTCTGGGGTCTGTACAAAGAGGGACTTGCACCTATTGCAGATCACCTCTGAAGACTGGTGCTTACAGGCCCTCTGTTGGTCAGGGTTGATCATGAATGTTGCGTCCTTGCTGTCTACGTGATACACAAGCCAGGGCAGCAAGCTCTTGCCCATGCAGCAAACTCCGCTTCTCCACGTAGCTGATGAATCTAAAGGAGAATTAGAGATGGATATAGTTTGGCACCAGCGGTGTCACAGGAGTTGTCAGTCACTGTGGAACTCAACATCAGACTGCCTAACGGACTCCACACCTCCAGATTTTTCCTTAGGGAAGCCTTCCCCATGAGTGGGTATAGCCACAAGGCAGCGGAAGTTTGAGGCCAGATTCTTGCTCCTCCTGGATGAGCTGCTAACCACGGCTGACAAGGCCAACTGCCTGAAGCAACTGGTTTTAAGATGCCACCAGCTGCCTTCACCCCTTCTCCTGTCAGTAGAAATGGTTCTACAGTTTCTACTGTTAGGCGCTGTTTGAGTCGCATGCCATTGGGAGCATTTAATTGGTGGTGGGAGGTTATCCCCACTACCACCCTCCCAGCTATAACAACTTCAGGAACTGTGGTAGCATATAAGTACTTCGATAATGAATTTATTTTGAAATGATCCAGATGGCTTTCTGCAGTTGTGATAAAATTTGTTTGGGAAACCCAGACTTATCGTCTCTCCCTCATGCTTCCTCATAACCATCCAAAAACAAAATACATGCACCATAATGTTTTATAGGGCTCAGTTAGTGTACAGCTTGCGCAGATGGGGTTAACATTCGGAAATCAGAGGTGTAAAGTCCCTTGTTGGAGGAACAAGAGCTTTGACTGGCAGTCAATCCAGACATCGGAAGTTCGGAGAGAAAGGGACTTCAGTCAGATCCACCGCCCGAGTATAAAAGGCAGGACCGGTTCACGGCAGCTTGGTAGAGCTTTGACCACCATTTCGGCATTTGGGATTAATTATTAAGAGCAAATTAAAGGAAGGCAGGGGCAAGCGTGGTGGCCATCGTCTGAGTGGACATAGTCAGAGTGGTGGTTTTAAGGCTTTAGCTCTTCAAGGCTTCCGTGAAGAGAGGCTTCACTGAGAGAAAGCAAGGAAAGAAAACCTCAGGTTCTCTCATTCTGTTTATATTTGCTCATCTAGGTAGAAATGACAGGCAGGGTGGTGAAATGCTGCTCTTGTGGGATGTGGGAAGGCAGGGAGACCTCCAGTGTCCCTGACAACTACAACTGTATCCAGCTGCAGCTTCTAACAATTCATGTTCAGAAGTTGGAGCTGGATCTGGCAGAACTCTGGATTAATCAGGAGGCTGAGGGGGTGATAGACAGGACATATAGAGAGATAGTTACACCCAAGGTGCAGGACACAGGAAACTGGGTGACAGTCAGGGAAGGGGTTAAGGAGCCAGTGCAGAGCTCCGCGGGTCTTCAGACATACCAGAGGCCCCATCAGCATCAACATCGGGAGCAGAGCACTGTGAATTAAATAAAAATACAGAGGGGTAAGCAGGCAGCCATTGTTGGGAGTGGACCAGCAATGAGAGTGGGAGCTTCGACTCGAGGAGAAGAGGCTGAGACCAAAGACACAGGTTAGAAGATTTGATCTTGGTTGCCCATTGCACAGTGCAGGCAGGATGGCAGGTATGGCAGTGGAATGCTCCTCCTGTAGGATGCAGGAATTCATGGAACTTGATAGTTTCCCTGGTGACTACACCTTCTGGAAGTGCAGCCAATTCCAGCTCATGAAAGACCGCATTAGGGAGCTGGAACTGGAGTTGAATGAACTTAGGATCACTCGGGAGTCAGAGCGTTTGATAGGTACGACTTTTAAGCAGGTAGTTACACCCAGAGTGCAGAATGCGGGGAGTGGATGGGTGAACACTGAGACAGGTAAATGGAGAAGGAAGTCAGTGCAGGGTCCCCCTGGGGCCATTCCCCTCAGCGACAGGTTTACCCCTTTGAAAACTGATGGGGAGATGACCTACCTGGGCAAGGCAGCAGCAGCCAGACCAATAGTAATGTGGTTGGCTCTGAATGGTAAGGTGAAGTCAGGCAGAGCAATAGTCATAGGGGACTCGATATTTAGGGGGACAGATAGGAGATTCTGCAGCAGCAAAAGAGGCGCCAGGATAGTGTGTTGCCTCCTGGGTGCTAGGGTCCAGGATGTCTCTGAGGGGTTGCAGAATATTCTTGAAGGAGAGGGTGAGCAGCTGGAGGTCGTGGTACATGTTGGTACCAGTGACATAGGCAGGAGAGGGGTAGGGGTTCTGTGCAGTGAGTTTAGGGAGTAAGGAAGGAGGCTGAGGAACAGGATCTCCAAGGTGGTGATCTCTGGATTACTCCCAGTGCCACGAGCAAGTGAAGGTCAGAACTGGAAGATCGCGCACATGAATGAGTGGCTGAGAAGGGGGTCCGGGGGACAGAGTTCAAGTTCTTGGACTGTTGGAACCTTTCCTGGGGAAGGGATGCCCTGTACAAGTGGGATGGGTTGCACCTGAACTGGAGGAGATCCAATGACCTGGCAGGGAGGTTGCTAATGCTGTGGGGAGGGTTTAAACTAGACTTGCAGGGGAATGGGGACCAAAGTGAAGAGGCAGAGGATGGGGCAGTTGGCGCTCAAGTGGGGAGTTTGTGAGGAAAGAAGTAGATGATAGAGCAAAGATGCTCTCATCCAGCTGGTTTGAGATGTGTCTACTTTAATGCACGTTATATAAGCAAGGCAAATGAACTTATAAAGCACTGGTGAAGCCTCCCTTGGAATATTGTGAACAGATTTAGGTCCTTTACCTTAGAAAGGATGTACTGAAACTGGAGAGAGTTGAAAGGAGGTTCACGAAAATAATTCCAGGATTGAATGGCTTGTTATATGAAGAGTGTTTGGTGGCTCTGGGCCTGTTTCCACATGAATTAAGAAGAATGAGAGGTGACCTCATTGAAACTTACTGAATAGTGAAAGACCTTGATAGAGTGGATGTGGAGAGGATGTTTCCAATAATGGGAGAGTCTAAGACTAGAGGAACAGCTTCCGAATAGAGGGGCATCCTTTTAGAACAGCGATGAGAAGGAATTTCTTTAGTGGTGAATCTGTGGAATTTTTTGCCACAGGCAGCTGTGGAGGCCAAGTCTTTATGTATATTTAAGGCAGAGGTTGATAGATTCTTGCTTGGTCAGGGCATGTAGAGATATGGGGCACTCACAACATGCTGGAGGAACTCCAGCTGAGTTCCTCCAGCATGTTGTGAGTGTTGCTTTGACCCCAGCATCTGCAGATTATTTTGTGTTAGAGATATGGGGAGGAGGCAGGAGATTGGAGAGATGAAATAATGGAGTAGACTCGATGGGCCAAATGGCCTAATTTTGCTCCTACTTTGTTCAAATCCAATGTCATTTGTAAGGCGTCTGTACATCCTCCCTGTGGAAGGCAGGGGAGGCTTCGGTTGCCCTGGTTTCCTCCCACAGACCAAAGGTGTATCGGTTGGTAGGCTATTTGGTCATTGTGAATTGTCCTGTGTTTAGGCTGGGGTTAAGTAGGGGGTTGCTGGGTGGCACTACTCGAGGGGCTGGAAGGAGCTGTTCTGCGCTGGCTCGCTAAATAAGTGAATTTTGTAACTTGGATTCAGATTTTAAATTGGATCTTACCTTTGTATTGCTCTGTGAGATTGCATCAGAGGGCATTGGAGAGTGGGGCCATCATGCCATTCGTAATGGTCGGGTTATGGTGATCCCATACAGCATTACGCTACAAATGTTGAAAGTACCACTGAGTGCTGAGGAAGAACCAAGGCATTTAGAAATGTCTGTTCATGGACATAAAGAATAATAAATAAAGTGTCTGGAAGACACAAAGTGGGCTGTCCTTCGTTATTCGTGGTGTAGGGTAGAACAGCAGGGAGGTCATGCAAGGTCATTGTACGACACTGGTTAGACCATAGCCCAGGCACTGTGTATTGTTGGCTCACCACGTTACAGGAACGGTGTGATTGCACTGGAAGGGATTCACAGGGTTTTCCAGGACTCGTACTACAGCCATTAGGAAAGATTGAGAATGTGGGATTATCTTCTTTTGAACAGAAAAGGCCGAGGGAAGACTTACTTGAGATACATTACATTGACTGCCTCGAATTTCCATACTGCATAGCCTTATATTTTTCTAACCTCCATGTTCCTATCTAAGAGTCTCTCAAAAGACCCTAGTGTATCCGCCTATACCACCATCACTGGCAGTGTATTCCACTCACCCACCACTCTCTGTGTGAAAAACTTAACCCCAAAATCCCCTCTGTACCTACTTCCAAGCACCTTGTAACTGTGTCCCCTCATGTCAGCCATTTCAGCCCTGGGAAAAAGCCTCTGGCTATCCACACGATCAATGCCTCTCATTTAGATTAGATTATGAAGACACTCAGTCCTCTTTTATTGTCATTTAGAAATGCATACATGCATTAATAACTGATACAATGTTTCTCTGGAGTGATATCACAGAAAACAGGACAAACCAAAGACTAACACTGACAGAACCACATAGTTATAACATAGTTACAGCAGTGCAAAGCAATATCATAATTTGATGAAAAGCAAACCATGGGCACGGTAAAAATAGTCTCAAAGTCCCCGAGTCGATCGACTCCCGAGTCTCTGATAGCAGGCGGCAAAAGGGAGAAACTCCCTGCCATAAACCTCCAGGCACCGTCAACTTACTGATGCCTTGGAAGCAGCCGACACTGAGTCCGTCCGTCCAAAAACTTCGAGCTTCTGACCAGCCCCTCCAATACAGCCTCCCGAGCGCCATCCTCTGCCGAGCGCTTTCGACCTAGCCCCGGCTGCTGAAACAAGCAAAGCCCAGGTTTCGGGGCCTTCTGCTCCAGAGATTCCGGTTACCACACAGTAGCAGCGACAGCAAAGCGGGCATTTCAGAAGTTTTCCAGGTGTTCCTCCGTATTCTCACGTCCGTCTCCATCAAATCAGATTGTGCACGGTCCCCTACTTGACAGATTACAGATATCATTCACTAGAGAGGCCGTGCGTGTTGATAGAAATATACAGAATTATGAGGGGTATAGATAGGGTAAATGCAAGCAGGCATTTTCCACTGAGGTTGGGTGAGACTAGAGCCAGAAGTCATGGGTTAAGAGTGAAAGATGAAATGTTTAAGGGAAACACGAGGGGAAACTTCTTCACTCAGCGTGATGAGAATGTGGAACAAGCTGCTAGTGGAAGTGGTGGGTGCAGGTTCGATTACAACATCTAGTGAAGTTTGGATAGGTAAGTGGACACAAGGTGTATGGAGGACTCTGGTCCATGTGGGGGTTGATGGGATTAGGCAGAATAATAGTTTGGTATGGACTAGATGGGCTAAGGGACCTGCTTCTGTGCTGTAACGCTAGATGACTCTAAATGAGTGTGCTGACTGGAGACACCAGAGACTGCAGGTCTGGAACTTGGGCAACACAGAAAAAGATGGAAGAACTCAGCTGATCAGGCAGCATCTGTGGAAGGAAATTGAAATGTCAGCTATCCATTTCCCTCTATTGTTGCTGCTTGACTTAGCAAATTCCTCTGCCATTGGGCTGAGTAGTTTTTGTCCAAAATGTATCCAGTATCCTGTTCTACCTCACTGTGCTGTCAGGTAGCTGAGCCACACAAACCTCCAGATAACACACATCAAAGTTGCTGGTGAACGCAGCAGGCCAGGCAGCATCTGTAGGAAGAGGTGCAGTTGATGTTTCAGGCCGAGATCCTTCGTCACTGCAAACCTCCAGATGTTCTTTTTAAATCTCTCTGGCACATGGTTGCTTTCGTTATTCAGGAGGGGTGAACCAGAATAGGAATCCTGTTCATGGATAGATATTCTAAAGGTTTGTTTGATTAATCAGGAATTTATACAGAATTTTGGCTCTACATTTTAAGTAATGAGTACATGGGTATTTTCTCTGATATCCCATCCAGTGTGTAAGCTTCTGACCTTCTGCTCTCGCTACAAACATTGTGTCTGAGGTGCAGGAGCCTTGACCAAATGCATTTGCCTCACGCTGAACTGTCTCCGTGGCTATGGACTCATTTTCGAGGACTCTGTGGTTCATGTTTGGTGTGTTATTTGTTTACTTTTTATACAGTTTGCACAATTGGATGTTTGTAGTGTGGGGATTTTTCATGCATCCAGTATTGTGTTTCTTTGTTTTCTGGCTGCCTGCAAGAAGATTTTATTTATTGGGATGCAGTGTGGAATGGGTCCTCCTGGACCTTCGAGTGGTACCACCCAGCAACCCCCCCCCCCCGCCCTCGATTTAATTCACGGGACAATTTACAATGAGCAGTTAACCTGCCAACTGATATGTCTTTGGACTGTGGGAGGAAACCAGAGCACCCGGAGGAAACCCATGCAGTCACAGGGAGAATGTACAAACAGGAATTGAACCCTGGTTGCTGGTACTATAAAGCATTGTGCTAACCCACTAAGTGACCATGCCGCCCATGAACCTCAGACCTGAATTTTGAGCTATGAGATTGGGTTGCTGGTCTTTCATCAAGGAGAATTTCTATGCAGGGAAAAAAATTTTCCATTCCATAAATCTGACCGACTTTATCCCTGAAGTAAAAAGTTTGTCATTTTTACCGAGGCTTCTAACTCTTTTTCTGAAAGGTTGCTCTCTCAAATATACCACACAAGAGCAGAAGATCCAGAAACTTCATTTACAGAGATTTTCCCATCTAAAACTTGTCACCCCTGCCCCCATCCTAACCATTCTGAGATCGTTGTCACCATATAGATTGTAGTATGTAGAGAAAGACACCACATTGAACCATAGCCAGTGGTTGCCAATAATGTTCATGTTCTCAGACAGGAGTGAGGTAGTGAAAATTTATTTCTCCTTCCAGTATTTTGTTTTCTTTTTTTTTTCCCCAATTCCCCTTCCCCAATCTGGCCTCTTACTTCTTCTCCTCACCTGCCTATCACCTTCCCCGGTACCCCTCCTCCTTCCCTTTCTCCCATAGCTGTATCATCAGCAAATTTGTAGGTGGACTTTGAGCTATGCCTAGCCATCCAATCATGGGTAGAGAGAGTGTAGAGCAGTGTGTTAAGCACACACCCCTGAGGTGCACCAGTGTTGATTGTCAGCGAGAAGGAGATTTTATCACCAAACTGCACAGATTGTGGTCTTCTGGTTAGGAAGTTGAGGATTCAATTGCAGAGGGAGGTACAGAGGCCCAGGTTGTTAAACTTCTCAATCAGGATTGTGGGAATGATGGTATTGAATGCTGAGCTATAGTCGATGAACAGCATCCTGATATATGTGTTTGTGTTGTCCAGGTTGTCTAAAGCCGTGTGAAGAGCCATTGAGATTGCATCTGCCATTGACCTATTGTGGTGACAGGCAAATTGCAATGGGTTCAGGTTCTTGCTGAGGCAGGAGTTCAGTCTAGTCATGGCCAACCTCTCAAAGTATTTCATCACTGCAGATGTGAGTGCTTCTGGGTGATAGACATTAAGGCAGCTCACATTATTCTTTTTGGGCACTGGTATAATTGTTGCCTTTTTGAAGTGGGAACTTCCACCCATAGCAGGGAGACGTTGAAAATGTCCTTGAATACTTCCACCAGTTGGTTGGCACAGGTTTTCAGAGCCTTACCAGGTACTCCATCGGGATCTTCCTTCCTCCTCCCCCCCCCCCCAACATCTTTGTTTTATGCTTTCCCCCTTTCCTTCCAGTCCTGATGAAGGGTCTTGTCCTGAAACATTGGCTGTTTATTCATTTTCGTAGATGCTGCCTGATCTGCTGAGTTCCTGCAGTGTTTTATAACTATATAACCATATAACAATTACAGCGCGGAAACAGGCCATCTCGGCCCTTCTAGTCCGTGCCGAACTCCTACTCTCACCTAGTCCCACCGACCTGCACTCGGCCCATAACCCTCCATTCCTTTCCTGTCCATATATCTATCCAATTTAACTTTAAACGACAACATTGAACCTGCCTCAACCACTTCTGCTGGGAGCTCGTTCCACACAGCTACCACTCTCTGAGTAAAGAAGTTCCCCCTCATGTTACCCCTAAACTTCTGCCCTTTAACTCTCAACTCATGTCCTCTTGTTTGACTCCCCCACTCTCAATGGAAAAAACCTATCCACGTCAACTCTTATCAATCCCCCTCATAATTTTAAACACCTCTATCAAGTCCCCTCTCAACCTTCTACGCTCCGAAGAATAAATACCTAACTTGTTCAACCTTTCTCTGTAACTTAGGAGATGAAACCCAGGCAACATTTTAGTAAATCTCCTCTGTACTCTCTCAATTTTATTGACATCTTTCCTATAATTCGGTGACCAGAACTGTTTTGTTTGTGTTGCTTGGATTTCCAGCATCTGCAGAATCGCTTGTGTTTAAGATTCTCTCTCTGCCTAACTGATCATTATTATTGAGGGGAAATACTTGTAACAGGAGATTTATAGGAATAGGGGTTGAGCGAAAAGAAAACTGAAAATGATCTGGCTGGGTTATGTGGGAGTATTCCAGAGAGCTGGCAGGTAGGAGATTGCCACATAAGCTGATCTTCTATCACATAAGCCAGTTATGAGTATGCTCGAAATTTGCAGAGTTTACATTTTTGTTTCAGATTCATTTTACGATACATAGAAGAGCTGACTTGAATTCTAAGCATAATCTCAACAGATTACAAGTGTCTGTTGACACATTTATAATTTTATGATCACATGCTTGTGTGATGGGGGTCCTTAATGGTGAATACCAACTTTTTGGGACATTGCTTTTTGAAGATGTCCTTGATGTTGGGGAGGCTATGATGCTCTCAGTGGTACACCTGTAGAAATTTGCGTGAGTCTTCGGTGACATACCAAGTCTCTTCTAACTCTGAATAAAATAGAACCACTGTCATGCCTTCTGACAGGCTGCATCTCTGTCTAGTATGTGGAGGCTATTGCACAGGATCGAAAGAAGCTCAGAAAGTTGTAAAGTTAGTCAGCTCCATCTTGGGTACTGTCCTCTGTAGTATCCAAGACATTTTAAAAGAGTCCTGCTGAAGGGACTTGGCCTGAAACGTCAACTGTACTCTTTTCCATAGGTGCTGTCTGGTTTGCTGTGTGTTGCTTAAAGAAGTGGTGCCTCAGAAAGGCGGCGTTCGTTTCTAAGGACCCCCTTCACCCAGGCATACCCTCTTCTCATCGTTAAAATCATGAAGGAGGTACAGAAGCCTGAAGGCACACACTCAGTGATTCAGGAACAGCTTCTTCCCTTCTACCATCTGATTCCTAAATGGACATTGAGCCCATGAACACTACCTCACTTTTTAAAATTTCTGTTTTTGTACTATTTTTAATTTAACTATTTAATATACATAAATATACTTACTGTAATTGATTCACTTTCTTTCTATATTATTGTGTACTGCGTTGTACTGCTGCTGTTAAGTTAACGAATTTCATGGCATAAGGCGGTAATATTAAATCTGATTCCGATTCTCTGTAATTGCATCAATATATTGGGCCCAGCATAGGTCTTTAGGGACATTGACACCCAGGAACTTGAAACTGCTCACCCTTTTACTTCGGATCCCTAGACGAGGAATGGTGAGTGTTTCCTCGACCTCCCCTTCCTGAAGGCCACAATCAAGGCCTAAGTGCCTGTACTGTGCTGTAATGTTCTCTTTGGAGAGAAATGGATGAGAGGTGACTTGATAAATGTGCACAAGAGGATAAGAGGCATAATTAGAGTAGACAGCCAGACACTTCTCGGGGCTGAAATGGCTTGTACAAGGGGAAAAATTTTAAAGTGATTGGAGGCTGGAAGGGTTAGATTGATCTTGGATAAGGTTAATATGTTGGTACAATATCATAGGCTGAAGGTCCTGTAATGTGATGCAGTGTTCTATGAAAAGACCAGATCTTTCTTGGCTGTCTTCATTTGTTCCGTCATGGTGAGCTGAAGTTCAGGAAATGGAAATGTTCCAATTGTCCAAATCAACTTGTCTAATCCTTCAGTATGTGGCTTTGTGAATACAGGACAAAAGTCATTATATTCCAGTCCCCTCAAAATTAATGCTAACATTGCATTTGCCTTTTTTTACCACTGACTCAACCTGCAAGATGTTGGAGTCAATTGTTAAGGAAGCGATTTTGGTGTACTTGGAAGCACTTGAGAAAATAGGCCAAAGTTAGTATGGTTTCTTTAAGGAGAAATTTTGCCTAACAAATCTGTTTAATTCTCTTGTTAAAATAACAGGCAGGATAGACAAAGGAGAGTCAGTGGATTTGGACAAGGTGCTGCTCATGAGACTGATTAACAAGTTGAAAGATTACAGGAAATATTCTAATTTGAATAAAGCATTGGCTGATTGACAGGAGGCGAAGAGTGGGAATAAAGGGACCCTATTCTGGTTGCTGTGGGTGACAATGGTGTTCCATAGGGGTCAGTTTTGGAAGTGCTTTATGTCAATGACGGTGGATAGCTTTGTGGCCAAGGTTGCAGATGCTACAGAAGCAGAGAGTCTGCAGAAGGACTTAGCCAGATTGGAGAATGGGCAAAAAAGTGGCAGATGGAATATAGTGTTGGGAAGTGTATGGTCATGCACTTTGCTGCAAAGAATAAAGGTATACACTATTTTTCAAAATGGGGAGAAAATTGAAAAATCTGAGGTGCAAAGGGATTTGAGAGTCCTTGTGCAGGATTCCCTAAATGTTAATTTGCAGGTTGAATCAGTGGTGAGGAAGGCAAATATAATGTTAGTATTTATTTCTAGAGGACTAGAATATAAAGGCAAGGATGTAGTGTTGAGACTTTATAAGACATTGGTGAAAACACACTCAGAGTATTGTGAGCAGTTTTGAGCTAGCATTGGAGAGGGTCCTGCAGAGTTTAATGATAATGATCCTAGGGGTGAAAGGGTTAACCTGAGCATTTGATGGCTCTTAGGCCTGTACTTACTGGAGTTCAGAAGAAAGAGGGGAGATCTCATTGAAACCAGTGGGATATTGAATTGCTTAGATAGAGTGGATGTGGAGAGGATGTTGCCCATAGTGGGTGAGTCTAGGACTAGAGGGTACAGCTTCAGAATAGAGGGATGTCAACTTAGAACAGAGATGAGGAAGAATTTCTTTAGCCAGAGGTTAATGAATCTGTGGAATTCATTGCCACAGGGGGCTATGGAGGCCAAGTCATTGGCTATAATTGAAGCAGAACTTGGTAGTTTCTTAGTTAGTCAATGTGTCAAAGGTTACGGGGAGAAGGCAGGGGATTGAGAGGGATAATAAATCAGCCATGTTGGAATGGTGGAGTAGGCTCGATAAGCTGAATGGCCTCATTTTGTTCCTATGTTTAATTGTCTCATGGTCTAATTGTTGAGCACTTGGTGACATGAACGCACTACAAAAGACCAGGAATACAGAGTATGCAAGCTCCACCATAGAACATAGAATAGTACAGCACAGTACAGGCCCTTTGGCCCACAATGTTGTGCCGACCCTCAAACCCTGCCTTCCATATAACCCCCCCACCTTAAATCCCTCCATATACCTGTCTAGTAGTCTCTTAAACTTCACTAGGGTATCTGCCTCCACCACTGACTCAGGCAGTGCATTCCACGCACCAACCACTCTCTGAGTAAAAAACCTTCCTCTAATATCCCACTTGAACTTCCCACCCCTTACCTTAAAGCCATTTCCTCTTGTATTGAGCAATGGTGCCCTGGGGAAGGGGCGCTGGCTATCCACTCTATCTATTCCTCTTATTATCTTGTACACCTCTATCATGTCTCCTCTCATCTTCCTTCCCTCCAAAGAGTAAAGCCCTAGCTCCCTTAATCTCTGATCATAATGCATACTCTCTAAACCAGGAAGCATCCTGGTAAATCTCCTCTGTACCCTTTCCAATGCTTCCACATACTTCCTATAGTGAGGCGACCAGAACTGGACACAGTACTCCAAGTGTGGCCTAACCAGAGTTTTATAGAGCTGCATCATTACATCGCGACTCTTAAACTCTATCCCTCGACTTAGGAAAGCTAACACCCCATAACCTTTCTTAACTACCCTATCCCCCAGATGTACCCCCAGATCCCTCTGCTCCTCCACACTACCATGTATCCTGCCATTTACTTTGTACTCTGCCTTGAAGTTTGCCTTCCAAAGTGTACCACCTCACACTTCTCCGGGTTGAACTCCATCTGCTACTTCTCGGCCCACTTCTGCATCCTATCAATGTCTGTCTGCAATCTTTGACAATCCTCTACACTATCTACAACACCACCAACCTTTGTGTCGTCTGCAAACTTGCCAACCCACCCTTCTACCCCAACATCCAGGTTGTTAATAAAAATCACGAAAAGTAGAGATCCCAAAACAGATCCTTGTGGGACACCACTGGTCACAATCCTCCAGTCTGAATGTACTCTCTCCACCACCACCCTCTGCCTTCTGCAGGCAAGCCAATTCTGAATACACCGGGCCAAACTTCCCTGGATCCCATGCCTTGTGACTTTCTGAATAGGCCTGCCATGTGGAACCTTGTCAAATGCCTTACTAAAATCCATATAGATCACATTCACTGCACTACCCTCATCTATATGCCTGGTCACCTCCACAAAGAACTCTATCAGGCTTGTTAGACACAATCTGCCCTTCACAAAGCCATGCTGACTGTCCCTGATCAGACCATGATTCTCTAAATGCCCAGAGATCCTATTTCTAAGAATCTTTTCCAACAGCTTTCCCACCACAGATGTAAGGCTCACTGATCTATAATTACCCGGACTATCCCTACTACCTTTTTTGAACAAGGGGACAACATTCGCCTCCCTCCAATTCTCCGGTACCATTCCCGTGGACAACGGGGACATCAAGATCCTAGCCAGAGGCTCAGCAATCTCTTCCCTCGCCTTGTGGAGCAGCCTGGGGAATATTCTGTCAGGCTCCAGGGACTTATCTGTCCTAATGTATTTTAACAACTCCAACACCTCCTCTCTCTTAATGTCAACATGCTCCAGAACATCAACCTCACTCGTATTGTCCTCACCATCATCAAGTTCCCTCTCATTGGTGAATACCGAAGAGAAGTATTCATTGAGGACCTCGCTCACTTCCACAGCCTCCAGGCACATCTTCCCACCTTTATCTCTAATCGGTCCTACCTTCACTCCTGTCATCCTTTTTTTCTTCACATAATTGAAGAATGCCTTGTGGTTTTCCTTTACCCTACTCGCCAAGGCCTTCTCATGCCCCCTTCTTGCTCTTCTCAGCCCCTTCTTAAGCTCCTTTCTTGCTTCCCTATACTCCTCAATAGACCTATCTGATCCTTGCTTCCTAAACCTCCTGTATGCTGCCTTCTTCCACCTGACTAGATTTTCCACCTCACTTGTCACCCAGGGTTCCTTCACCCTACCATTCTTGATATTCCTCACCGGGACAAATTTATCCCTAACATCCAGCAAGAGATCTCTAAACATCCAGCAGAAAGGAAGTCTCAAAGCAGAATTGGGGCAGATGCGAGGTAATTTTTTTCGCTATTGAACCGTCAGCAATAATGATCTCATGGCCAGTTTCCTGTTTTTGTTTCTGACGGGTTATTTCTGTGTTGTATATTTGAGTTGGTCAGTTCCAGCCGGTCATTTCCTGTGTTGTTCACTCACTGTATTGTTTGTGGGTTTTATGTCAGAATCAGGTTTCTTGTCACTGATATGTCATGAAATTTGAGGCAACAGTACTTTGCAATACATAATAATAAAAACTATAAATTTGAACAACAAGATATATATCTAAACAACAGGAATATATCTAAACAACACTCCTGATGAAGGGTCTCGGCCTGAAACGTCGACTGTACCTCTTCCTAGAGATGCTGCCTGGCCTGCTGCGTTCACCAGCAACTTTGATGTGTGTTGCAAGATATATATCTATCCTGACGGTAGCAATGAAAAAGGGTTTTTAATATTTCAGTAATATTTGTGTAATATTGTACATGGATTGCTTGAAGCATTCTTTCCTTTTGTACATAATTCATTTTGGGTTATATGTAGGAAGTATGCAAAGGGCATGTGCTGGAATCAGGAGCAACACGCAATCTGCTGGAAGAACACAATGGGTTGAGCAGCTTCAAAAAGGCAGCATGTGTCATTAAGGACAGGACCTCTTCTCACTGCTACGACCCTGTGCAGTGCCCCCCCCCCCCATACCACACAGGTATCAAATGCGCATGTATATAATTATTGTAATTTATGGTATATTTTATGTATTGCAATGTACTGCTGCCACAAATCAACAAATGTCATGATATATGCCAGTGATATTAAACCTGATTCTGATATGTGGGAGGGGGAAGGAATTGTTGATATTTCGGGTTGAAATCCAAACTAGATCGGGTCCCAATAGAGGAATTTGACCGATAAATGTCAGTGATTCCTCTCCACCCCCTCTGCTGCTCAACCCACCGGGATCCTCCAGCATATAAATGTTGTTCAATGGAGAGTACAGGGCTGTGACTCTCTCAAAGTTCAAAGTAAATTTTATCAAGGTACATATACGGTACTGTGCAAATGTTTTAAGCACAATTATATAGCAAGGGTGCTAAGACTTTTGCACAGTACTGTATTTGTCAACTTGGAGCAGAGGGCAAGTTTGTCAATCTGGTGGGAGCAAAATATGACAGGAATGGGGAGGGTGGAGCACCGTCGGGGGAGGGGGTGTGGAATGGGTGG
The DNA here is from genome assembly GCF_963921235.1 of Mobula hypostoma. NCBI lineage: Eukaryota > Metazoa > Chordata > Chondrichthyes > Myliobatiformes > Myliobatidae > Mobula > Mobula hypostoma. The sequence goes on along the minus strand of NC_086100.1, from coordinate 3,329,815 downwards.
AAGAGAAGGAATGCCAGGAGGCGCGGGTGCAGACACTTCCAGCCCTGAGACTCTAGGCAAGGTCATTTGATTCTGGACAGTTGGTGCTTCCCACTCCCTCCCTTCCCCTTTTCCCAACAGTGATTCCCCTCTCCCTGCCCCCCTCCCCCTTCCCACTGGCAGTCCTCAATAGAGACTGATATCAGAATCAGGTTCATCAGCACTCACATATGTTATCAAATTAGTTTTTTTGTGGCAGCAGTACAGTACAATACATAAAATGACTACAGTACTATGCAAAAGTCTTAGGCACCCCAGATACATATATATGTGCCTAAGACTTTTACACTGTAAGGTATGTCACCTTCGTACACATGTCACTTGAGATTCATTTTCTTGCGGCATTCATAGTAAATAGAAAGGAAACAATAATCAATGAAAAACCGCACATGACAGAGATGGCAACCAAGGATAACAATCTATGCAAGTACATACATACATACATACATAAGCAAGCAAGCAATAAATATCAAGAACACGAGGTTCAGAGTCCTATTAAGTGAGTGCATAGGTTATGGTGAGTGAAGGTATCCACTGTGGTTCAAAAGCCTGATGGTTGAGGGGTAATATTTGTTACTGAACCTGATGGTATGAGACCTGAGACTCCGTACCTTCTTCCTAATGGGAGCAGCAAAAAGAGAGCATGGACTGGATGGTGGGGTCTCTGCTGCTTTCCAGTGATAGCGTTCCCTGTAGATAATGCTCAATGGTGGGGAGGGCTTCACCTGTCATAAACTGCCTTGTATCCACTACTTTTGTAGGATTTTCCATTCAGCAGTATTGGTGTTTTCAAACCTGTCCATGATACAACCTGTCTATATACTCTCCACTGCAAATCTATAGAAATTTGTCAAAGTGTTAGATAACATTTTGAATCTTCTCAAACTTCTTATAAAATAGAGGCTCTGTGGTGCTTCTTCCTAATTGCATGAGTGTGCTGGCCCAGGACAGGTCCTCCGGAATAATAACACCAGGAAATTTAAAGTTGCTGACACTTTCCATCTCCGATGGAGGGTGGCTCATGGATCTCTGATTTCCTCCTCCTGAAGTCAATAATCAGCTCCTTGCTTTTGCTGACAGTGAGGAAGAGGTTCTTGTTATGGCACCGCTGGGCCAGATTGTCCATCTGCTTCCTATATACTGGCTGATTCGTCACCACCTTTGATTCAGCCAGTGATAGCGGTGTCATCAGCAAACTTAAACATGGCATTGGAACTGTGCTTATCCTCCATAATTAGGCCTCTCTACTAAAAGAAGGATGAACTGCAGTTGAGGTTTAGCGGATAGATTCCTGAAAAGTTTATTGCAGGTGGAAAGATCAAACGTTGTGGTGGAACAGTTTCAAGGGTTGGCCATTTGAGACTTGAGATCAGAGGACACTTCCAAAAGTGGCGAATCAGACAATAATGTGGGTATTCCATTTTTTTTTCTCATATTCTGGAGCTGAGTGTATCTAGGTACGGGAAGGTAGTGTTTGGTATCTTCATTTGAATCTCCCAGGGAAATATTCTGATGCAGAGATTAGCAGGAATCTCTTTTGTAAAATCTCAGGGGGTTTCCACTACTTCCTATGGCTGTAAAGTCCTCATTCTTGGTTTAATTGGTGGTTGAATGAATTAAATGTTTAATTTGAGAAGTGTTTTTGATTCAGGCTACATTGCTATGACTGAAGTAAAATTAATCAGGGTTATAGAACACAAGAGATTCTGCAGATGCTGGAAATCCAGAGCAACATACACAAAATGCTGGAGGAGCTCAGCAGGTCAGGTAGCGTCTATGGAAATGAATAAACTGTCAACGTTTTGTGCTGAGACACTTCGTCAGGACTGGAAATGAAAGGGCAAGATGCCGGTATAAGAAGGTGGGGGAGGGGAAGGAGGACAAGCTGGAAGGTGATAGGCAGAGCCAGGTGGGTTGGGGGACGGGATGAAGAAGCAGGGAGGTGATAGGTGGAAAAGGTAAAGTGCTGAAGGATGAGGAATCTGATAGGAAAGGAGAGTGGACCATGGGAGAAAGGGAAGTAGGAGAGGCACCAGGGGGAAGGTGATAGGCAGGTGAGGAGTAAAGGTAAGGGGCCAGAGGAAGGAGGGGAGAGGGAAACATTACTGGAAGGAGAAATTGATGTTATTGCCATCAAGTTGTGACTTCCTAGATGAAATATGAGGTGTTGCTCCTCCACCCTAGGAGAAGCCTCATCATAGAAGAAGAGGAGGCTATGCACCACATATGTTAGAGAAGATAGAATACAGAAAGCATTCAACTTTACTTACTACATGTGTATTGAAACATAAGATGAAATCTGTCATTTGCATTAATATCCAGAATGTGCTGGCTCAGCCCGTAGGTGTTGCCATGGCCACAGATTCTGGCGCCAACATTGCATGCCCAATATGCTTGGAAGAACAACACAGAGCACAGTGAAATGGAACATAGAAGTTGCCCCATCACATCTCTGCCAAGCCTTTGAATTAGTCAGTGAATGTGCAGATACAGTAAATTCTGGTTAATTGGGCCTTTGGTTAATTGGGACAGCTCTTATTTGGGACAACTCTTCAAGAACAAAAACAGTTTTTGAATAGCATCAGTTGTGTGAGCATGTGTAATGTTGTTCATTTGGGCTGATGGACACTGATTCAAAAAGTAGAGATTTTTTTGGATCATTTTGTTTTTTATTTTGACTTCCTTTGGAAAGCAATGAAGGCAGTCTGTTATTTACACAAGGTGTCTACAATGATATTGTTCATTTACAGTCAATCAAAAGACCACGTCAGCATACACTGGATGAATTCCTCCATCGATAAATATTAGGAATTAATACGTAGTTTGATAGTACTGTAGAGGTATTGGTAGTGTTCTAATTTGTTCTGTATTTCATTTAAATGCATAATTTGTTTTTATTATGCTAGAGGACTCTCTGATTACCAGCACTGCCACTAGTAGACAATTTCTCCTTTAGACTATAAAAAAACACTTGGAAATACATCTCCTGTGTTCCAAATCTTTTGTGGAAGCAGTACAGTGCTATATATATATATATATATATATATATATATATAATGCTATGAATAGTAACAAGGAAATTATACAGCATATAAAAGATTAATTAAATAAGTAGAGCAAAATAGTGAGATGGTGTTCATGGGTTCATTGTCAGTTCAAAATCTGGCGGTTGGGAAGAAACTGTTCCTAAAATGCTGAGTGTGTGTTCAGGTTCCTGTACCACCACCTTGATGGTAGCAATGAGAAGGGGGCATGCCTTACAACCAAAAGGCATAGGAGTAGAATTAAGCCATTCAGCCCATCGAGTCTGCTTCGCCATTCCATTATGGCTGATCTCAGATCCTACTCAACCCTATGCACCTGCCTCTCACCATATCTTTTGATGCTCTGACTGATCAGGAAACAATCAACATCCACCTTAAATATACACACTGACTTGGCCTCCACCACAGTCTGTGGCAGAGCATTCCACAGGTTTACTACTCTGGCTAAAAGAAATTCCTCCTTACCTCTGTTCTTAAGGGTCGCCCCTCAATTTTGAGACTGTCCCCTCTAGTTCTGGATACCCCCACCATAGGAAACATTCGCTCCACATCCACCCTATCTAGTCCTTTCAGCATTCGGTAGGTTTCAATTAGATCCCCACGCGATCTTCTAAATTCCAGTGAGTATAGGCCCAAAGTTGCCAAACGCTCCTCATATGTTAACCCCTTCATTCCAGAATCATCCTTATGAACCTCCTCTGGACTCTCTCCAATGACAACACACCCTTTCTGACATGAAGCCCAAAACTGTAACAATACTCAAGTGTGGCCTGACTAGTGTCTTATAAAGTTTCAGCATTATCTCCTTGTTTTTATATTCTATTCCCCTTGAAATAAATGCCAACATTGCATTTGCCTTCTTTACCACAGACTCAACCTGTAAATTAAACTTCTAGGAGTTTTGCACAAGGACTCCTAAGTCCCTCTGCACCTCCGATGTTTGAACCTTCTCCCCATTTCGATAATAGTCTGCACTATTCTTCCTTTTACCAAAATGCATCGTCATATATTTCCCAACTCTCTATTCCATCTACCACTTTTTTGCCCATTCTTCCAATTTGACTAAGACCTGCTGCAATTGCATTGCTTTCTCAGCAGTACCTACCCTTCCACCTATCTTCGTATCATACACAAACTTTGCCATAAAGCCATCAATTCCATTATCTTAATCATTGACAAACAATGTCTACGGAATTTATAATTTTATGAACACATGCCTGTGTGATGGGGGTCCTTAATGGCAAACGTTAATGTGGCCAGTTAGAAAGCTCTCCATGATATATCTGTAGAAATTTGCAAGAATCTTTGTTCCTCAGATTATATTCTGGAACCCTCTAGCACTCTGGAAGTTATTTCACCAAAAGTACTTCAGTGATTGAGATGTATAATTAATGCTGGTCCTGCCAGAGATCTCCAGGTCCCAAGAAAAGTGAAGACAATGACTTATTCTTCAAGCTGTGAAGGGCTCAGCCATAGTTATTTGTGAGTTTCTGTGCAATGGATGGGCTTGGAAATACCAGAAATGGTTGAGAGTGAAAATGAAACAATTTCACTGCTTCAACAAGTTAGGAAGTACGAAGAATTTGAAGGTAATGACAATCATCTTGAATGTTTCAATGAAAATGAAGATTTGGAGGATGCAGTCATCAAAAGCATTGTATGTAGGCAGGCCATTATCTGCACTAGGTGTCTGCATTGATTTTGTTTATTTACAGTCAATGAAAAGAATGCAGCAGTGTACACTGGATGAATTTCTCAGTCGATAACTATTAGGAACTACAGTTTTATCTGAACAAAGTAGTATCTAATTTGTTCATTATTTCATTTAAATACATAATTTGTTACTCAGTTTGTCCTTTTTATACAGTCGATTATCTTTTTTTGTACCTTAACGATTTCAATGAATTGGCGTAGCCACTTAATTGGACCAAAATGTACTGGTCCCGATGTGTCCCAATAAGCTGGAATTAACTGTATAGTATTGGAAAGATTTATATGTATAATTATGTATAATTACTATAGTGTTCAGTTTGAATGTGTTTTCAAAAGATTGTTGGTGCCCTGCAGAGAAGATTATTTAAATAACGAAATTCTGAGGATGCTGGAAATCATGAGCAACACAAACACCCTGCTCATGGATTGTTTGTCCCACTTTCATAAGGAAGGAGACTATGTAGTATCCACGCCAGGACCACCAGACTCAAAAACAATTACTTTCCCCAAGCAGTAAGGCTGATCAACACCTCCACCCACTAACCCACCCCTCCACACCCCCAACCACCACTACTTTATCATTTCCTGTCAGAGTCACCTTATGTACAGACACGCCTGTGCCTAGTGTCACTTTATGGACATACAATCAATCTATGTATATAAGCTATCTTATGTATTTATATTTATTGCGTTTTTAATTACTAGTTTGTTTTTCATTATTGTGTGTTTTTTTTGTGTTGCATTGGATCTGGAGTAACAATTATTTTGTTCACCTTTATACTTGTGTACTGGAAATGACATTAAACAATCTTGAACCTTGATTGCGATCTTGCTGGAGAGCTCTCAGCCTAAAATATTGACTGTTTATTCCCTTCCACGGATGTCCGCTGACTTGCTAATTTCCTTCGGTATTTTGTTTTGCCCACAAAGATGATTTTTAAGAGTCTAAGAGATGTGTCATAAGGACATTACACCCACATTCCTACCCTGCCATTCAGCATAATCGTAGCTGATCTCTCTCACCATCGAGAAATCAGTGGATCTCCGTTCATGATGCAGCCACGGACTGAGTGACCACACCTTTTTTGGAGGAGTGAAGTCGACAGATTCACCATCATTAGAGTGAGGAAATTTCACCTCATTTTAATTCCAGGTGGCTGACCCTGTATTTTGAAACTGAGTACGTTTAAAAAGAACTGCAATTCTCAGAGAGGAAGGGAAAAGAAAACAAGAAAAAGAAAATTGCCAGAAGGAGTAATCGATGTTCATGGTATCAGTTTGGAGGTTTCCTAGATGGAATATGTGGGGTCTTGAACGTACAGTACAGTGGTCTATGATGTGCCGACCTTTTAACCTACTCTGATCAATCTAACCCTTCTCTTTCACATATGCCTCCATATTTCTATCATCCATGAGTCTAGTTAGAAATTTCTTATGTCCCTAATGTATCTGCATCTCCCTCTGGGTTCACGCACCCACCACTCTGTATGTTAGGAAAAAAATCTTACCTTGGAAAGGATAATGTAGGTAGAGAGTATCTTTTCCCCAGGATTGAAATGTCTGATACCAGAGGACATGTATTTAAGGGGAGAAGGGGTAATTTCAAAGGAGATGTGAGGGACAAGATTTTTTTATTACAGAGAGTGGTAGGATACTAAAATGATATGGTTGTAGAGACAGATACTTTTTAAGAGATGTGATAAGCTTGTGCCACCATCCAGGACATGCCGTCTTTTTGTTGCTGTCATCAGGAAGGGGTACAGGAGCCTCAGGACCCACACCACCAGGTTCAGGAACAACTGTCAGGTTCTTGAACCAGAGGGGATAACTTCACTCACCCCAACACTGAACTGTCCCCACGATGTTGTGGTAGTGGCAGATACATTGAAGAGACTTTTAAGAGACGTTAAGATAGGCACATGAATGTGAGGAAAATGGAAGCATATGGATGCTGTGTAGATGGAAGGGATTAATTTAGTTGGCCATTTGATTAATAATTTAATTGGTCCAGCGCACCATTGTGGGCCGAAGGGCCTGTTCCTGTGTTGTACTGTTCTATGTTACATACCTACACTGGTTTGTCAAAACATTCAGTTCTGGGCAGCACCACAGGGTTTATTGACTGTTTAAGGTGTGGTATGTGTGCAAATACAGTAAGGTTTAATTATAGATTACAATTGTTGTGCAATTGGAGTGTTTGCAAAAGCTTTGAAAGTTTTCTGTATCTCCCTAATGTTAATAAAGGAAATAAACTGATTGAAGACATTCTTGATGTCACACTCAGTGAAATGATGTGATTTCAAAGGCACTCACTCTCACCTGACCTAGAACTGAGCTCTTTAGAACATCAAATGATACAGTCCAGGCTCTTTACTCCACAATGTTGTGCTGACCTTTTCACTTACTCTAAGATCAATCTACCCCTTCCCTCCTTTTTCTATTGTCCATGTGCCTATCTCAGAGTCTCTTAAGTCCCTAATATATCTGCCTCTGGCAGGGTGTTCTACACACCCATTAGTCTCTGTGTAAGAAACCTACTTGTGACATCTCCCCCTATATTTTTCTGCAATCCCTTAAAATTATTCAAGGTTGTTTACTATAGTTATTATTCTATTATGGATTTATTGAATATGTCCACAAAGAAATGAATCTGAGTGTTGTAAAGGGTGAATATATGTACTTTGATAAATTTACTTTGAACATTTAAAGCCATTTCCGTACACAAGTGAAGTGCGTGGGATGGTTTGAGCAACGATGATACGGCATTGGTGTGGGCTTCACTGTCACCAGTCTTGGGTAGCGTAAGTGGCCTCACACCCCACTCTGGGACTGTTCATTTGTTTTGCCCCTCTGGGTCAATGCCAGAATTTGGATGGGTTTCACAATGCTGAGGTTTGTAGCAATGATAATG